>NC_077229.1:265123164-265461289 GCF_027887165.1 Monodelphis domestica
GTTATCAGGTTATTCATGCATTTTATTAGTCCTTTCTAGACTTAATTTGAAGTTCAACATAAAGAACACAGACTTTTCTGTATTTGATATCATGAAGACTTTGGCCAATTTTGATGGTCAGATTTTGTACTCTGCCCCTGAGACTCTAGGCCAGTGATGGCAAACCTTTTAGAGACTGAGGGCACAAACTGCAACTCTGAGCCCCCTGCTTTACCCCAAACAGGTGAGGGAGGAAGCATTTCCATTGGGCTACTGGCCAGAGGGGGGTGATGGGAGAATGTCCTCAGGCTCAGTGAAGGGGGGGGGGAAAGGGAGCAGCCCAACCTCTGCATGTGTGGCATGGGTTTGCCAGTATGACACTAAAGCCTTGTCTTACTTGGAATCAGGCTTCCACATCACTTCCAAGACATTTTTAAACCATGCTGCCTGTACTCTGGCCATCTTCCTTTTCTCTCTCCCACATAAATTCAATTTTTTTCTCCAGTAGACTATTAGTTCCTCGAGGATAAGAACTCTCCCTCAATTGCTTATATTTGCACAATGCCTAGTTTATAGTGAGTATTTAACAAATGTTATTTCATTCATTCATTCATTCATTCATTCATTCATTTTTAACAGGGATCTGGTGGACATGGATCTGGTAAGACATCTTGTAAGTAGTTCAGAAATCCTAACCATGTTGTAGAGAGACAGACCATCATGAACACTGAAAAATCAGACTAGTGAGTGCCAGAGGAAACCTGTTCAGGAGCCCATGTGATATAGCAACTGAAAGAGTGAAGAACAACCTCATTGATCAAGCCCACCAATAGCACAGACAAGAATCTTACTTTCTTTTATCATATTTGGAAAAGAACTTGGTAGAAAGGATGTTTTATAGCAAATTCTTTATGTGTGAGTGCATTCTTTCTAGGAACTGAGATAATAGATGGGAAAGTATGATCCTCATGAGTTCTTTTTTGGGAGGGGGTACTTTGTAAGATTTGTTCATGTTATGTCTTGTTAATAAATGTTCCTTTGTAAAAGTTATTGAATATTAATTAGCTAAGTGGAACTGAAATATCAGTCCTTGACATTCAGTAATAAGGAGAACACACTAGAATGGAGGAGAAGGAACTGATGATAATATTAGGAAGAAATTTCTCCAATCCTTCAAGGCTACCCTTAGAAACCTAAAGGGGTAAGAGAAGATTTTTTTTTGCTGTGAGAAAAAATAAGGCCAGAGCCTCATATCATTCATTTGAATGTTTGTGAAATACCTAGAGAGCCACTGAAAGATTGAATTGTTGCTAGGAAAAAGTGGAACTGAAAGCTATAGTTCTTTGCTTTCAGGAGAGAGGCTTGCTAACCATAGCAATATATATGCAGTGGTTTTGTCACTGCTAGTGCACAGATAGTTTATTTATTGAAATTTTCAAATATATTTGCAGCTCTATATCTAGATCTTTAAGGGTAACGTTTATGTAATATTTTGGTAACAATGACAGTTTTATGTTGCCATCATAAACTCTTTATGTTAAATTCATGTAACTCAACCATTTATTCAATGCCTCATTCTCAAAATTTTATTGGTAAAGCTCATGGGTATGTCATCGATGGAGGATATTTTGATTCCACTCTTGGATCTTAGCCTTTTAATATGTTTTATCTATAGGTAAGCTACTTTTTATATCTTTTGATAAATTCAGTATTATATACCTTTTGAAAAAATCTTTTATTATTTCTCTCTTGTGTGATGCTGTTCCATTAATATTTTTGTAATGTAATTATACCCAATTATCATATACTCTGAAAATACACATCAATTCTCTGTCCCTCTCTCCCCACCTTCTTCCCCCCCTCTATCTATGGATGTATTAATTTTTCCATATCTGCCTTGGAGATATAGACCATATAATTTGAACCAAGTCCTTTGTCATTCATTTTGTTTTTCCAAAAGTACATGTTAAAATGAGTATTGTGTAGCTGTTAATTGTGCTAAATGCATCTTTCTATTCATCCTTGATTTTACCATACTAGTAAGTCTTTAAACATAAAAATCCATGACTTTTTTCCTTAACAGGTTTTATTTGATATATCTTGTCTAGAGAATAGCAAGGGATTTTAAAATATTGCCTTTATATTTTGTTAAAGTTTGGTCTGTGAATTCAAGCTCATTGCTTTCATTTTCTATTATTCTTTGCTAAGTATTAAGAATATTATAATTATTGAGACCAAATAATCTTTTGATATCACTAAACTTTCCATAAGAAGTGTTATTATTGTTTATTATTGTTAGCATTATTTACTGTTAAAGTTATTAGACATTGCTGCCTTCTATTATATTCAATAGAAGGGTACCCTTTAATTATAAGGTAAATAGCATCTTTTTTTTTGCAACAACAAATTATTAGATTAGATGAAATGAGAAAATTCAGTCTTGGTAAATACTTGACCAGAAGACCAGCACTTGAAGATAAAGTTTTAATGAATCAATGGGGGAAATAGCTTTGTCTCTAATTCAATATTGACTCAATTCTCCAGCAGAGCAATGAGTGTCACTTTAGCTGCTATAAGTGTTTTGCTCTTGAAATAACTAACAGAATGAATTTAAAAAACACCCGTTGTCACTCTTCACTGGAATCCAGTCATGCAGGTTGCCAGTGGAGACTTTTTCCTCTGCCTGATCTTTTTGTTGCTCTATCTATCTATCTATCTATCTATCTATCTATCTATCTATTAGTATTTCTTTTCTTCAATATATACTCTAGATGCATATCATTAGGTAAGTTTAATAAGATATCTTCCTGTTTTGCTTTAAAGTATTGATGTATGTTTTAAGTTTATTTTTAAAATTTAGCATAGTATGGTATCCTTGTTTCTAGAAATTAAAACTAATTGAAAGAATTCAAAACAGACTGTCATTGAAGGAGAGATTCTGTGTTATTTCATTAACAAAATACTACATGTCACATCACAATAACTGTATTTAACTCTGAACTCTAGCATCTGTGAGCAATATCACTTCAACAAGGTGTTTAACCTCTCATAAATCTCAGTTTTCTCATTTGAAAATGAAAATTGTACAATTAACAATGCCTGACTCATTGTGAAATGGCAAGGAAGATTCTTTGAAAACTGTACAGAGTGTGCCTTTTAATTATTATCATATCCCATTTGAATCTTTATTTTATCTAAAATTGCAAATAATTACCAAAGATCAGAATTAAAGTTAAGTTATGACTTTTAGGATACTGAAATACAACTGTCTCAAGAGATATAAAATACAAATGAATTTTAATTATTGAAATGTTAAGTTATGTTAGCTACATATGTGTTATGACAGCTATAATATATTGACTGGGGCAGCTAGGTGATACAGTGGATAAAATGTCAGGACTGGAGTCAGAAGGACTCATCTCCTGAGTTCAAGCCTGGCCTCAGACACTTTCAAGTTGTGTGACCTTAGGCAAGTTCCTTAATCCTGTTTGCCTCAGTTTCCTCATCTATAAAATGAGAAGGAAATGGAAAACCACTCCAGTATCTTTGTCAAGAAAAACACAATGGGGTCACAAAGGCTTACTGAAACAACTGAGCAATATGCAACAATATACTGACTTCCTCCCCTCCAACCTTTTCTTAAGTACAGCACCTGGCTCACAATTTTCCTTTCTTCTGAAACTCTTGCTCTTAGGTTATAGAACTTTATTTTCTATGCCAATCAAAGATGATTAAGGTTTTTTGTTGTTGTTGTTACATACTCCTTTGGACGTTCAGCAAATCCTGAGGACCTGTTCTAAGAATAATATATTTACATCAATGAAGTAATTATTGAAATATAGTTATTAAACTATTGAAAAATTGAACTAACATGCATTTATTCAGCATCTCCTATTTGCCAGGGAAGGTAAAAATAGTACCTATTGTCACTGAGCTCACAGTGCCATAGAAGAGATAAAATGCAATTTGCAGACTCCCTGAAATTTTCCTATAGGTGCCAGGTTCAAATCCCATGAATTGTAGCTCCTCCCTCAAACTCTTGAACTATTTTCTCAACTCCTATAAGTCATTTGACCTGCTCTTTTATCACACCTAAACTGTGTAGAGATGCTTATATGCTAGATCTTGCCATTTCTTAAAATTGTTCCATTTCTCTAATGAGAAACTATGACTTTCCCTGTCTAATCTAACCTTTTCAATTTCTCCCTGTGCTTCAGGCTTCCTACATCTGTACTTTATCCTTATTGAGAGTTAATTTTCCTCCATCCTTCATTTCTTTCTTAGACCACTCAATATGCTCTAATGCCATTTTCCACCCTCATCAATTTCTGACCAATAGTTCATCAAAAAGCTATAAAACTGCATACCCTTTGACCCAGTGATACCTCTATTAGGTCTGTATTCCAATGAGATCAAAGAAAAGGGAAAAGACCTATATGTACAAAAATATTCATATCAACTTTTTCTGTCTTGGAAAAGAATTGTAAAATGGGGAGATGCTCCTGAATTGGGGAATGACTAAAAAGCTATTGTATATAATTGTGATGGGAAATTTTGTGCTATAAGAAATGATGAGCTGGATGGTTTCAGAAAACCTTAGCAAGTCATATGAACTGATGGAAAATAGAATGAACAGAACTGGGAGAATATTACATACACTAACAGCAATATTGTAGATATGTTCACCTGTGAAAGACCTAGTTGCTTTGATCAAGATAGTGATTCAGGACAATTCCGAAGGACCCATGATGAAAAGTGCTATCTAATATTTCAAGAGAGAATAAAGTTTGAATGTAGACTGAAAAGTGCTTTTTGAAAAAACTTTATTTTTGTGTGTTTTCTTTTGCAATATGAGTAACATATAACTATACTTTGCATGATTTCACATATGTAGTCAATATATTGCTTGTCTTATCAAGGTGGAGGGTGCAGGAAGAGGGGAGAGAATTTGGAATTTGAAGTTAAAAACTGAACATTATGGAAAAGTAAAATGGAGGAAATCCTGCAAACAGAAGCAAGGAGGTGCAAGTTTACAGAGCTGCCAATCAAGGAGCATTTCAGAAGAAAATGTCACCAAGAAGAAGCAGTTAAATGAGATCCGAACTGCCTTGAGGTTTGGGTTCTTTATCTCTTGGCTCTTGGCACCTAGAGATTGCTGAGTCTTTCCTCTCCCTACACCTGAAAGTTGCTGACTTTTTCTTTGGCCCTTGAATGTTATTGACTTTCCTTTGGAGAAGAATTCAAAGATCCTCAATCCTGTTAGCCCTGTCTTCATCTAGGACTTTATCATTTCATTCTCTGTTTAAGACTACTCAAGATCAGGGAAACCCTAAACTCTCTCTCCCATCCAAATACCCTTCCTTCCCTTTGTTAAATAAACCCTTATTCCAATAAGTAAAGAGTGGGTGAGTTATATATCAAACAAAATCAGGCAACTTACTCATTACTGAATCTTAGTTGGATTCCATCTGAAACCTAACTGAAAGTGGGAGGGAGAGGCTGGAGGGAGGCGGAATCTGAGTCTTCAATATCCCATTGGTCTGTAGGGTTGCCCCGCAATCTTACAGTGTCACAAAATATTTAAAGAAATGCCACATAACACAATAAAAATGTAATTGGGCAATATTTAATGAAATAAAATATGTATTTAAAATAGTTAATCATTTCAGTTATAAACTTTGTGAATTAGTGATGTCCCGCAGTGATGTTGGCTGTTAGTCATACTGCTAATGCTAAAGGTTGAATGAATAGGCTAAATGCTTTGATAATAATAAATAAAATACTATCAAATAAAAGAGGAGAAAAGTAAATGTACTGGAAAATGCACTTGGAATATCAAAATGTAGCTTAACTTTAAAGTTATAAACTTGTGCCCTGTGCTCATAAATATCTTGCTTTTAACTCCTATTGCCACTATTCTCTCACCATATCTCAGCTCTGGATTTCACCCCACTTAATTGACCTATTCAACTCTTATAAAGTGTAAATAAAGCTGGAAGATATTTCATAACCTCATTGACTGTATATATTATTGATTCATGATATGCAAATTTACCATTTATTTACATCATCTGCAATAATCAAAAAGTCCAAGATCCTTACAGATAAAATTGGACTCTTTTTGAAGGATCTTCAATGATAATGTGCTGCCACTGAAGCAAAGCAATCTTTTTAATCTTCCTTAGTTGATTCCTAATCTGATTCTCTATAGAAGTTATGCTGAATCTCTTTTTTTTCCTTTTCAAATCCTGGCTTCTCAAGTCCACTATCTTCTCTTTTGATTTGCACCCCAATCCTCAGCTGATGATCTCTCATCTTTACTGAATAAAATTATATTTGATGTGAGTTTCTGTCTCTCCCATTCTTTCTATCTCAAAATCCCTCCAAATTATCTCCTTGTTTTTCAGTTTCTGACAAATAGATGGCACTAGTCCTTGCCAAGGCCAGTCTCTCTTCATCCACATTTGATCCCAGCCACTCTCATCTTCTCCAGCTGATTACACCCTTGATTATGCCCACTCCCATGAATCTTCAAAAACTCCATAACACTTCTTTCTTTCACTGCTGTCTTCAAACATATCAGTTTTTCCATCTTGAAAAACATCTTGACAGACCTTTTTATTTTATGAAGTTATAGCTCTATCTTTTCTCGTTTCTCAGGAAAACTTTCTGAAAAAATAGTTTGCATCCACTGCTTCCACTCTCCTCAATCACTCTTTAATCTTTTGTTATATAACTTATGATTTTATTCCTCTACCCAAACATTTCTCAACATTACCTTTTTATTTTTACTTGATATATATTAGTCCTAATTATTCTTGATCTATTTACTGTTTTTGGTATTTGTTGACTACACTCCCTTCTTAGATACCCTCTCCTTTTTAGATTTTCATAATGCTGCTCTTTCTTGGTTCATATCAGACTTGTATGACCACTTCCAGTCTTATTTGCTGGTTGATCCTCTACATGACAACTCCTAAATGAGTGTTCCTGAAAGTTTGATCTTGGTCCTCTTTTCTTCTCTCTTTACATTCTTTCTCTTGGTGACCTCATCAGCTCCTATGAGTTCAATTGTTTCCATGCAAATGAATCTCAGTTCCATGTATCCAGTTCTAGTATCACCTGTGGGATTTAGTTTGACTGCCCACTGCATATTAGACATTTCAAACTGCATGTCCTAAAGATATCATAATCTGTAATTCTGAACTCATCTTTCTCTCTAACACCTTCCCACTGTCAAACTTTCTTATTTCTATTCAAGATGCCATCATCTGTCTGGAATTCCAGGTTCATAATTAAGTTTATTTTCCTGGATTAACTTTCTGTCCTTCACCCTGCAGATCCAATAAGTGGCCAAAGCTTGCTGTTTTTACCAACATGACATCACTGACATTTGACCCTTCTCTCTATTCACACAGCTACCATCTCACTTCAGGTATTTATCATCTACCAACCTACATAACCACCTACCTACCTATCTATGTATCAATGAATTTATGTATCTATGTATCTCTATATAATATACATGTATATGCACATAATCATATTTGTATATACACATGCATAATATTTAAAGAGTTCTATAGACCCCACAAGGACTGTGGTTATTATACAAACTCTACTTCTTAGCAACTTTTCTGTAATGTGGTCTATACCTGGAATACCTTGGACTCTAATGATAGGGGATTAAATTCTCTTTTCTCATATTTTCTTTCTGTCATTAACCCCACCTCTCTTTGGTGATTCAGAGATGATTTGCTAATAGCTTAGGTCTAGTCTCAAGTCTAAGACTTCTGAACAGGACATAATAGATATTCAATTAATAATATGAATCAATAACAGGAAGGTATTTTTTCTACACATAAAAATATTCAAATACAAAAGACTCACATGTTCGTAATGGCAGTAAGACAAATCTAAAAAAGTAACAATGTTAAGACCTGTTATACTTAGTTTGAATGTTGCTACTTAAATAATCTTAATAACTTGTGGGTTTGCTGATTAGGAATTTTGCATTTTACCTTATCTTTGCACCATGCAAATAATTCCCAGTACATGTCTTCTGTTAAAATAGGCCAGACTTGAGCCAGTTCCTTTGTTGGTGGTTGTCTTCTCCAAGAACTTAAAATAGGTCCCAGGTATTCCCCTTATTATCATTTAGCTCTGATTAGAAGTACCGTAGAACAGTGATGGTGGACTTATGGCACCTTTGCCAAAAAGGGCACGCAGAGCCCTCTCTGTGAGCACACCTACATTCACCTGCCAGAGTTTATTCCTAGAAATCCAGAGGGCCTTGGGTGGAGCTGTTCCCCTTCCCCATCCATGAGTCTGAAGACATTTCTCACTTCCCCCATTCCTCTTCCCAGAAGCCCAATGGGAGTGCTTCCACCCTTCTTCCCTGTCTGGGATATTATATATAAATTCCCTGTCTGTGGGGGTGGCACAGCACTGGGTCTAGGGGGTGGGGTGGGGCAGCACTCTATCTATGCCCTAGACCTCTGGGCATCTCTAACTCACCAGGTTACCTCCATGCCTGGAAATCACCGTCCTGGAATTCTTATTCACCTAAGATCAGGGGAAAAAAACCCCAAAAGCTAAAAAGCCATCCAAAGAGCAAATTGGTCTAGTTGAGTCTATATATAGTAGCTGCTGCCTTACTAAGGTGACCTTGATACTTGAGTAGAGAAGGCACATTTCTCTACCTTTAACATGAAATCTTAAAATTATATGATGCCATATCAAGGCTAGAAGGAAGAAGTGGCCAGAAGCTGTCTTTCCTTTGAACTTATGCAGTACTATGACACTTTCACTTCTAGAAGGAATTATTATCTTTGGTAAGTATTTAGTACCAGACTTTATGATCTTTACTACTGACAATTTTCAGGCCAACCTTCAGAATATGTCCTTTTGTGTTGATATACAAAATCATAGACTTTTTAAGCTAGGAGAGGCAATGGGGATAATCCAGTCTACCTCTCTTTTATACATGAATAAAGGAAGACTGATAGAAATTATCAGTGACTTTGCCCGGGTCAGTGGGAGAGCCAAGGCTCCAGATCTTCTGATTCTTAAATCCAATGTGCTTTCTGTAACATCATGCTGTCATATAGAAAAATGTGGCAAAATTACTACAAAAGAAATGTATTTCATTGCTGGACTCCTTATGTCGCTGTTTGCCTTTGTAGCTGATCCAGAGATAACTAATCAAATTCATACTTATTCTTGACAAGCTGATCTGATAGCTCTGGTGACAGATTCTCAATTCCAGAGCAGGCCATAACCATCAGCTTTCTATGTCTTAAGTGACCTTCAAATCAATGCTTAAAATCCCACTGTGAAGCCACTAATTTCCCCAGCTAATAGTTCCTCAACATCGCTTATCTTTCTTTTCATTTCTTAAAAGATAGATCTCTTCCCACCAGAACTGGGAACTCGAGAGAGCTCTTGACACCAATTTCTTACTAAGTAGAGTTTTTATGTTACCCCTAGTTAATTCTTGTATCCAAATTAGGAAATCATTCTTAATAAAGAAAGCTATGAAAGTTAGTCTCCCATGATTAATTCTTAATAGAGTTGTAGTTTTAATTGCTCATGATCTTACTATTTCTTAGGTCTTTACAGATTTTCACCCATCTTCCCCAAATTTTCTATCATTTTGCATCTGATTTACTATCTGTCTTTCTTCCCCTCTGGGAAAATTTAGACACATTTCCTCTTTGCAATCTATGATATTCCATTCACTGTAATTGTCTGAAATGAACTGCAAGGGCTTTAGTGAGGGTACTTGCCAGTTTACTTATTACCTTAGGATGCACACCATCTGGACCTGCTGTCTTTATGACTTTTATATGCTATATAATCACACTCTCCAAGCATTCTTCTAGCCCTCTTTAGCAAGGTATTTTAAGTTTGGATTTGATGGATTGAAAAACAATGTTGTACTGTAAGTTTGTAGTCCTAAACAATTCTCTGCTTTTCCTTAGTAGTTATGAAGAAACGTTCTTAACTTAGTGCTGAGAGAACTATAATGTGTTATTTCAGTGTTCTCTCTTTTAATCTCTCTATCTCCTTAGCACCCTCTCTTATTTTCTCTCCTTCCCCTGTGTCTTTAAGGTATCAAAAATCTTGCCTCCTTGGAGTCTTTCCCCTTTCTGGACCATCTAGGCAGTTAGTTATTTTCTCTGACTCATTTACTTGCCAAGAAATTTCCAGGCATCTGGGATAAAGGTGAATTTTATCAAGTCATTAATGTTCTCTGATTATAAAATATTAGCATGTAAATTTACTTCTTCCTGCATCAGGATAAATTGTTAGAATATTTTTATTGAGTTAATGACCCAAATGAACCAAATACTCTAATGCAAGGGAGCAAACTTTCCCACCTAGATATATTTTGTACTCTGTAGAATTATTGTGCTATGACTATGGAAGAGTACACCTTGTGTGAAAGGAACCTGATAGGTTAAAGAGGAGTGCTCAGAGTTGCACTACATACTACATAATAAGATAATAATACATATGAGAAAACCTAGGAACCAGAATGTAAGAGGTATAATGAAGCACATTTAAAGTTACAATCAATGGAAAAATATGAAATATATGAGTATGCTACAGACCACCTGGGTTGAAGGAGGAAATAGATGAAGAATTTATAAAATGAGATAATAAGCTTGGACACAGAAATATGATGTAATTGTGATGGAGGCTTATGATTATCTGAATGTTTGTTGAATTTCTCTTCCAAAAGTAGAGAAGCTATTAATTTCCTAGATTTTCTTGCAATAACACCACCATCAAAAGATGGAGGAACAAACAAGGAGACTGATATTTTGGATTTGAGTACCAGAATATGTTATTACAGTATAAATAAAGGAAACTATGAGTGGAAATGATTCCTACAAAAGGAAGTACTGATTACAGAGAAGCAGCATGTTTTTAATCAAACAGATCATAATAGGATTAACCTCTTTTCCTTTAAGGTTGACAGTAATTTCTGTAGAATTGGAGGTCAGGAAGTTCCTAGGTACCCACAGCCCTCTCTGACCCTATCTCTTATCACCTCATGGGTAATCTGCAGGGCTGTAATGATGGTTCTTGGGCATGAAGAGTGAAAATATTTTCTCATCTGAATAGCAAGTGGATCTAGAAGAGTTGCCAGAGCGATGCAACAGACATATTTAACCTAAGCAACTCTCATTGTGCTCAGTTATGGGCTGTACTTATAAAAAACCCAAAAGTACTCCTTTAAAGAGGAGAAACCTCAGTTGTAATTCAGCGGAGGGTCAGTAGTTGACAGTAGAAATTCAGAAGAGGCCCAGAAGATAAACATATACTGGCTAAATATTAGCAGAGTAAGCAACAGTTTTGGGGGCAGAGGAATGTTCTGCTAGGCACTCAACCAAAAGAATATTCATTACCCAGGTTATTTATTTTTTGTCTTTCAATGGAATATTTCCTTATATGTGTGAGTGGGTGGGGAGAGGATAGACAGGTCTCCTCTGTTATTTATCTTGATATTCTGCTTAATTAGACATCTCTGTTGGAGTTAGTATTTCCTTTCATTTGGTATGACAGAAAGGGAATATTGGAAGGGGGCCTGGGTCAAGAGCTGTGGTTTTGAATAGATGCTGGCCAAAATTATGTCTAGAGATTTCATTTAGCTTTAAGCAGTCCTAAGAATAGGTAGATATTTAGTGGTATTGCTGGAGCCAGCTTCTATAGGTTTGGGAAACCTAATTGTTAATTTTCAGTATAAGCATTTATACCTCAGGAAATAGCAAATAATATAAATCAGAGCCTAATTGCTTGTTTTCATGATTATCTAGACTTAAGAATGTGATGGAGAAAATAATAATGCACTTAAAACTTAAAAGTGTCTTACCTTTTCAGAGAGTTGGTTATTAAACATTACCAGTGTACTCTTGTATTGTATGCTTTTTGGGACAATTATTAGACTAGTAGACTGGGACAATGCCATAATATATTTCACTTAGGTTTTTGCAAAGAATTTCAAAAAGTCTACCATGTTATTCTTTTAAAAAAATAAATATGGGGACAGGTGGTAGTAATTGGATTCTAAACTAGTTATATAAACATGAATACTTTGATGTCAGTTTGGATGAAGAATATCTCTAGAAGAGGCAGAAATATGAGCTCAGCCCTTTGCTATTTAAGATTTTTATTAATGATAGATTATTATTTACAAGTGGCATAGTCATCAAATTTTCAGATAACATACAACTGTGAGGAATTACTAATGTGTGAGTTATTCAGACTCTAAAAAATATTTTTTATAGGCTATGATATCAGAATGAATTTAATAAGATTCAGCTGCATGAATAAAGCATTTAAAAGCTTTTATTTGGAAAGCACTTTACTAACTGCTGGAAATACAGATAGAAAAGTAAACCAATTTGTGCTCTTTGAATATCTGAATAAGAGTGAATATTGTTTTATACATTGGTCAAAAAAGTTACTTCCAAAGTCCCAGATCTGTGAGACATTATCAGTTTATCAGAAAAAAGACCTGTTATTTCAGAATAGTAGTGTTAAACTAAAATAGAAAATTCATTGGCTTAGAAAACCACAAATTCCCATTATCTAAGTTGCACTGTATTTTCATTTATTTTGTTATTGATCTTTCCTCCAACTTAATCTTCAGTCTCCTTTGGGAAAAGAAATTGAATTCTATTCAATGATGGACTTTCTCACAACATACCTCTCATATGCAAGTGGTTTTGAATCCCTGTAAGTCATCATCCAAACACTATTGCCTGCCCTCAGCACATTATTACTTTCCCCATTCCCCTCAGTATTCCCAACCTACAGTTTTAACCAAATACCACCAATGCTTTCTATGCCTAGAATGCCTGTTCCATAGATAATAAACTTCCCTTCATCCTAAATTTCCCCCTCACGCCTTTCATCTAGATAGCACTGAAACTTGGTTCTCCCCAAATAACACACCCTTTTTGGCTACCCTTTCTATTACTGACCATACATTCCCCCATTTTCCTTCATTCATTGGCTGAAGCAGTAGAATTGAATCATTTCTTTCTCTCTGGTGTCACTTTAATATTCTCATCCTACCTCCTTCATCCAGTAACATTTGCTCCATTGAGGTCCATACTATTCATTAGAATACCAAATGAAAGTACTGGTAACTGTTATCTATAGTTCTCCAGGTCACTTTGTTCCTTAATGAGCTCAATAACTGATTCAAAAATTTTCTATACTCTTGCCCCCATACTAGGGTGCCTCAACAATACATATTGATTCTTCCTCAAACACTCCAGCCACTCAGTTCCTCAATTTACTCATCTCCCATAATCTACTTCTCCACCATACTTCAGTCCTATGTAATTATACTCTTGATCTAGCCATCCTCCACAAATGGTCTACCTCCAAACATCATTTATGTCTTTGTGTCCCCAGAACCTTGTATGGGACCTGATATTGGTACAGTACTAGCTTAATAAATATTGCTTAATTCATTGGTTATTTTCCTTGGCAAGAAAGGAAATGAATTGTAGACTAAAATTGTTCTTCTTCTATAAGGAGCAAAGAATCCAACTTCTCTCTCATAATCTTATGCTACAATAGAGAACTTGGTTTCTCTACTTAATTTACATTTAAGTTGCCACATTTTAAACCACTTATGCCTGAAAAGAAAGAGCATATTTGAGTTGAGAGAATATTTGGAATGTGATTCAATAAAGAATCTTATCTTTTTATGGTCATTTGTGATTTATAAATTACTTTATATATGCTTTTTATCCAGTCTTTAGTACAATGAAATGAGACAGGAAGTACCAATATTACTTCCATTTTGTAGGTAAGGAAGTTGAGACTTAGAGAGGTTACCCATCAGCTGTATACCTGGATTCAAACTCTTAGTTTTCTGATTCCAAATCCAAAAAGTACACAGCTGCCTCTCAACCAACTCCCTGGACCCAACCATTCTCATCTTACATCCTGACATTGATATTTTGGGTTTTCTGAAGTTTAGGTTTCTAGGAGGGAAAGCTTTTAAAAGGAATCTCCAGCTGGATGCTCATCTGGTACAGGCTCTGAAATGACAACTCTTCCCTAAAGATTTATGACCCACAGATGTTCATGCTGTGTTCAAGGACACAATTTTGTGTCATGTTAAATTGTTGGCGTCCTATCTTTGACTCATTCACAGGGTGCATAAGAATTCAAAGCCACCCAGAAACAGAAAGCTTACAGTCCTGAATCCTTCCCTCTAACTGCTAGAAAGGCAGTTGTGTGGTATAACAGAGAAATCAATTGTCCCGGAGTCAGAGGATATGAATTTAAATGCTGTTTTTGATGTTTGCTATATTTGTGACTTGCCCTGGGCTTTAGTTACCTCATCTTTAAAATGGGTGTATTGGACTACCTGATTATGCTCCTTCTAGATCTTGATCTATGATTTTTGGTGAACTCTTCTATTATAGAAAACTGGGTAACTCTCCTACTCTTAGTCCTTGATTTAGTAACAGAGTTCTTATCTGAGTAATAGGTAGGAGTGTGTGTAGGTAGGAGAAAGGTTCTAAGGAGGGAAAGGGGAGGAAGGAATCAGGGAAGAGAGATCTTTAGGCACCACATTTGTATATGGGTCATATTAGCAATAGCAATGAGGTCAAATGAGATTTTTTACTCTTTTGGTTTCTGGGTTATTGAAACCTGGTGAAGGGTAGGAAGTGGGAGTGGGAGGAAGCTTGAAATAGCAGAGAATGGGGAAATAGTGGTGATCTTTTTGATTAGTGTTCTAATTCAGAACAAACATCCCCTTCTACAGTCTAGTATTAATATACTGGCACACTCTAGTTTAAAAGTTTGTGCCTGATTAGTCACTAAAGGTCAGATGAATCATCCCTTACTAAAAAAGATCCATTTTCCTTTTGGGCACTATTATGGTCATTTGTGTTTAAGCCCTAAGGAGGCTGAAAGTGATAAATTTTCTTTTAAATTCGGTGTTTTAGGCTCAAAATAAAGAAAAGACCTGAAGAGACTTGAATTGTCAGGAAGGGATTAAAAAGAACAATATACTAGGAAAGATGGAAAGATTTTCTAGACAATCGATAAAATTGTTGAAGCCTTCTAAATTTTGAGTCTGTGGTTCTTTATTTCTAGTCCTCTATTCTAGTCTTATGACACAACTCATTCCTATTATACTATAAACTTCTTGAGGACAGGGTCTGTGCTGTTTTTTTCAATTTTGTTTTCCAAGTTCCGAGGTGAGTGTTTCATTCAGAGTATGTAAGCACTCAAAATTTGTGGAGCTGAGTTAAATCTAAACTGAATGGATATAGCTAGTAATTGTCCAGAAGCATAAAATATGAAACACTCCTGAGTTCACCAGTATAATTTAATTTTTTAAAAATTTTTTTTAATTTAGAATATTTTTCCATGGTTACATGATTCATGATCCCTCCTCCCCCAAATTTCTCTCCCATCCTGGAACTGATGAACAATTCCAATGGGTTATACATGTATCATTTTTCAAAACCTATTTCCATGTTACTCATTTTTACAGTAGAACAATCTTTTAACATCAAAACTCTAATCATATCCCAGTCAAACCATGTGATCAATCATATGTTTATCTTTTGTGTTTTTTGTTCCCACAGTTCTTTCTCTGGATGTGGATAGTGTTCTTTCTCTAAGTTCCTCTGGATTGTCCTGGATCATTGTATTGCTGCTAGTAGAAAAGTCTATTACTTTCAATTGTTCCATAATGTATCAGTCTCTGTGTACAATATTCTATTGGTTCTGCTCTTTTCACTCTGAATGAATTCCTGGAGGTCATTCCAGTTCTCATGAAATTCCTCCAGTTCATCATTCCTTTCAGCACAATAATATTCCATCACAATCAGATACCACAATTTGTTCAGCCATTGCCCAATCAATAGAATCTGCCTCATTTTCCATTTTTTTGCCACCACAAAGAGTGTGGCTATGAATATTTTTGTACAAATCTTTTCCTTTATTATCTCTGGGGTACAAAGCCCCAAAGTACAAAGTACAAAGTGGTATGTTTGGATCAAAGGATGGGCATTTAAAGTCCTTTGTGCATAATTTCAAATTGCCTTCCAGAATGGTTGGACCAATTCATAACTCCACAAGCAGTGTATTAAAGTCTCAATTTTGAAACATGGCATTTCTTATAGCATATTAGTATTCCATTATAATCATATGCCATAACTTGTTTAGCCATTCCTTCGTTGATGGATATCCCTTCAATTTCAAGTTCTTTGCCACCACAAAAAAAGTTAGCAGACTGGCTAACATGACAACAAAGGAAAGTAATGAATGCTGGAGGGGATGTGGCAAAGTCGGGACAGTAATGCATTGCTGGTGGAGTTGTGAACTGATCCAGCCATTCTGGAGGGCAATTTGGAACTATGCCCAAAGGATGATAAAAGACTGTCTGCCCTTTGATCCAGTCATAGCACTGCTGGGTTTGTACCCCAAAGAGATTATAAGGAAAAAGACATGTAAAAGAATACTCATAGCTGTGCTCTTTGTGGTGGCAAAAAAACTGGAAAATGAGGGGATGCCCTTCCATTGGGGAATGGCTGAACAAATTGTTGCATATGTTGGTGATGGAATACTATTGTGCTCAAAGGAATAATGAACTGGAAGAATTCCATGGGAACTGAAATGACCTCCAGGAATTGATGCAGAGCTAAAGGAGCAGAACCAGGAGAACATTATAGAAAGAGACTGATACACTGTGGTACAATCGAATGTGATGGACTTCTCCATTAGTGGCAATGCAGTGATCCTGAACAATCTGAAGCGATCTATGAGAAAGAACACTATCCACATTCAGACGAAAAACTGTGGAAGTAGAAAAATGGAAGAAAAACAACTGCTTGAATACATGGATTGAAGGGATATGGTTGGGGATGCAGACTCTAAAGGAACATCCTAGAGCAAACATCAACAACATGGAAATATTTTTTGATCAAGGACACATGTAATACCCACTGCAATTGTGCATGGGTAGTGGAAAGGTGGGGGGAGGGGAAGGAAGGAAAGAATATGATTCTTGTAACCAAAGAATAATGTTTTAAATTGAATAAATAAAATTAAAAATAAAATAAAATAAAATGTAGGCCTTGACTTTGAATCAGCTGAACTGGCTGAAATACTATAGCCTAGTAATGGAATAAAGGCTATGAATTTCTGCTCTTTTTATCTTTCTTTCCTTTCTGTTGGGAAGTTGTATTTGATGTCTTTTGTTGTTCCATGGAATCATGAAACCATTCCTTTGTTGGACCCTGAGATCACATAAAGCAATGACTGAAAATTTGGAAAGCTTTTGCTAGGTGTGAAAGATCAGCAGGCTTTTGGGTGGTAGTACCTGTGGTTCAGCCATCGAGAAACCCACCCAGCAGCTTTGGCTGTTCTCCCAGAGCTGTTTAATTTCTGATGGTCTAGGAGCTAATGCTTTTGGAGGATTTGATGTTGGCAACCAACACAGAGCCATCTGTGAATGCTTGGAGAGCACTTACTTCCTTGTAGATAAATAATTTTTCCCAGGAGATCTTTCCTTCTATTTAAAACATCTGCCTCTATCTTTGAAGTTGTTTTGTAGAAGCTCTGGTTTGAATAGAAATGAGAATAATTGGTCTGCCCCAAGCTTTGGATTTTATTTTTGGGGAGATTTGTAGATGTATGATTCCTTTTGGAATTGGGATATAAAATTCAATATAGTGGTATCATGGTGGCACAGTGGATAGAGTGCCAGGCCTGGAGTTGGGAGGACCTGGTTTCAAATCTGACCTCAGATACTTTCTAGCCGTGTGGCACTGGGTAAGTCATTTAACCTCACTTGCCTAGCCCTTGCCACTCTTCTTTCTTAGAATGGATACTAAGACAGAAGGTAAGGATGTTTTGAAAGAATCAGAATGGAGCTCTCCGTTACAGTGCTATTCACTGAGATCGCTTCCTGCCCAAAAACTCTCACAAACACAGTGAAAAATGTCCAATTCCTTTTGGAAAGGAGATCAAATTGAATTTTTTCTTTAGCTACATTATAAAGACAAAATGCCACAGTATGTGTTTTGTGGAAATTAGAGTGTCTGGTGATGTGCTAACTCCTGCAGAAGGACAGAATCCTTTCCCTGGGAGATTTTTTTCCACCCAAAGACCAGTATGGCCAGAGAAACACTTGTGAGCTGCCACCCTGGCAATTTCTACCACCTCGGGCACCTTATTATATAGAAAGACATTAGTGCTTCAATATAACAGCAACATTTTTGTTGGTAGAAGCCTCAGAGAAGAGACTGTCTCAGATGCTGCCAACCTTAGAAAATGCTGTCTGAGAGACCCCTGATTATCCACTGAGCAAACCCCACTTGGAGCCATTGGAGGTGCTTGTGTTAGTCTAACTAGAAGCCCATATGCCCAGAAGGATAATTCAAACAGACAGAAAGCATTCTTTACAAATCCACCCACTATTCAACATTTGTTCATCAGGAGAAAAAACATGGGGCTTGGCTAGAAAATGTCAGCCATATACAACTCAGCAGAGCACATTGAGATTCGTGGTGAGGTGCTGGGAAACAGAGCAGAAGAGAGGTCAGCAAACACCCTCCAGGCAGAGGCGGTCCAGCAAGCAGCTACCATCCCAAGCTGTCCAACTTACAGTCGCCCGGATGGGTACCACAGTTAACCCCATCATTGCTGAATGTTGATTCCACAGTAATAAAGCACTCAGAAAAAAGCCTGTGCTCTACATTGGGGACTTGTTAAATAATAACCTTGAAGTGGTCTCTGTGTATGCACGCTTGGGGTACAGGGACAAAAGAACAAGAATATATTTTCTCACCATCTGCACCCTTAATATACTGTCCTTTTCCTCTAACCTCTGCCCCTTACCTGAGTCCAGAAAGCCTCAAATCTGCTAATCTTTTTGGATTGTAATCTTGGCAAGTTGCTCAACTTCTCTAGTCTCAGTTTCCTCATTTGTAAAGATGGGGGTTTTGGATTAGATGACTTTCTGGTTATGAGAGATGACTCCACTCCCCTTCTCAAAACCCTTTAATATGTCCCTACTGTCTCTAAAATAAATTGTCTAATGCTCAGCCTGGGATCTAAAACACTTTGGTATATGATCCCAATAGATTTTTTCCTGACATTTCATATCATTCTCCTTATAACCTCTGCTCCAACCAAAAATAAACTAACTGCTGGGTGTTTCCAGTGTACAAATATTTCATCTCCCAATTCCATGAATTTGGGCTGGTGTACCCTGTGTCCACAGTATAATCCTTTCCTTCTGCCTCTTATAATCTTAAATCCTTTCCAAGCCCTCTGCTCAGGTGCTAACTCGTACATGGATTTCCCCCCTGTTTTAAGTGCTCTCTCCTTCTTGAAGTTACTATGTATATCAGAGGCAACTAGGTAGTACAGTAGATAGAACTTTGGGTCTAGAGTCAAGAAGGATTCAATTCAAATCTCACCTCAGCCATTTATTAGCAGTGCAAGTCCGGCAAGTTATTTAATCTCCATCTGACTCACTTTCCTCAAGAGTAAAATTGGCATAAGAGTAGCACCTACCTCTCAGGGTTGTTATGAGGATCATTGCTTACTATTAATTCTTCTTTACTGAGCATCAATTTTTAGACAAGATGTTGATAAGCTGGAGTGCATTCAGAGAAGTAAAAATAGGACTGGGAAGGAATTAAAGCCTTATCACATAATAATCAGCTGATGGAATTTGGAGATTTCATTACTAACCTGAGGAAGAAGTTTGGTGTTTTTGGTGATGAGGAGGTACAAGACAACTTCAAGGGTCTGAAAGCGTATTATGTGAAAAAGGGATCAGAATGATTTTGCTTGGCCTTAGAGAGCTGAAAAAGTTTAAGTTTCAAAGAACCAGACTGCCATTCAATATAAGTAAGAGCTTTTTAACTATTAAAGCTGTGTAAAAGTAATATTGACTACATGAATAGATAGTAAACCTCCATCATTGTAAGAGTTATCAAATTAAGACTGATTGATCATTTGTTTGGGATTTTGTAGAAAAGCTTTTTTAATCTTATTTTTACATTTTCCCCTCCATGGTTACATGATTCATGTCTCCCTTCCATCCCCTTCCCTCCCTTGACCCCTCCCTCCCCCTCCCAGAGTTCACAAGCAATCCCACTGGGTTATATGTATATTACCACTCAAAGCCTATTTCTTTTATTATTTATTTTTGTAGTAATCCTTAAAACCAAAACAAGGTTTTTTAACATTCAATTTTCATTTAATTCACAATTTTAGTTTTTTTTCTTGAATTATGTGTTAACAAAAATTTGTAATATTTTGTTTTTAAAAATATGCCATTGATCCACAACTCCATTTCTTAGGCAGTATCAGATTGTTTTTATGAATACTGCTTTGTAATACAGTATGAAATCTGGTACTGCTAAGCCATCTTTATATTTTTTTTTCATCGATTACTGTTATATTCATGATATTTTGTTCTTCCAGATGAATTTTATTTTTATTTGTAGGGGGAATTTTTGTTTAGGTTTGGGTTAGATTAGTCATCATCTGAGCTATCTTCTAATTTTGGGGTTCTTTGAAACCTAAAATCCTCCCCCTGGCATTCTAAACCTTTCATTATCTCATTCCACCAAGATAAGCTGATTGTGTTTTCTATAATTTATGCAAATGCTTTCACTGCTCTAGTCATATTGGTCTTCTTACTGAGTGAGGAACATGACTGTGCCTTTACTCATCATGGTGTTTCTTATGGTGTTAGATTCCCTTAATTCTGAAAATTATAATGGGAGTAACCAGCTAATTCCTCCACCCCCCCATCCCACCCATAATATGTCCCAGGTAAAGTATGGAACACATATTGAACTCCCCTGGCAACTTCTAGGAACACAGGGGTTCAGAAGTGAGAGAGATCTCAGTGGTCAATCACTCTGACCTATACCTGGAAAAGAATCTGTAAGATTTAAATCAATATCCTCAAACTCCAAGTATTATATTTTATAAATTTTATTAATAATCACTTGAACTAGAAAGAAAATAAACTAAAAGAAATAGAAGTTCAAACATAATTATCTAACAAAACGTAAACCCATGTGTGTATATTCTCCTGCTGGGCATAAAGTCTGCTTTCCCAGCCGTGATCAGAGAAAGCAAGAGTGAGAGGATGGACCTACACAAAACTTCTATCCTTCCTACATTAGCACAAAATATAAGAAGGAACATAGGAAGTTGGGATTTAGAGTCTTGGGGAGAAAATCTAATTATACAAATCCTTTCTCCAGCATATCTTACTATCAATTGTCTAGCTTCTAATTGAAGATCTCTAATAAGGGGGAATCCACTTCCATGCCCCAACTTGGGAAAATTTTCCTAACATCAGTCTTACATTTTACTTTTATTTGAGACCAGACCAGGGGGCATATTGGAGCTTTCTTGCTCTCTCTCTAAAGTTAATTGTTAAATTTTCAGTGTGAACATTTACATCTCACAAAACAGCAAATGCCACAAATCAGGATTTAATGTATTATTATGTATTATATAAACTATATAATATATTATTATTAATAATTATTTTGTTAATGTCTACACTTAAGAGAATGATGAGGACATGTTAAAATGAGACATTTAACTTAAAAGTGGGTTGTGGGTGCCCATTTTTTCTTAAGAATCAATATTAAGGGGGCAGCTGAGTGGCTCAGTGGACTGAGAGCCAGGCCTAGAGACAGGAGGTCCTAGGTTCAAATCTGGCCTCAGACACTTCCCAGCAGTATGACCCTGGGCAAGTCACTTGACCCCCATTGCCTAGCCCTTACCACTCTTCTGCCTTGGAGCCCATACATAGTGTTGACTCCAAGACAGAAGGTAAGGGTTAAAAAAAAAAGGAATCAATGTTAAACAATAATCAGGATGCCAGAAGGTAACTCAGAACAAATCTAATCACAGTTCTACATGAGAATCCTTCAAATATTTGAAGATCATCATTAGGTTCCCTTCCCACACTCCAGGTCTCCTCTTCTTTAGGTCACATATATTATAGGGGATGGCAGCTAGGCAGAAGAGTGCAGAGAGCACTGACCCTGGGACTACGACCTCCTTTATGGTTTTGTTTTGTTTTTTGAGCAGATCTAAGTGCTTTCTCCTTCTTGATATTACTCTTCATATGAGAGGCAGTTGGTAGCACAGTAAGTAGCCTGTTGGGCTTGGAGTCAGGGGACTTGAATTCAAATCCTGCCTGAGACATTTACTGTTGACCCTGGGCAAATTATTTAACTTCTGTCTGTCTCAGTTTCCTCAACTGTAAATTGGGAATGATAATAGATTTTTCCCTGTTCTCCCTCCTCCCACCCTGACCTTGCTTTCCTGAAGATTAAATATAATATTTATAAAGTGCTTTGCAAACTTTATAGTGCTATATAAATGCCTTAAAAAACCCCAAACACTTTTATCTTCCATCTTAGAATCAATACTGTGTATTGGTTCCAAGGCAGAAAAGCAGAAAGAGCTAGGCAATAGGGGTTAAATGACTTGCCCAGGGTCACACAGCTGGGAAGTATCTGAGTCTAGATTTGAATTTGGGACCTCCCATCTCTAGGTCTGGTTCTCAATATACTGAGTCACCCGGACATCCCTTAAAATGCCTTTTTGGGTTATTTTTTACATCTGTCTGACCCTTTGTGACCTCATTCATTGTTTACTTGGCAAAGATACTGGAGCAGTTTGCCATTTCCTTCCCCACTGTTATTAAGTATCTCTAGCTCCTTTATATTGTCTTCATAGAGCAGGAACTGTTGTTCTCCTGTGGGCATTCTCTAGCTTACCAATTTCCTTCTTAAAATATGGTTTCCAGAAGTAAAAATATAATAGATGCACTCATTGGCTTTCCCTTTGAATGTCAAGGGATTTGAAATGATTTTGTACCTCTTTGAAGATTCAAGACCTCCTGTTTGAGGCAGTAGTGGAGAAAGCAGTATCCCTGGCACTTGGAAGACCTAAGTTCAAATCCTACTTCAGACATTTACTAGCTCTGGGACACCAGATAAATTGTTTAATCTCTGTCTTCCTCAGTTTCTTCAAGTTAAAACAGGAATAAAAATGACATCTCTTTCCCAGGGTATTTGTGAGGATCAAATGAGGTCATATTTGTTAACCACTTAGTCCTGCTCATGGAATATAATAGGTGCTTAATAAATGCTTGTTGCCTCCCTACCTCCTGCTTGAAGCAATAATATATAACATCTTCCCTGAAAATGATGCAATTAAGTTGCTCAGTAGATAGAAAGCAACATCTGGACATGAGAGGTTCTGGGTTCAAATTTGGCCTCAGATACTTCCTAGTTTAATGACCTGGAGCAGGTCACTTAATCCCAATTGTCTAGCCTTTATTGCTCTTCTGTCTTGGAACCAATATTTAGGCTTAATTCTAATATAGAAGGTGAGGGTTAAAAAAAAAGTCAAGAAAATATTACTACTCATCATGACAAATCACTTATTGACATTTAGATGATTATTATATATGTGTACATGGATAGCTATGGGGTACAGTGGATAGAGTTGCAACCAGGAATCAGGAAGGCTCAAATTCTTTCATGCAAATCTGACTTTAGACATTTACTAGCTCTGGGAAAGTCACTTAACCCTGCTGGCCTCAGTTTCCCCATCTGTCTAAGGAGCCAAAGAGGGAAATTACAAAGCCCTCCAGGATCTATGCCAAGAAAAGTCCAAAAGGGGTCCCAAAGAGATAGACACAACTGAAAAACGAATGAACAAAAATTTTGTGTAAATACAAAAAAAATACAAATTACATCATGTTCACAAACTTCTTGGGAAGACAGTGGGATATAGTGGGAAAGATCATTGGTCCTGGCATGAGAAGATGAGTTCAAATCCTATCACTGAAATTTATTCCCCTTGTGATTTTGGATAGGTCATCATCTCTCTCTGAGCCTCAGCATCCTTGTTTGTAAAACAAGGAGGTTGGACTCATTGGTTTCTAAGGTTTCTCCATCTCTTAGGTATATGACCCTAAGATTCGTTATTAACAACAGCATGAAAATGAGAACAGAAAAAGGAGCAGAGATGCCCCATTTGCCTTAAATCTTAAATTCATGAGTATAGTTGGGTTAGTTACTAAAATGGAAGCAGAACTCTGAAACTCTGTAGTAGGATGCTGTCATCTGGTGACCAGATCCTGAATTACAAGAACGTTCCTTGCCTTTTTCATTTCCACCCTGATCTATGGGAGGAGAACCTAGACAAGAACCACTCTAGATGAGGAGCTGTGGATGAAAATACCCACTACGATGAGATCACAGATTTGGGGAAATAGTTACATAGCAGAAGACTTAGAGTATGCTCAAGTAGAAAGAGATTTTTAGAATTTAATTCAATCTACCTTTCACTTGAGGGATGAACCTGTAATCCCCAGATGGAAAGCGAATTACCCCAGTGTTACACAACTAGATGGCAGCAAAGGGATGATTAGAACCTTCATTTCAGGTGGTCTAGATTCCAGGTACTTCCTTTATTATATACCCTGCTCCCTTTGTCTTTGATTTGAGGTCAAACAACCTGAGATAGTCTTTGTAGTCTGAAAAGGTATGAAGCCAGACGAACTTGATCTAAATTGGGATTGGCTTTGGCATTGGATTTTTTGATCCTATAGTATTCAAGCCTTGCCAACACGACTCTTTGGCCTCCTAGGATTCTGGCAGTGACTGCAAGAGTGAATCTGCAGGTGAATCTCTAGTTTACATGGACTCCCTCCCTTCCCACACATCTTCCTCTACTTATTTTTTGTGTTTTAAATTAACTTTATATTTTACTTTTACATAATCCTCATTTCCCAACATATCCATCCATTCTTTCCCATCTAGAATCATCGTTTCCCCCCCTTTTTCCCTTTTCTTTTTTTTAAACCTCTACCCTCCATTTTAGGATCAACACTGTGTATTGGTTCCCAGACAGAAGAGTGATAAGGGTTGAATAATGGGGATTAAGTGATTTTCCCAGGCTCACATAGTTAGCATTTGTCTCGGGTCAAATTTGAACCTAGGACCTCCAGTCTTGGGGCCAACTACTTGAGTAATTATTTATAACAACAAATTTATAAAAAGAGGGGGGTAAGTAGCCTAACAAAGGCGAACAATTTATCAGCCAAGTCTGATAGCCTATGCAATGTTCTTCATCCATAGGGGCTCCTTTATGCAAAAATAGATGGGAGGTATTATATCTCTTCTTTAAGATCAAGTTGTCTATTACTGGTTATTTTGTCATTGTTCCTTCCTTTGATATTGCCTACATTGTTTTCCTGGTCTTCCTCACTTCCCTTTGCATCAGTTTATATGTCTTCCCATACTTTTGTGAACACGTTCTAGTTATTGTTTCATCTGAGACAAATAGAATTTAATTATGTTCATGTACCACAGCTTATTTAGCCATTTCCCAGTTATTGGGCATCTATTTTGCTTTTCTGCTTTTACCTAAAGTACTGGCATAAAATTTTTAACAAAATATTAACCATTTTTTGTACTTGTCTCAAAATCCTCTTTATGCTTATATATGTAATATATATACATATATTTAAATGTAGGAATGTTGTATGTCAAATGCCTTTGAAATCATTCCATTCCGGGCACAAATGTTACCAAGAAAACAGGAAATTAATACATTTATCACAGAGAGTAGGGATGAAACACAGGCCATTTTTTTCTTCCTTTAGTAACTCATGCAGATCTTGGCTGCTGACTCCTTGACAAGGTAGAATATCCCCCCCTCACCTCTGCCCCCAAACCAAATCCAGTCCTCATACTCTTCTTTGGTACCTGACACAAAATAGAGATCTGTTATGCCTAATATTGTTATTTACTTCTAATCCCTCACTCTACCCTCAAGTCCCTAGTTAAGTGTCTTCTTGAAATCCCAAGTATTTTTGTCAACAGAGTATTTTTTCACCTCCTTGAACTCTCTTTCTCTTTTTGTCTCTCTCTGTCTATCTCTTTCTCTTTCTCTCTGTCTGCCTGTCTCTGTCTCTGTCTTTCTGTTTTTGTCTCTGTCTGTCTCTGTCTCTCTGTGTCTGTCTGTCTCTTTCCTTCTCTCTCTCTCTCTCTCTCTTTCTCTCTCTCTCTCTCTCTCTCTCTCTCTCTCTCTCTCTCTCACACACACACACACACACACACACACACACACACACACCTCTGTTTATAGAACAGACAGGACCACACTGAGAGACCCAACCTCCAGGAATAAGGGGGAAATAGGTTCCTTGTACTGTGCCTGGGTATCCAAAGTATTATGAAAGCTTCTGATACCACATGTTAAGATAGATATTAATAAACTGAAAGGCATATGAAGAGAGTAACCAGACTAGTTAAGGGCTTGGAATTAATGCCATAGGATAATCTGGGGATATTTAGTCTGGAGAAAGGAAGTCTTGAGAGGACAGAATAGCTTCAAGTAATTGAAAGGCTGTCACTTAGAAGAGGGATTAGACTTGTACATCTTGGCCCTAGAGGCAAGAACTAGGTACACTGAGTAGACATTGCAGAGGCAGATTTTGGCTTTATATAATTAGAGCTTCCTGAAAATCGAATAGAATATCTTTCATAGTTGATTCTTACTCGTTGAAGGTCTTTAAGGCCTGGCTGGATGACTGTTTATAGGGTATGCTATATAAAGAATTCCTTTTAATGTATGGGTTGGATTAGATAGACATTGAAACACTTCCAAATCTAAAATTCTGTGGTTTTATGATAGAAATTCTATAATTATATGTTTTTAGAAAAAAACAAAATTCTGATTTACCAAAATGATTTTAATGTGTAGAAAATCTAATTTGGAAGTTAATCCTCAATATTCCTTACATATTAAATATGTTTATTTGTTTCCTCTATGCTGATATAAAGATCCTAGGTCCAGAGGTTTGGAAGTTATAAAAGGAGAGAAATGTAGACTTCTGCTATTATTCTGTAGTGCATTCCCCAGAGCCTTGTGCTAAGTATGAAGGAGAGAGAGGAGACAGACAGAGATAGAGACACAGAAGGAGAGAGAGAGAGATGGGGAAAGAGAAGAGAAGAAGAGAGAAACAGAAGAAACATAAAGAGAAGAGAGGGAGAGGAAAGGTTAGCCATGGGGTTTTTATTTTCTTTTCTTTTATTCCAGTTATATGTAATAACACATTTCCACATAAGTTTTCCAAAGTTATTTGATCCAAATTGTCGACTCCCTCCTGATGCTGGTAGGGATTTGATCTAGGATATACATGTATGATCATACAAAACACATTTTCTATTGTTCATTTCTGTAAGATAATAATTATGAAAAACAAAACCCCCAAACAAAAACCAAGTGAAAAATCATATTTCTTCATCTGTATTCCATCCCAACAGTTCTTTCTCTGGAGGTGGATAGCATTCTTTGCCCTAAGAACCTCAGAATTGTCCTGGATCATTGTATAGGTGAGAGTAGCTAAGCCTATCACAATTGATCATTCATGTGGTCTTTATTTTCAAAAAGGACCCTAAATTTTTCCTTAAAAAGTTACTGCAAGTGGAAAAGAAACCTGTTCTCAAGACTGCTAACTCAGAGAGGAAAATTATGTAGCCTTTCTGGCTTCTATCAGGTCTCAAACATATGTCTTCACTATTTATGGCTTGTAATAATTTCCTTCTCTAAATCCTCACCTTGATTTTTAGCTCTTCCTGGAGGTTGAGGGAATGAGATTGTACCTGTCAAAATTTTATATTTGAATGGTAACACAAGGTTCCTTCGTCCCTTCAAGGGTGAAGATCCTGCCCTATAACATACAGAGAATCATTTTCTCTAATTTAACACAACTCATCTACCCATCCATCCAAGATACATTGTCATCTGTACCTCATGCCTGGAATGCTCTTTTCTTCACTCCATCCGCTAATCTCCTTAGCTTTATTGAAGTTTCCACTAAAACCTTATCCTTTGCATTAAGCCTTTCTCTATCCATGTTAATTAGAGTGCCTTTCCTCTGATAATTATTTTCTATTTTTCCTGTATTTGGCTTGATTTGTACATATTTGTTAGCATATTGTCTCCCCCTTTCCATCCTAAACTCCTTGAAGGCAGGAACTGTCTTTTTGTATCCTCAGCACTTAGCATAGTGCCTGACATCAATTAGGAACTTAATAAATATTGATTGACTGTTGAATAAAACTGAACTTCCTCGGATCTTTGTTTTTTCTTTTGTGAAATGTGAGATTTTGGCTAGGTAAGGCCACTGTCATTTTAAAATCTATAATCCTACAGTCTTAAACTCTTTCTTACCTTTTTATGTCTCCCTACTTTCTGACAAAAAGTTCCTAGAAAGTAGAGAAAGAATCCTCTATGTGCTCTCTCAGAGAAACTAGCACAGTGCCTTACATATAGAAGGCACCTAGTAGATGCTTCAAAATGTTTGATAAATAAAATAGGCCAGTGCTTGCTTTCTGACAGCATGATCTAATTAGTGTTTGTCTGAATGCACTCATATGATTATGTTTGCCTGACTTAGTCCATAAGCTCCCTGTAAAAGCCACTTTTAGTCAGATAAGGGTAAAGGAAACAGTGTGAATACAAGCAGCAGCTCTCACTTTGGTTAAAGTACCTGGAGATCAATAGTCTCTGCATGCTTTTTGTCCCTCTTTAGGGCTCACGAGAGTGTACATGTGAGTGTGCACCCAAGGAAAACTCTCTCAGGGTGCTGACTACAGGGTGCACCAGACTACAAAGATTAGTGATCCAGGCAAGACAGTACTCACAGCTGTCCCCCAGTTCCTTCTCTGTGAATACACTCCGATGTTTCTAGGTCCCTGTCACCCCATCATTGCCGCTACCATTCTGAGCCTCAAGAAGGACTTTGATCCCTTTAGGTCACTTGATCTGAGAGCGAACAAGCCTTTTCTCCTAATTTTACAAGGTCAGGGTTAGAGTCTTTCCAAAGGATCTCTCTTTCCCTTTCCCCTACCTACTGAGTAGGCCACGAATGCTCAGTTACAATTATAATCATGCAAAATGTATTAACATACTTCCACACTAGCCATGTTCTAAAAATAGACCATTAAAGAAAGAGAAAAATGCTTCAATCTGCAATCTGAGTCTATCACTTCTCTCATTGTAAGTGGATAACATTTTATATCATGAGTCTTTGTGGTTGTGCTAAATCTTTATATTCAATAGAGTTCTCTCACAGTTGATGTTTCTTATAATTTTGCTCTTACCCTAGTTCTGCTCACTTCACTTTGCATCAACTTGTGGAGGTTTCCCCAGATTTTTCTGAATGCATTTTTTTCATTCTTTTTTATAGCACAATAGCATTTCATTACATTCACATACTTATTCATTCATTTCCAAATTGATGGGCATCCTTTCCCCTTGTTTCCAAATCTTTGCCACCATAAAAAGATAAGATCCTCCAACCTGAATCCAGTCTGAGTCCCCCCTAGCTGCCAGGATCCTCCCTTCCTCTCCTACTGCACCCAAAATTACCTTGCATTTACTCTTCATATATTTCATATTTATTTCCTGTGCACACATATTATTTCCTTGGATAGAATATAGACTCCTTGGCAGCAAGGACTGTTCTGTTCTTGACTTTGTATCCCTAGGGTATGACAAGGTAAATCAATTCAATAAGCTTTTATTAGGTCCTCACTCTGTAGACACTGTGTGATATACTGGGTGTATAAAGAAAGGCAAAAACACTGACTGCTTACCTTAAGGAATGATGAAGGAGACAACAAGCAAACAACTATGCAAATATAAGATGTTTACAGGACCCATTGTAAGCATTCTCAAAGGGAAGGCACAAATATTGTAGGGGACCAGAAGAGGGGTCCAGCAAGTACTAAGTACTTAATCCATTTTTAAAATTCATTGGTGGATGAAGGAACAGATTAAGGTGAAAGATAATAAGTTATGGTTTGGTCCTATTGAGTTTGAGCAGCAGAGGGAATGGAGATATTTGGTTTATATTTAGAGATTTGGACCTGGGACTCAGAAGAGATATCAGGGCTGAGTATATAGACTTGGTGAACATCTGTATGAATAGTATTCGAAGCTGTAAGAATAAATGAGATTTCCAAAGAAGAAGACATAGATAGAAGAGAGGAAGAGAAGCAGAAATGCTTAGATTTTTGGGAACTTCAAAAGGAGATAGGAAGAGGATGAGGAGGTAGGAGTAATGGTTAGAAAAAAAGGAAGACCTTCAGGAGATGATGATGTCCCTGTAGCAGAGGATATAATAGGACAGTGATCAACAGTGTGAAAATGGATAAAGAGGTCAAGGAAAGTTAAACTGAACAAGGACCACTGGATTTTGAAATCAAGAGATTGTTGGGCAGCTTAAAAATATTTATCTCAGCAGATTGGTTATGTGTGGAACTCAGGTTACAAATGATTATAAGGAGAATGTGTAGTCAGTTTCAGTCTTAATCCTTTCTGATCTACCTGCAACAAACATCTGGCACTGTCAACCTGATTCCCTTCCAGGTTACTCTTCGACTTTCTTGGCTTTTGCAACACTAGTCTTACTTTATTCACTTCACTGAGAGATTGGGGTAGGATATTCAGATCTTGGAGTTGTCTGCATAAAGATGATAGTTAAATCCACCAGAGCTGATAAGGAAAGAGAGAGGGAGCAAGGAAGAAAAAAGAGAGAGAGATAGATGAACAGACACAGAGACAGACAGACAGGCAGCAACAGTCAGAAAGACAGAGAAAGATAAACAAACCAGAAAAAGAGATGGAGACATAGACAGGACATAAAGACAGAGACAGTCAGAGAAAGAGAGATAGTAGAAGGGGAAAAAGACCTATGCCAGAACCATAAAGAAGAACTACATTGCCACAGTTAGGGGCCATGATATGGGTGATGAGCCAGCAAAAAAAGCTGAGGAGCAAGTCATGCAGTTAGGAGGTGACCTACCATCTTACTATGTACTCTTTTACTTAACAATTAGTATGTTTAAGTAAAAACAAAAAAAAAAGTCGCTATTCAGAGAAGGGGGAATGGTCTTTTGCTAATTAGGAAGTTGGTTAGGAAATTGTCATGAAAATAAGTTTTTAGTTCAACCATTTTTGTAAGCACGTGTTAGTCAAATTCCTTTCTGTCTCTCTCACCTCCATCTCTCTTTCCTAAATGAAGGAAATATCCTCCATGGGGAAGGCAATTTTAATACTTGCTTGATTTAAATTCTCTAGTGACCTTTCACAAGTTGTACACAAGAGAACAGTCCAGATAAATAAAATAAAATACAGAATTCATCAATGATTCTTTTTTTTAGTAGATGTCTCAAAACACATTTAACATTGTTCAGGGATATAGGGCATCGATCTCTCCATGTGTCCCTTTGATCAGGAGGCTTGGGAGTGGATAGCTGGTGCTGAAACTTGCAACCCTAACTCCAGTGAGTGGTGCTATTGGCTTCATAAATCATCAAGCCTTGGAGTTCTGTTGGTTTCTGGAGCAATGCAATACATATTCAGCACCCTTAGAGCCTTCATGCTTATATTCAGAGCAGTGAATCATCAATGTCTCTTCACTTTCTCAATGAATTAGGCAAATAACTCACCCTTTTTTTAAAAAGCACTAAAATTACCAAGTATTATCCTTACAAAAAACCCAAGAGATAGGTATTACAAATATTACTATACCCATTTTAAAGGTAAAGACATTGAGGCATCAAAGGATTAAGTGACAGAATCATAGATTTCAATTTGGAAGAGATTTTAGAGATCAAAACCCATGATTTTGAGATAAGGAAGGCATAAACACTAAGTCAGTCAATAAACATTTATTAATTACATATCACATGCTAGGCATTGTTTGAAGTGCTTGGTAGCAAAGCCAGGATTTAAACCCAGATCCTTTGACTCCAAGACTGTTCCTTTATACAATAGTATGTTATCTTCCCTCACTTGTTGAAGATCACAGTTAGTTAGGCATTCATATCTATAGTTGATTAGTACAGCCAACTTCATGTGCTATCCTACCTTCCATTTTTCCCATTATTCCTTGTTCTATCCATTGCTTTTTGAATAAGAAATCTTTATTTCTTTGTGCTATATCCACAAATACTAAATGTATTTGTCTTCAGTTATGTCCACATTGAGGAGACTGAAAATTTTGTTCCTGATCATAGAGGCACAATTTTTGGTAAACTTGATTCCAAGAGGCAAGTGATTTTTTCACTGTTGTATCATAGGCAAGAGTACTTTGTCTATATTGTGTCTCTTCTTTCAAATTAAATTTTTTTCTTTTCTTTTCTCTTTCTTTCTTTCTTTCTTTCTTTCTTTCTTTCTTTCTTTCTTTCTTTCTTTCTTTCTTTCTTTCTTTCTTTCTTTCTTTCTTTCTTTCTTTCTTTCTTTCTTTCTTTCTTTCTTTCTTCTCTTTCTTCCTTTCTTTCTTCCTTTCTTCCTTCCTTCCTTTCTTCCTTCCTTTCTTTCTTTCTTTCTTTCTTTCTTTCTTTCTTTCTTTCTTTCTTTCTTTCTTTCTTTCTTTCTTTCTTTCTTTCTTTCTTTCTTTCTTTCTTTCTTTCTTTCTTTCTTTCTTTCTTTCTTTCTTTCTTTCTTTCTTTCTTTCTTTCTTTCTTTCTTTCTTTCTTTCTTTCTTTCTTTCTTTCTTCCTTCTTTCTTTCTTTCTTCCTTCCTTCCTTCCTTCCTTCCTTCCTTCCTTCCCTTCTATTCTAAAATCAATACTGTGTATTGGTTCCAGGGCAGAAGAACAGTAAGGACTAGGCAATGGGAGTTAAGTGACTTGCTAGGATCACACAGCTAGAAAGTGTCTGTGGTAAAATTTGAACCCAGGACCTCCCAGCTCTAGCTAGGCCTGGCTGTCAATCTACTGAATCCCCCAGCTGGCCCTTCAAACTATATTTTTTCACAAAAGGAACATGAAGGGAAAAAACCCCCCATCAAATAATAGGGTGTCTGTCATCTAGCTCATTTCTTTGTCTTTTAGTATATGCAATTTAACTGGCCCAGATTTGATTCAACTAATGAACCTATATTAATCCAATACCATATGCAATGTATTATATAAAGTATTTATATATATATATATATATATATATATATATATAAAGAAATATTCTCAAGAATTTTTTGATTGTTGTTGAGTTGTTTTCATTTGTATTTAATTCTTCCTAGCCCTATTTGGGGATATCTTGGCAGGGATATTGGAATGGATTGCTATTTCTTACTCCAGTTCATTTTATAGATAAAGAAATGGAAGCAAACAGGAGTAAGTGACTTGCCCAGGGTTTGAACTCAGGAATCTATCTTCTTCATTCCAGGGTCAGCACTCTATCTGCTGTGCCACCTAGGTGCCCTACTCATTGACTTTACATTCTTCTTTAGATATTTTTTCTTATAAAAATTACTACAATAAATGATTCAAGAAATATCCATGAATGAATATCAATGGAGAAAGTTTTAAATGTGGGATGGTTGCCATCTATTTTAAGGTTTGGCTAGGCAAAGATGACTGTTCATTTCTGGATATCTGTTTTGCAATTAGGGTAAGTTCATACCTAGTGGATGCTATGCTGTCATTTAAAATTTTTAATAGTTTGAATCATCTGTTATTTATTTCCCTGGTTTCATTGAATGTATGCTTATTGAATGCTTATTTGACAATTTTCTATGTAAATTATCAATAAATGGGGAGAGGGGTTGCCTTTGATAGATTACTTGTTTGGAGCATATTTTAGAGTTCTAAATAAAGTGGTTGCTTAGTTGATTCCAGCTTGGGACTTGTTTTGAGAAAGTGTTTGCTTATTTGCATATGAAAAAGTGTAGAACAATGGAGCAAATGGACTATATAGTTTACTTCAATGATTTGCATATGAAAAAAATCTGAGAATTTTTAGATGAACAATTGGGGAAACAGGGGACAGATAGGTGGCTCTGGGGATTGAGAGCCAGGCACAGGGACAGAAAGTACTGGGTTCAAATTAGACCTCAGAAACTTTCTAGCTGAGCCACCATGGTCAAGTCACTTAACTTTCATTGCCTAGCTCTCACCATTCTTCTGCCTTCGAGCAAATATACAGTACTGATTCTAAGACAGAGGGTGAGGTTTAAAAAAATGATTGTTGAAATAGCTACACTAGAATTTTTCTATGATTATAGGATAAATGGATAAGATACAACTGATTATAGATGGATGAAAAATTGGGAGGGATTACTTAGAAAGAAATGCTCATGAACCAAGAAAAGAAGATAGGAGATACAAAGATCAAAGGACAGAATTCAGAATCATGTGAAAAGAGACCATAATTCTTGGGAGGAAATATCACTCATTTGGGGCCGCTTGATAAGGCAAAGAGAGATAATGATGTCTCTTCTGCCACCTGCTGCTCAGAAAAAGAAATAGAAAAAATATACTCTGCTTTCTATTATGATTTGTTGCCCAAAAGGCAGAAAATCACTCCTTCCTACTGTCACCTATTGTTGCTAAGTGGTAGAGAAGAAGAATCTTGAAGCAAAGTAGAAATAGAAAATATTTTGCCAAATTGAGGTTATAGGTCATTACCTTTTCCTTAAAAAATGGCCATACTCTTTTAGCTGAAGATATCTGCTAAGTCTAAAGTTGGAAGTGATGGAAACTGCAATGGTTGTCGAGGAATTAATCCAACTGAGCAAAGGAACATCTTGGAAGCAAAGAAACTTGGACGAAAAGAATCAGAGAAGCTTCAGCTGAGGTTTTGTGTCCACTGAGGTGTTAGTGAAACACAGTTTGGTTTAGCAGTGGAAGCATTTGTTTGACCCAAAAGCCATATTCACCAGATCATGGAACTTTAGAGGTTGTTCCCAAGATAGAAAGAAGAAACTGATGTCTATAATTCTAAACTTGTCAGTTGCCCAGTCAAATGTGTTCCCTATATATGTGCAATTTTAGGTGTTTGAACACTCTCCCCATAGATATTATGAACTGGTGGAAGAGCATAATTGAATTTTATGAATATGATATCATATAAATATTACATAGTTGCTTTGCATTTTCAATGTTGTAAATGATTTGTGTTACCCATTTTTTCTATTTATCTTCTGAACAGTTGCCAAAAATTATTTTTCCCTAAGGCATAAGTATAACAATATTAATCCCCTGTTTAAAAATCCCTATTGAAATATCTTAGACTTCCTCAAGCCTTAAACCTTTAATTTTTTTAATTAAGGAAATTGAGTCCATGTATTTATATGATTGCCTCAAATCACACAGGTAGCAACTTTTGGACCCAGGATTTGAACCTTTATCCTATACCTAGCTTACCTAGCTACTGTTACCTTTCCCTATTTCTTTAGCATATGTCATTGTAGATTTTCCTCCTTTTTGAATAAGTAGGCATATTCATAAGCCTACCAAGTTCCACTATTCATCCAACTTTTATTCCTATCTCCTCATTGCAATGGAAACTGATGTATCCATGCTTTAACCTTGTGGGCTCTGTATTTTTCTTGAGCTAATGCGTCTGACTCCTTTTACCTGGTGTGCTAGCTAAGTGGGCATTCACAGACTTTATTCCATGAAGTAAACAAAGAAGAAATACCCTAGAAAGTTAGAAAAAGAAATGGAATGATCTTCCTGATTTAAGAGATAATCTTCCCCATAATAGTGGCTCTCAGCCTTTTGAGCAAGAGCTAGTCTGTTTTCTCCTCAGTTTTAACTTCATTGCTCTAATATTTTCCTTCTGGGATGTGAGAGTTGTGTAGCATCAGATTAAGGCCAAAGAGACTATCCTGGGTAGCTGCTACTTCATGCTCCCCATTAATGAGAAATTGTTGAATCCTGACATTTAACAGTCTAGCACTAGCCATTCTTATTGTAATCCTAATTAAACTGTATAGTGAACCTTTGCAATAACACTTACAAAAATATTCCTCAAAGGTGAAGGCAAGGGGAAAACATTGACATGATTTCCCTATAGCAGCACAAGCTGTGTAGGAACCATGCAAATTAAGCACAATGAGATGAAATCTAATTAATTCAGATGTGGAATGTGATCATTCCCACTGGGACTGGGCTGAAGTTTACTTGCATGCCATCAATTTGCTGGAGCAAATTGCATTTTCATAGAGGAAACAAAGATGACTTGAGGAAGACTATTTACCTCCATGGTCACTTAATCATACAGATGATAAGATATTCACAAATCACTCTCATCTGTTCCTTCAAGCAGGTTCCCTAAGAATTTCTATTAGGAATGGTTCTGTTAGCAGTGTTTGTTTTTAGGAGTAAAACTCCATTACTTTGACAGTATTCTATTTTTCTAACCTTTCACTAGTTTCTATTTGGTACAAGTAGGGAGGTTTATTGTAGTGATGAAAAAATAGGTAACTGAGCTACATAGTATAACATTGGCTAGACAACATGATCAGTGTTTCCCCCCTCAAGAAATGATTATATATTTTCTTTATTTTTAAAAATTAGATTCTTAAGTTTGTAGTTTGTCCTCTGACACATGACCTAATATGGCATGTGTCCTTCTCCCCACCCCCAGTATCACAACTGCACATTAATCCAGCACAGGGTGGCATCCATTGGTACTGTTGTCACATCCAAATATATCTCTTTTTGCCAGGATACAACATGATGGTCTTCCACTGCACGTGGTTTAGAACTCTTATTACCTTATTACTTTATATATATATATATATGCATATATATATATGCATATATATACATATATATATATGCATATATATATACTACAATAGTCTATATTAATGTGTTTTTTAATACTCCAAGATCAAAATGCTTTCTTTAACTCTTTCATTCTGTTCTGATTAGAATGATCTCTAGAGTCTGATTTTGGGGTGATAATATATCAGGTTTACTGGATAGGATAGCATCATAACCAATAAAATGACATGGTTTTCTCTCATGACCAGGGGTGAACCTGAGTTGATAAATAGATTTTTGGGAGATAATTATTCAGCCCCTCTTTTGACCATCCCCAAACATCTTTAATTGGTAATAGCTAATTAAGGGGACATCCATCAGACTTCAGCCCTTCCCCAAACCCCTACAGGGGGACAGTTACATCCACTGGAAAAGAACCCTTCTCTCCTTCATTTATTAACCAAATTCTGCAGAAAAGGAAGTCGTTCTTTGGGATTCCAAAGGACAAAGAAAATGAAAAAAGCAGTAGACTAGATGGCATTTCTGATCCAGACCTCAGACTCAGATATTCACAGTAATTCTTCCTAATATATAAGAATTAACAAAATTTATGAAAAGTGAATTAAAAAATCCATGGTCTAAACTCCTTAGAATTAAAAAGCATATACTTCTAGAATGTCTCATTATGTTAGATAACAACTCAGTTCAGAATATGGGAACTGTTGTCCATGAATGGGGCAGATACAGTCATATTTCAGGAAAAATGTCAGGTCCTTCATGTTGTGTTTATTGAAATTGATCATCATGCTTATCTAATTTGCAGATAAATTAGAACCAGATAGGGTAGCTAGTACTCCAGATTGTAGTCAGGATATAATAGTTCTATATTCTGCTGTTTTCTAACCATATCTGAAGTTAAGTGGAATAGTGGGTAAAGAATTAATCTTTTTAAAAAATTAATTTAATTTTCCTGCAATTCCATGCAATAATGATTTTCAAAACTTTAAAAAGAATATTGAATCTCTTGAATTCTCTCCCTTTTTCCCCACAGATGGTAAGCAATCTCAGATAAATTTTACGTGTGCAACCATATAAAGTATTTTTTCATATTAATTCTTTGGTAGAAGGAATAAAAAAAAAACTTTAAGAAAGAAAGCAAACTGCATCAGTTCCTTCTCTAGAAGCAGATGGTATTCTTCATCAAGAGCTCTTTGGGATTGTTTTAGATCACTGTATTGCTGAGAATAACTAACATTGTTCATTATATAGAAGTTTTTTACTATGGACAATCTTTTCCCAGTTCTCCTCATTTCACTGTTTCAATTCATGTAGGTCTTTCTAGGTTTTTCTGAGGTTCTCCTGCTCATCATTTCTTACAGAATAACATTTCATTGTAATCATATACTATATCTTATTCAGCCATTCACCAGTTGATGGGTATCCCCTGGCTTTCCAATTCTTTGCCTCTGTAAAAAGAACTGTAGAGCACGCCTTAAAAAGTTCCTTGGGGATTGAGTGATATAGGTTGTCCCTTGTCCTGCACCACAAAAATTGTAGGTGTCAGAAACAGAATTTGAATAGAAATCTACCTGAAGTAAAGACCAGCTCTTTATCCATTATACTACTGCCGCCTCTCAAACTTTTATCTATTAGAAAAGATCTCATATTATATCACAGCTTCAGGCTTCACAATGACTATTTTCTCCATTTTGGACCTATCATTTTTAATAGGAAAATTTATTTTGTGATTCTTAATTCTATTGGAGATGTTATGAAACATTTTACTGCTAATTATATAAGAAACAGAGTTTCTTCCTGTTGTTCAATAAAATTAAGATGTATTTAATAATTTATATATTTAAGATGTATAAGAAGCTCTGTAAGATCAGCTCAGAGTCCTTGCATAATCAATGCCTGGTCCCAGGAATACCTTTTTGGGGAGGTGTTTCTGCCCTGGTGTTCCTATTTCATTGAGTGGGCCCTGTGGTGAAATGAGAAGAGTCTCCTGGTCCCCAGCCTGGGTTCTGAGCCCTGGTCCCTAGCCCCAAGCACTAAAGCCTATGCTGGTGGCCCCTTGGGAGCCAGGTATCTTAGGATACAGACTCAGCTACTTGGGATTAATGCAGGATTGGGTCCAAGATGAATGTGGGCCAGGAGACCATCAGCATCAAAGCACATCACAACGGGGACAGGCTAAAAACAAACCTGGATTAATTGACCACCTCTGATGAACTTTGCAAAGAAGTGAGAGAAATGTGTAGTTTATACCAACTGTAGCAGATTATCCTAAAATGGATTGCTTATGAAGGTGAGTCATATACCATATCATCTCAGATAGAAATGGAAGAAGCTTTTCACCTGTACTGTCAATAAAGAGATGAAGGACTCATCATGTTTTTCTGAGCATCCTAGAGAAGCCAGGAATGCTATGCCCAGGTGAAGATTGGCTGGGGGGGGGCGCTAGAAGATGGGGGAAGTTCTACTGAGTGAGTGGGCTTCTTTTCAAGGCAAACTTTTTAACAGAAGAGCTGTACTGTAGCTCGTGCAGTGAAATGATATGGGGTCTATATAGGTATCATATACTTGTACCATTGACCTGCAAAAGCCATATGGATTTGGTGATATCTTCCCAAAGACTTCAAATAAATTATAAAAATGATGAAGATGATCTTCATCTGAAGAAACACCTGAACTGGTTATATATTCCATCAAACCCAGAAACGTGGTAGCCTTACAAGATGATTCTGAGGATGTTAAGACAGGTATTAATGGAATGAATAGAATTAAAATATCTTGGGGATCTGGAAGCCAGGTATTAATGGAATGGATAGAATTAAAATATCTTGGGGACCTGGGCTGCAGGACATTGATTTAATCAGAGTTATTGCTTGGGGAAGTTATGCCAATACTGCCATTGAAAAAGAATGACCAGATCTATGCCTTGAATGTAGTGAAAAACATTTGGTACATGATGACAAAGAAATTGACTGTGTGCAGACAGAGAAGCATGTATGTGAACAGGCTTCTGGTAACCCATTCCCTGTTGGTCTCCACTCCTGCTTCCAAATTACTAGTTGGTTATTCCTTGTCATTGAGTATGCAAATAGAGAGGATCTCATCCTTCCAAGAAAGCTTCCAGAGGAGCACACCAAGTTTTATGTTGCTGAAATACATCTTGCACTAGATTTCATCCACAAATGAAAAATTATCTATAGAGACTTAAAACTAGATAACCTCTTCTTGGATGCTGAAGATCACATAAATTTAATAGATTATGACAAGCACAGGGAAGGATTGGACCCAGGAGACATGGTTAGCACTTTCTGTGGGACACCAAGTTATATTGCACCTGAAATACTAAGGGGAGAAGAATATGGATACAGTGTGGACTGGAGGGCTCCTGCCCCTTGATGTTTGAGATGATGGCAGGAAGACTGCCATTTGATATAATCACCGATTATCCAGACTTGAACACTGAAGATTACCCCTTCCAAGTTCTTTTTGAGAAGCCTATTCAAATCCCAAGATTTCTCTCTGTCAAAGTTTCTTTCATTTTAAAAGTATTTTAAAATAAGGATCCTAAAAAGAGGTTTAGCTGCCAACAACAAATGGAATTTTCAGATATCAAGTCTCACATGTTCCTCCACAGTATAGATTGGGGTCTGCTGGAGAAGAAGCAAGATCTCCCTCTATTTCACTCTAAGATAACCAATGATTATGGTCTGGAAAACTTCAATGCACAGTTCATCAGTGAACCTGTGCAGCTAATCTCAGGTGATGGCATTCCATTGTGAACAAATTACGTGAATAAACTTTTAAATTTATCCCTAACTTCAGTATGTACATGCAAGGCTGTAAGGTTTTTAGTAGAGGTCAATGATTTTTAAAATTGTTGATGAAAATCAAAGAAGAAAACAGATTTTGGTGGGTGTATTCCTTAAAGTAACACTGATTTTTAAGCATTGGGGCACTGACCTGACTGGCTTCTTTTCTGAGGGAATATGTACATTCCTCTGCTTCACTGTAGAATCTCATGTTCATTACATCCTCAGGAAAGGAAAATTCAAACGACTTTGAAGGTGGAAACTTTCTACAAAACAAAATAATGCAATGACTGAAAATTAAAGAGAATTAATGTAGCACTCTAAAAAATAAAATATTGCAGTAGCATTGAACCTCTAGAAATAAATTTCTTGGAAAAATTAGAAGAATAATTTCAATGCATGAGGATACATTTTAGTATTATTATGGTAGAAAATTATTTTCAATACAGAGGAAGTAAAAAAAAGTATTATGTTTCTTTGTGTATGGAGTTTATGATAAATTGTGTTAATAATGTCAATAGGGGAAGAGGAATACCAAAGTCCCAAACTGAAGTCCATAAATAACACAGTGAAGGATTTTTAAGTATTTCTAATGAATAAATTCAACTAAACTGGAAAATAAGTCTTTTGGGATTCTGTACGGATTTAAAGTGGTAAGGTAGCATGGTGCAATGGGTAAAATACTAAATTTGGATTTGATAAGTTCAAATAACATATTATAAAGGCATAGGATCATAGATTTAGGACTTAAAGACCATCTATTATACCCTCCCCTCCACCTTAAAATTTAGGCAAAAGGAGAATAAGTTACTTTTCCAAGGTTACATGAGTATTAGTATCAAAGGCAGAAGATGAACTCATGTACTCTGATGCCAGAGTCAATACTCTTCACTGTACCATACTGTATAACCCTTATAGCAGCACCTCTGTGAGCCTCTGTGAGTTTTCTGATCTTTGAAAAAATGGAGTTAGTCTAGTTGGTCACAGTGTCTCTTCAGGTTCTAAAACTATCATTCAGTATAGTTCAATGGATGACAACAAGAACTAAGACATTTAGGGAAAAAGGGGGGGGGCAATCTCTCTATAACTTTGGATTATTTCTACAGTTCAATTTTGAACATATCCAAACTCATGCTCCAGGTCTCAAAATATAATCACATTGCTCTAACATGTGCTTCTTTAAGATACCCTCCTTGGAAACTGAAGGGACACCCATCAATTAGGCAATGGCTAAACAAGTTGTGGCAAATGATTGTGATGGGATACAATCCACTGAGGTAAGTAAAGTAAGAGGATTTAGGAGGACATCATAAACAGTAGCAACAATATTGTATGATGATCAATCATGAATGACTTAGTTTTTATAAGAAATACAATGATTCAAGACAACATATTATGAAAAATGCTATCCATTGCCAGAGAAGTAACTGATGGAGTCCGAATGTAAATTGAAGCATACCAATTTTTCATTTTATTTTTTTCATGACCTTTTCCTTCAATTTGTGTTGTTTTCTTTTATGACATGATCAATATTGACCTACGCATTCCATAATATAGCACATGTGTAACTTATGTCAAATTGCTTATGGCTTCAAGAAAGGAGGAGAGAGGAAAGGAGAGAATTTGTATCACAGAATGACAGAAAACAAATGTTAAAAAATTGTGTACATATAATTCAGAAAATATAATAAAACATTACTGGTGAAAAAAATGAATTTTTATTTCAGAAAGAAGCTTAGAGTTATTCAAAGTGCTATACAGTTTATCAAAGGCAATATAGGTCCCTTACTCTTATTCAATTTCTAGTCTTAGTTTATTATCTACAAATTGAATCCATCTAAGTTACAAAGTTCTCAAACTCATGATCAAAGCAGCCTACACAACTGCCAAGTGTAGCCTAAAACAAATTAAAATATAATTGGGAAATATTTATTAAAAGAAATCAAATACAATATATATCATGGTTAATGTTAATTTGCGGTTTTCTAAATTAATATGCAGTAGGTAGAGATCCTATTTTCATTGGAATTTGATACTACTGGAAATTTATATGCACTAAGTATGTGCCAGATCTAAAGATTGCCAGTTAACTGTATCCTTTTACTGAATAGGTTTTGCTATGTGGCTACTTCTGGCAAACTCTTTTGTGTGATTGTGGCTCTCATTAAGGAGATTCTTATGAATTTTAAGTCTTGAAAAAATTACTATGTCATCTTTAAATAGATACACCTGGAGGACTTCACTGTCTATAGGAAACCTCTTTTCCATTTAGACCACCTAATAGACAACCTTCAAAACCATGAAACACACTTGTGGCAAGCATCCAAGCCTCTTTGATAATAATAATTTGAGGTTCATTTTTTCAAGGTATATTTGCTATTTTCTATTTTTAGAAATCTAGTGTGATGTTTTTACACAGCTTGTTGGAAAGGAATTATTAAAAGTTTTTTTTCTATTGAATCAAATCAAAATCAAAATTTCACATTATTATTTAACAAAAAGCACAGTGGAATCTTATATTCTTTGTGTATTTTAGTCAATTATATGCCTCTACTTCATTGCTTTGCTTCAGACTTTCCAGAATTCTTTTCCTGCCACCTTCAACATGGAAGAAGCATTTATCTATCCAATGAGCCTTCTTAGCTGGAAAAATCCATTTTCTCTGTCGCTCATTTTTTCTGATTGGTCAATTGTTATTGGAACTCAGGATAGCCATATTCGTTACTTCATTTCTCTCTTGATTCTGTTCCTGACTCTGTACAAGCAAAACAAAATATTCTCATACATAGGATGTATAGATACAAGCTAAAATTATAGGTTTTCCAGAAGAATATAACAAGTCAAAAGTTATATAAGGTAATTGACCAGAACTTCTGAACACAGAAAACAAAGTGCCCCCAAATTACATAGATCAATTCCAGGAAAACAAATGCTGAGGCTGCAAACTCCAAGACACATGGTGATTTAATTTATTGATTCCCATAAAGAACAACAAATCCTATAACAGACCTGGAGAAAGTCCTTGAAATACAAAAGAAAAGAAATGTGAATACTTCAGAGCTATTCTGTACCCACTAGAAAATGCAGTAGGGAATAGAGACTCAATCTCTGATGTTCTAAAAATTGTACTACTTCTGGGAGAGAACTAATTTGAAAATACTTGATCTAGTCCAGCTCTTTCCTTTTTTTGAGTGAGATTTCTTTTTTTAAATTTCTTTTCATTTGTAAAATTTTATTTAATTAAGTAATTTAGAATATTTTTCCATAGTTACATGATTCATGTTCTTTCCCTCCCCTCCTCCCATCTCCCTCCTGTAGCCAATAAGCAAATCCATTGGGTTTTACATGTGTCATTGATCAAAACCTATTTCCATATTATTACTTTTTGCATTAGGGTCATCCCTTAGATTCTACATCCCCAATCATATCCCTATCAACCCATGTGATCAGACAGTTGTTTTTCTTTTGTATTTCTATTCTCACAGTTCTTTCTCTTGATGTGAATAGCATTCATTCTCATAAGCCCCTCAGAATTGTCCTGGATCATTGCATTGCTGCCAGTAGAGGTCCATTCCATTCGATTGTGTCAAAGTGTATCTGTCTCTGTGTACAATATTCTCCTGGTTCTGCTCCTTTCGCTCTGCATCACTTCCTGGAGGTTGTTCCAGTTCCCATGGAATTCCTCCACTTTATTATTCCTTTGAGCACAATAGTATCCATCACCAACAGATACCACGATTTGTTCAGCCATTCCTTAATAAAAGGACAGCCTCTCATTTTCCAATTTTTTGCCACCACAAAGAGTGTGGTTATAAATAATTTTGTACAAGTCTTTTTCCACATGATCTCTTTGGGGCATAAACCCAGCAGTTGTATAGCTGGAACCAAATGCAGAGAGTCTTTTAAAGGCCTTTGGGCATAGTTCCAAATTGCCATCCAAAATGGTCTTCACAATTGAGTGAAATTTCTACTCCTTCATTCAGAGGATTTTAGATTGTGAAGTTAGAGTCAAAATATTGTGACTGGAGAAATAAATCATCAATAAATCATCAAATTAAGAGGTATTTATTAAGCATTAAAGTACCAAATACTTGAAATACATAGAAATAGTAAAGCCATCATTAATAGAACAAATATCTTGTTATGATAATCTTGAAAGATTCTTCCCCCATTTTTCTTCTCTTTTATTTTGTCCTATTAATTTCATTTAAAAAGTCTCAGGCAATTTTAAGTGGATCTCTTAATCTATCTGAAAACAAACAAATAACTTATTTTCTCTTCCACTGCTGATCCCTACTCCATGAGGTGAAGATGCAAATAATAAGATGTTACAAATGAGTTTATGTTCTAGATTGGTTTGGCCTTTGACTTCCAAATCTCTTTGCCAGGCAAAAACATTATATGTTTTCTGGTTGAAGCAGTTTCTCAGCTTCTACTTGTAATAATTGATTTGTATTGTTTAAACTTCCTTAAGAAATGCTAACAATCTGTCTTAGTCTGTTCTTTTATCTAGCCTCCTCCCTTTGTAAAAACATCAACTGCTTGTTCAAATACATTAAGTTATAGTTACCTCAATTATACTGTAAATCCAATAGCCTGCAATAGCTGCCAGCACTACTACCTTACAGATCACTTGCTTAAACATCTTTGTCTTCAGGAATTGTGAATTCGGTCAGTCTGGGTGCCAAATTGTAATAAGGGACTATTTTGAATTGTAATTGATATCTAAAGATCAGACTGCTCATCTCTCTTTCTCCCTCCCTTCCTCCCTTCAGTCTCCCTACTTCTTCCCTCCCCTTTCCCTTTTATTTTCTATTAGTCTCTTAAATCAACTCAGGGTGAGTTTTGTGATGTCTCAAATGAAATACTCTTCTTCATCTCTATCTTAAATAAGGGTTTTATTGGGGAAGACAGGAAAGGATAAATTGGAAGGAGAGAGGGTATGGGATTTCCTTAATACTACAATGAGTCTTAGATTGGAGGATGGTCAAATATAGTTCAATTGGAAGAAATGGCTGAGAGGTCTGGAAGTTCAGTCACTATTACAACAGAGCAAATCAGAGAGAGCTGGACTTTGTCCCTCTTTTTTCTGTCTTCATAGCCAAAGACCACCTTCAGGCTTCAGTCTCCAATTGCCAAGAGACATCCTTCTTCCCTCTTTCAAGCCAGCAAAATCAGACTTCAGTTGGTCTGCCTCCACTTGCTTTCCCTGGTCATATTCCAAATCAGAATACTCTCGTTTGAATGACAGGTCACCTATCCCAGCTATTCCTGTCTTTTTTCAGGCTTTCCCAATTTCTCTTTTCCACACTATCACCTTATTTTTATTATTCTAGTTTGTTGTTTGTTTTGCTCTTTATTCTCACAAGTCTGGACATAGGAAGATGATTTCCTTTTAGATTGTCATCAATTCCATTTATTGGTGATGTTATTTGGTGATAACCATGTCTCCTGTTCCTGACTTTCTTTTTGAAAAATTTATTCATTATACAGATATTTGTGGCTTCTGGTTTTTCAACATATTTTTCTCCATCTTTCCCATATGTACATCTTTGAGGTGATGTTACCAAATATTAAAGTTTACACTGATTTAATTTTGGAAAATGATAATGAGTTGTTCAAAGAGGTTTTCTTATACTTCCTTTCTTTACATTATGCGTGGTTACATAAACTGTAATTATTCTCATTTAAAAAATAAATGCTTTTAATGCATACTGCTACATCAGATGACCAAAGACTTCACGAAATGATTCTTATTTCCTTTGACTCAACAATATATTTAAGTTCACCAACTCCCTAATTTGCTTTTCCAGGAAGAACATCTAAGCCATCCTTTAAAAAAAACCCTAGAACTTTCTTTATCTTTTGTTGTCATTTATTGTAGAAACATCAGTACTTATATAACTCAGTTTTTCTTTTATTACATCAACTACTTGATCATTTGAAAGATTTCTCATATATTATCAACAATTAAATTAATGTTTATAGATGGTCAAAGACACTGAATACTATTGCTAAATCAATCCACTTAAACACAAGGAGATGGTAAATGTTTATCAGATATAATGTAATATAGTAAATGTCTATCATATGGAAGGCCCTGTTCTGGGGCTAAATACATAGACAAAAATGAAACTCTAGATGACTACAGAGGACTTCTATATATGTGTCATGGAAACAACATGCACTAGGATAAATAAAACCATCACAGATATAAAATAAGTACAAATTAGTTTGTAAGGAGACACTAACAATCAGGGAAACCAGAAAAAGCCTCTTGTATGAAGAAGTACTTGAGCTGTACTTTCTGAAAGGAATAAGTGATTCTAAAAAGCCAAGAGGAGGAAGAAAACATAAAAGCATGCATGAAGAGTAGCTTATGCAGTAGCATGGAGAGAAAATATAGAATTTGTGTATTAGAAACATCTAGTAAGCCAGTTTGGTTACGATGTTGATTGTATGAAAGGAAGTAATGTGTATTCAACCATGAAAGATAGACTGTAATCATACTGTGAAGGATTTAAAAAGCTAGAGCGAAATTTTTGCATTTTATCTAAGAGGTAATAGGGAGCTACTTAAACTTCTTGAGTACAATGGTATGGTCAAACCTATGCTTGTTTTCATTTTTGCAGCTGTGAGATGGGCAGTGTCAGACAAGATGATTGGTGCAAGAGGTTCAAACCGGAGGCTATTGTAGTAATTGATGTGATGGGAAATGAGGGTCATGACTTCATTTAAAAAGTGATGCTATACAAGGCATTACTACAGAATAGTACTGGTACACTAACAAACATGAAGAACTTATATATCCACATGAATGTAATATTCCAGGGTCACCATGGAAAAAACATATAACTACTTCCTTGATATCGTCATAGCTCTGAATAGCTTTGCATCTCCTCTTGGGGCCAATTCATAAGCTATGTGAGTAAATCAACCCCCTTACTTTATAGTTGTATATAATTTAAGCCCCTATATTTGACCAAATATGAGTATACATTTTATTTATCAGACAGCTATGGATTACTTTAAAAAACCCTTACTTTTGGTCTTAGAATTGATACTAAGATTAGGTTCCAAAGGAGAAGAGTGGTAAGGGCTAGGCAGGGGGTGTTAGGTGACTTGTCCAGTATCACAGAGCTAGGAATTGTAAGAGATCATATTTGATCCCAGGACCTCCCATCTTCAGGTCCAATTAGCTATCCATTGAGATACCTTGCAGCCCCTATAAATCACATTTGACAATTTCCACAAATCAAAATCATCCTTAAAATAATATTCTTTTAAGGATATTAAACAATTCTATAGGTGCTAAAGAAAATTTGGGAAACCTAGCTCTGGAAATCACAGCCACATCATTTTATCATCATCAGCAGCAACATTTATATAGTACTTTAAGATTTGCAAAGGGCTTAAGGCATATAATTTCATTTGCTTCTGTAATATTTATTGGGAAAGGAAATAGGATTGGGAAAAATGGGGAATAAATGGGAGGTTTGTATGGGGTAAGGAGGAGTTAAGGGGAGAGAGAAGAGCATGCCATTCCAGACTGGGCTGAACAAGCTCCACTCTCCTCCAACCCCAGGACACAAGACCTCTCCCAGCAGGAAGGAAGTGCTAGTCACAAGACCCAACTGCCACTCCCAGTTGGCCCTTCCCCCACACAAACTGTCAGTCTTGTTTCCTTTCTACACTTCTAATAAATACCTTGTGAGATAGGCATTTATTATTCTCATTTTTAGATGACAAAACTAAGTCTGAAAGTGGTTAAATTATTTGCTAAGATTCTTATAGTGAGCAAATGTTTGAAGCAGGAGTCAAACTAAGCTTTTTTAGATTTAGGTCTAGCATCCCATTCAAAGTGTCTCCAACAAAGGCGGCATTATTGGGGCAAATGTTGAGTCCCAAGGTAACTGCCATATAATACGTGATTAGTAGATTCCTCACTTTTTGCCTCTAAAGCCATAATTGATTCAGCCATTTCAGATAGAAGATCTATGAATGTGGCTGGATGTTTCCCCATATTTTGCATGAATTTATCAAATCTTGCCCATGCATTAGGCTTCGAGCAACAAAGCTTAATAACTTGGAGCAAGTCTTCCCTACATTTCCTCAAGTAGGTCATACTTGTGGGATTTGAAAAATCAAGGTCTTCCCTTTGCTCCTCTGTGGGTCAACCAATCAGGTTGTTATCTGACCTGGTCTTCTCAATGAATTAGTGATGCTCATGGGGACTAAACAGTTCAGACAAGAGAAATTCTACATCTTGGAAATCAGGGTCAAAGATCCTAAAAGCACATTGCAGTTCTTTCTGTGTCTTAAAAGGCTGATAAATAAATTTTGGAACCCGTTTCTTCAGTGAATCAAGTTCCTGGGTTGTAAACTGTCTATACACTTTTGATTGTACCATCTGTACTTGATAATTTAGTGACCTCCTTTAGTGGAAAACTTTTTTCAGGTTCACTATCAGACTTAGTGTCCTTGTCACTGTCATTTTCCTTAGTATTAACCTTTGATTTCTTTGCATTTCTTTTCCTTTGGGTGCACTATCTGCCTGGCCATTGTTCTTGTTCTTAATCTGATCTAAACCTTTTGCCTTCATAAATTCCTCAAATAAGTTCTTAATAACATTTTCCAAGTTAGTATCCACCATTACTTGTGCTGCCTTTTTGGGGATTACAAATCTATAGATATTCTTCAAATAGGTCAGAGTCTGTAAAGCTGCCATAGAAATGATGTAAACTTGAGTCAAAATCTGCCATAGTATAGTTTCAGTCTGAAATGGCAACTGGAGTATAAACATGGTGGTGTTGCCAAGGTAATCCAGAGAATCAAAAATCATATTGGTCATTTTGCTATAGAGGATGTTATAGACCCAAAATCCAATAATGGCTGCCAGTTCAACAGCTCCACAGAGTATTTACTTAAACATTTTTTCTTCGGTTTCTTAGGGATTGTAATGTTCAGTCTTCTAGGGGTGCCAATATCTAATAGATGATATTTTGAGGGTGTATATTATTGTATGTTTTCTTTAGTTATGTCTTGGAGATAGAATTTGGATATAATGTAATTCATTTGGTCATGGAGTTATGTATTCATTTGAAATAACATTGTTTCTTTCTTTTCTTTTACTATGGTTTGTACAGATATGGATTTTGAATGGGAGGTAGGATATCAAGGACATATTAAGAATTAGAGGAGGAGAGATAGATATACAATTTCACATCGATTCTCTAACTTCAAAAACATGACAAATAGCATTCATGCAGCAAGAGTGAAACCAAAATTAGTTGGAGTTCCATGGGGTAACATTTAAGATGTCTGTGTTTCATTAAAAGTTATTTTAAATATTATTGAAATCACTGTTAGTCACATAGTTCAACTTCTCAAATTTATTTTAAATAATTGACAGAGTAATTGATAAATTGTTTTATCTTTCTTTCCCCAACAAGTTAAATATGCTTTGATGCATCTGGTAAACTCTTCCAGTTTGAGAATTCAGGAATATCTCCCCAGTCAGGAAAAAAAAAATACATTCACTAAGTACCTGGTATGGGCCAGGTACTATGTTAAGTGCTGGGAATATAAAGAAAGGCAAATGATTTTTCTGGCTGTGGAGAAACTCATTATTTAATGGGCGAGGGTGGTAGAAACAATATAAAACAAAGAAGGAGAGAAGAGCACTTTGATATTTACCCTTCATTCTTCTAATTAAAAGGAAGGAAGGGTACAATCCACAGGGGTTTCTAAGGATAGGTGTTTCAGAATTGATGAGATCTTGTAGGAAAATGAATTCTAAAGGGGAAATAATATGGAAAAATAGTTCATGTAATATATACGCAGTAAGAGAAGAAGGTAACCTCAGAGGAAAGGTACCTGAAGGGGAGGTGTTGTGCTAAGACAATCCTCAGGCACAAAGTAAGAGCTGAGCTGAATCTTAAAGGAAGCCAGGGAAGACAGGAGCTTGAGATGAGGAAAGGAGAACATTCCAGGCATAGAATATTGCCACAAAAAAGTCTGAAGTCAAAAACAGGAAATGTCATGTGAGAGGAACAACTAGAAGGACATTATCATTGGATTATATGCAGCATTGGGAAGGCAATAGAGAGGACCTGGAGTAGCTAGATGGCTCAATGAATATAACACTGGACATGGAGTCAAGAAGATCTGAGTTCAAATCTGATATGGGACACTTATTGACTGTTTGACTTTGGGCATGTAACTGAACTTTTGTTTGCCTTAATCCACTGGAGAAGGAAATGCCAAACCATACTAGTATCTTCACCAAGAAAACCCTCATGGACAAAATTAAACATGACTGAAGGACTGAACAACAGAATAAAACTGAAAAGATAGAAAGGGGCCATGTTGTGAAGGACTTTAAATGACAAAAAAGTATTTTGTTTGGTTCTTGAAGTAATAGGGAGCTTCTAGAATTATTGAGTGGGAGGTAGTATTGAAAGTCAGAGCTCTGCTTTAGGAAAATAATTGGAAGCTGAGTAGAGAAAGGATTCACATGTGGAGAGACTTGAAATCAATCAGAAAGCTATTGTAATAGTCTAGGTGTGAGGTGATAATAAACTGATCTGGGGTGGCAGCTATGTGAATGGGAAGAAGAATATATATGAAAGAATATGTATATGAAAGGCTGTCAAGGCAGAAATTACAAGAATTAGTAAGAATGGAGTGAGGATTTAGGGTGATTTCCAGTGAGGAGTCAAGACTGGCTGTGAGTTTGGGTGACTTGGAAGATGTGGGTGCTTTCTACAATATTAAGGAAGTTCTGAAAAAGAGAGGGCTTGGTATGAAAAATAATGAATTCTATTTCTGATTTGTTGAGTTTGAGATGCCAGTGGGAATTCCATTCCAAGATACCCAAGAATCAATTGATGAAAAGAGATGTAAGCTTAGGAGAAAGGTTTGAGCTTTTTATAGATCCCAGAATCATTTGAATAAATGTTTATTGAATCCCTGGGGCACTGATAAGATTTCCAAGAGAAGCAATATCCCCTTTTTCTATGCCTTTCAGTCCTTCAGTGTAGATGCAGCCAGATCCTGTGTTATCTGTAGTTCCATTGTATCTGAATGACTTCCTCTTAGCAACTTGTAATGGTTTTTCCATGGTCTGATAGTTCTTGAATTTGGCTATAAAATTCCTGGGTGTTGTCAGTTGGGAATTAAGTACAGGAAGTGATCTGTGGATTCTTTCAATCTCCACTTTTCCCTCTTGTTCTAGAATATCGGGGCAGTTTTCTTGGATAATTTCCTGAACTATGATGTCCTGGCTTTTTCTTTTGTCATAGTCTTAATGTAGACAAATGATTCTTAAGTTGTCTATCCTGGAATGATTTTCTAAATATTCTATTTTGTGAATGAGATGCTTCATATTTTACTCAATTTTTTCATTCTTTTTATTTTGTTTTATAATGTCCTGCTGCCTTGTGTAGTCGCTTGCTTCTAATTGTATTCTGATTTTTAAAGACTGGATTTTATCCCTGGCTTTTTGGTCATCCTTCTCCTTCTGGTGTGATTTTTTTTGGAGGTCATCTTTCATCTCCTTTGCCTCATTTTCAAGCTGATTTATTTTGGCTTTCAAGATACTGTTTTCTGTTTCCAGATGACTTATCTTGCTTTTGAAGTTCTTTTCACAGTTGTCTTCAACCTCTCTTAATTGTTTTTTGAATTGTATATTGAGTTCTTCCAAAACCTGTATCCAATTTGCTGGGGTTTCTTTTTTCTTTTCTTTTTTTTGCTTGGTGTTCCCTCATTCTTCTCTGTTCTGTTTGCTCTTTGTTCATTGCTTGTATAGAAGGTGTTGATTGTAATTTCTTTTTTCTTTTTCTGTTGTTTGCTCATATTTACCCCTTCTATACTCCCTGCAGTCACCTGCACTCTTGCTCCTCTCATTTTTTTGTCTGATCTGTGGTTTGGGTATCTTCTGTCAGCCTTCACCCTTGGAGCTTAGTCAGCAAATCTCTCCATGCAGTCTGTGGGGGAGGGGTGTTGGAGCTTGAGCTTCCCTGCCCTCTGAAAGCTTTGATGGGATTAAGTCCAGCTGGGTTTAGCTGGATGTGCCCTGAGGCCAAAACCTCAGGAAAGGGGGGGAAATATCTAGTGTTTCTGCTGCTGCAACTAGGCTGCCTGCTCTGTGCTTCTACAACTGTTTCCCTACCAGCTGCGTTTGAAGCTCTGAGCATGGCACAGCTTTGTCCTCAAGATACTTCCTCCAGACCAGCACCCTTAACCACCCAGAGGTTCTAGCAGCTGCTGAAGGTTTAGTACTCTAGGTGGGGGAGGGGCCTGGGACCTTCCTTCTTCCTTCCCCTTAAACCTGAGTGTTCTCAAATTCAGGCTTATAGGGGGTTATACCTTTTAAGTTGAGTCCAGCAGGAGGGTTCCTTGGCTCTGTCTTGTTGTTAGGTTTGATTGTTCAGTCCCCTAGGAGCATTTAATTTGTAATCAGTAAGGAAGGGTTTTCAGAGGTCTGAACTTTTGCTGCCTCTATGCCTCCATCTTGACTCTGTCTCCTCAAACTAATCTTTACCTCATTCTTAATTAAAAATTTGAGGTTATCCTATAAGGATAATGCATAGGTTCATAGAATGGAGACCTGGGAGGGAATTCAAATGTCATCTGCTTAAACATATCATTTTATAGAGGATGAAACTGAAGGCCCAGAAAATTTAAATGACTTTTTCAAAGTCATAAAGAAAGTAGAAGAGTTGCTTTTGAACACAGAATCACAGATTGAATGCTCCCTTTGAGAGAAGTTAAAGTTGTGTGACAATCACTGGATTGAAATTAGAAGCACATATGGTAATGGAATGAGTGTTAACTTTTTCATCAGGAGGGACCCAGTTTCATTTCTCACCTTTAAAACTTGTACTAATAGAGTGGTCCTAGGCAAGTCATTTCAATCTCTGTGAACTCTAATTTGAAATCTATAAAATGAAAATAATAATATCTATAGGTCCTATTTCATAAATTTATTGTGTGAATAAACTAAGATAATGTATTTAAAGAATTTTCTGTACCTTAAAGGTACTAATGAAATGACAGTTATTGTTATCTCCCAGTATCTGGTTTATATCATTCCATTTGTTCTTCCTGCCCCATTGCACCGGAAAAGACAGGGGGAGACAGAAACACTGATAATTATGGAGAAGGAGGTAGGTAGGCCCTAGCAATTAACCCCCTCCCCAGTAGCTGAGGTGAAAGAAAGTAAGTGCATTTACTCAGGTTTTTTTTTTTTTTCAAATTCATCTCTATGGGCTTTATTCCAAAGTCTCAAGCCTCTAATTAGCACCCAAAGTTTCTTAATGTCTAATGTAAATCAATCTATTTCTGCTTTTATAACTAAGGGAAAATCACTTAGCATCTCTTCCATTTTAATCCTAAAGCGAGACTTACCTTTTTCATGGGATGGTTTATGTATTAATTCTTGTTTGAAAACCACATGAATTGTGTGCTGCAGCATAGTGGAACATTGTTATTGGTTTGAAAAAGATTAGACCCACTTTTCCTTCAGGCATCTTACATTATCAGGTATTTTGATACATTCTTTCCATCAGAACTCAATCTCAGTCATTTAGTCTTAAAGGCATCCCTTGATTTATAGTAGCAATGGTGATTTCCATTTTGGGAGGATGAATTTCTTTACCACCAGAGCTGTGTACGATAATCATTTATTATTCTTTTTGGTTGTAGGTGTGACATGTAGAGTAGATAAATCTTTTTTAAAGAAAGGAGATATGATCTATGGCTATTATTTAGGGCATTGGATTGCCTCTATGAGTAATATTATCTTCAAAGTGGATTTGTAACACCCCTCCTTCTGGAGAAAGGAACTTTTTTGGAGGGGTAGTGGGAATGGTATAACAGCAATATTAAACAAAAAGATCTGGTGGCATCTTGAGGGGGTCAACATTCTAATATATATTTATATTGTCTTTTCATATATATATTTAACTTGATCCTCATAATGGCACTGACAGACTTTATACATAACAATTCCTTATTGCTACAAAAACTACTTTGGACTAACTGTATCATGCAAATATAGGATCTCTAAAGTTGCTAACAGGAGCTCATAAGGAACAAAACTACTAGCATTGCATCAGAGTGCCCCCAGACATACATAATATTAAGGAACTTATTACAGAGTTTGAGGATCTATGGTCCCGGTGCTTTGCCTTTCTTTCACTCACTCCTCCTCTTTGGCCACTTAACTGCAATTAGCACCTCCACTGGAGGAAGAGAAGATGAAAATCAGACCAGTTAATTGACCACTTGTTAGCTCTGATAAGAGATTTTATTGGGAAAGGAGTTTGAAATTGCAGCATAAGATATTTGTGGATTTCAATTTTCTTTAGTATCTCAGTCCCCAATTGCCATGTATAATTGTTTGCTGATCTTCAAGCCAACTGTAGTTTGCTTTGATTATTATTAAATAAACAAGGAATGAGAACAGGGTCAGTCCTAGAAGCAGGTGAAACAGAATTTAGGAAGAGATTTTAGTTCAACTTCATTATTTTACATAGGAGGAAACAGAGGCCCATAAAGATTAATCATCTTGAGTAATGTCACTTCAGGTAATTTAATTAATAATAGATACTTCCTCCACAAATTCAGATTACATACTCCCTCCACAAATGCAATAGAAGGTATTTTAAAGATTCTATGGTAGTAGAACTCATCAGTGGTCAACCTGTCATTTAAAGCCCTTAGCAACTTGAATAGAACCTAACTTTACAGCCCTATTATAAATTCCTCTCCCTCGTGTACTCTTTCATTTAGTTAAACTGTACTTATCATTCTTCCCACATGATTCTGTCTTCTAATCATGTCTTTGCACACTGCACGTTTCTCCTCAATGCCACCCGTTAGAATCCGGTTTAGAATATCTTGTTTCTTTCAAAGCTGCTCCAGTAGCACCTTCCCTGGGATGAATTTCCTCAACTCTCGGCTGCTTGTGTTTCCCCCTCCTCACTGGCACAAAATTAACTTGTATTCACTTATGTGTGTCGATGTTCTTTCCCTTGAGTCTTACTGACCGGGACTTTCATTTTTGCCTTTGTAGCCCCAGTGCCTAGTTAACCGCCTGGCATATCATAGGTACTTAATACATTTTTGTTGACTTTGATGAGCCTCTCCAAGTCTGCCTAGGCTAGTCTTCAGATAACACACACTGGCCCAGAGTCAAAACCTCTTACCTTGGTATGCTTTAACATAGTTTCTTTTCACCATCATAGCTTTTGGAAATCTATAGCACTATAAAAGCATTAGAGTAAGACTTTAGTGGAAATCTCTGTGAATTGCAAATGGCAGTTCAGATTAAAATTGAACTACTCATACAACTACTTTTGTTTGATCCATTGTTCTTTTCACTGGACCACACTTCCAATACATAGATGATAGACACAGGCAGACAGATAGGTAGCTAGCTAACTAACGCATTTAGTAAGTGTTTACTATATGCCACTCTGCTAAGCACTTGAGATGTAAAAATAAGAAAATCAGACAGTTCCTACTCTCAAGGAACTTACATCTTAATGGAAGACAAAATATAAAGGGGAGCTAGAAATTGAGACAAGTGGATAAAGGAGGCATGAGGAGAGAGGAATGGGGAATGAAAAAAGGGTAAGCAGCCTGAGTGGAAGAAAAGTAGCATAGAGAATAACATAGAAGTGAAATGAACACCAAGTTGAAGCCTTTTCAAAATATGGCAGTTCCCAGAGGAAACTATAGAGGGACATTATAATTCAAAGAATGTTAGGAAAGACCTCTTTCCTACTTTGAAAAAGAAAAATAACAACACAAGTTTCTCTTCCAGTCCTTCCACAGGAAATAACCTGAAATTTCTTTCTTTCTTTTTTTTAATTTTAAACATTATTTTATTTGGTTATTTCCAAACATTATTCACTGGAAACAAAGATCATTTTCTTTTTCTCCCCGCACCCCTCCCCCCACCTTTCCCTCTCCCATAGCTGATGCACGATTCCACTGGTTATCACATGTGTTCTTGACTCGAACCCATTTCCCTGTTGTTGGTATTTGCATTAGAGTGTTCATTTAGAGTCTCTCCTCAGTCATATCCCCTCAACCCCTGTAGTTAAGCAGTTGCTTTTCATCAGTGTTTCTACTCCCACAGTTTGTCCTCTGCTTGTGGATAGTATTTTTTAGATCCCTGCAGATTGTTCAGGGACATTGCATTGCCACTAATGGAGAAGTCCATCACCTTCGATTGTACCACAGTGTATTAGTCCCTGTGTACAATGTTCTCCTGGTTCTGCTCCTTTCGCTCTGCATCACTTCCTAGAGGTTGTTCCAGTCTCCATGGAATTCCTCCACCTTATTATTCCTTTTAGCTCAATAGTATTTCATCACCAACATATACCACAATTTGTTCAGCCATTCCCCAATTGATGGATATCCCCTTGTTTTCCATTTTTTGGCCACCACAAAGAATGCAGCTATGAATATTCTTGTACAGGTCTTTTTCCTTATTATCTCTTTGGGGTACAAACCCATCTATGCTATAACTGGATCAAAGGGCAGACAGTCTTTTATCACCCTTTGGCCATAGTTCCAAATTGCCCTCCAGAATGGTTGGATCAATTCACAACTTCACCAGCAATGAATTAGTGTCCCCACTTTGCCACATCCCCTCCAGCATTCATTACTTTCCATAGCTGTCATGTTAGCCAATCTGCTAGGTGTGAGGTGATACCTCAGAGTTATTTGGATTTGCATCTCTCTGATTATAAGAGATGTAGAACACTTTTTCATGTGCTTATTAATAGTTTTGATTTCTTTGCCTGAGAACTGCCTGTTCATGCCCCTTGCCCATTTATCAATTGGAGAATGGCTTGATTTTTTTGTACAATTGATTTAGTTCTTTGTAAATTTGAGTAATTAAACTTTTGTCAGAGGTTTTTATGAAGATTGTTTCCCAATTTGTTGCTACCCTTCTGATTTTGGTTGCATTGGTTTTGTCTGTACAAAAACTTTTTAATTTAATGTAATCAAATTTATTTATTTTATATTTTGTGATTTTTTCTAACTCTTGGGTCTTAAAATCTTTCCTTTCCCAAAGATCTGACATGTATACTGTTCTGTGTTCACCTAATATACTTATGGTTTCCTGCTTTGTATTCAGGTCATTCACCCATTCTGAATTTATCTTGGTGTAGGGTGTGAGATGTTGATCCAACCCCAATCTCTCCCATACTGCCTTCCAATTTTTTCAGCAGTTTTTACCAAATAATGGATTTTGGTCCCAAAAGCTGGGATCTTTCGATTTATCATAGACTGTCTTGCTGAGGTTAATTACCCCCAAGTCTATTCCACTGATCCTCCTTTCTGTCTCTTAGCCAGTACCAAATTGTTTTGATGACTGCTGCTTTATAATATAGTCTGAGATCTGGGACTGCAAGGCCCCCTTCCTTTGTATTTTTTTTTTTCATTATTTCCCTGGATATCCTTGATCTTTTGTTCTTCCAAATGAACTTTGTTATGTTTTTTTCTAAATCAGTAAAAAAAATATTTGGAAGTTCCATGGGTATGGCACTAAATAGATAGATGAGTTTGGGTAGGATGGTCATTTTTATTATATTGGTTCGTCCTACCCATGAGCAGTTAATGTTCTTCCAATTGTTCAAGTCTAGTTTTAGTTGTGTGGAAAGTGTTTTGTAGTTGTGTTCATATAGTTCCTGTGTTTGTCTTGGGAGATAGATTCCTAAGTATTTTATTTTGTCTAAGGTAATTTTGAATGGGATTTCTCTTTGTAGTTTTTGCTGCTGAGCTAAGTTGGAATTATATAGAAATGCTGATGACCTATGTGGGTTTATTTTGTATCCTGCAACTTTGCTAAAGTTGTTGATTATTTCAATTAGCTTTTTGGTTGAATCTCTAGGATTCTTTAAGTAGACCATCATGTCATCCGCAAAGAGTGATAACTTGGTCTCCTCCTTGCCTATTTTGATGCCTTCAATTCCTTTATCTTCTCTAATTGCTACTGCTAGTGTTTCTAGTACAATGTCAAATAATAGAGGTGATAAAGGGCATCCTTGTTTCACTCCTGATCTTATTGGGAATGCATCTAGTTTATCCCCATTGCAGATGATATTAGCTGATGGTTTTAGATATATACTGTTTATTATTTTTAGGAACGACCCTTCTATTCCTATGCTTTCTAGTGTTTTTAGTAGGAATGGGTGTTGTATTTTATCAAAGGCTTTTTCTGCATCTATTGAGATAATCATGTGGTTCTTGTTGGTTTGCTTGTTGATGTGGTCAATTATGTGGATAGTTTTCCTAATATTGAACCAACCCTGCATCCCTGCTATAAATCCTACTTGATCATGGTGGATGACCCTTCTGATCACTTGCTGGAGTCTTTTTGCTAGTATCCTATTTAAGATTTTTGCATCTATATTCATTAGGGAGATTGGTCTATAATTTTCTTTCTCTGTTTTTGGCCTGCCTGGTTTTGGAATTAGTACAATATTTGTGTCATAAAAGGAGTTTGGTAGAACTCCCTCTTTGCTTATTATGTCAAATAGTTTGTATAGTATTGGAGTTAGCTGTTCTTTGAATAGATTTCATTGGTGAATCCATCAGGCCCTGGGGATTTTTTCTTAGGAAGTTCTTTGATGGCCTGTTGGATTTCTTTTTCTGATATGGGATTATTTAAGAAATATATTTCTTCTTCTGTTAGTCTAGGCAATTTATATTTTTGTAAATATTCATCCATATCACCTAGGTTGGTATATTTATTGCCATATAGTTGGGCAAAGTAGTTTTTAATGATTGCCTTAATTTCCTCTTCATTGGAGGTGCTGTCCCCCTTTTCATCCTTGATGCTGTTAATTTGTCTTTCTTCTTTCCTTTTTTTAATTAGATTGACCAGTATTTTGTCTGTTTTTTCAAAGTACCAACTTCTAATCTTGTTTATTAGCTCAATAGTTCTGTCACTCTCTATTTTATTAATTTCTCCCTTAATTTTTAGGATCTCTAGTTTGGTTTTCTTCTGGGGGTTTTTAATTTGTTTGTTCTCAAGTTTTTTGATTTGCATTTCCAATTCCTTGATCCCTGTCCTCCCTAATTTGTTAATATATGCACTCAGGGATATGAATGTTCCTCTAAGTATGCCTTGGCTGCATCCCATAGGGCTTGAAAGGATGTCTCGCCATTGTCATTTTCCTCAACGAAATTATTAATTGTTTCTATGATTTCTTCTCTAACCGATTTTGGAGTATCAATTAATTTTTGATTTGGCTCTCCATGTACCCTTACCGATCAATATTTTTATTGCCTTGTGATCTGAAAAGGCTGCATTTATTATTTCTGCTTTTCTGCATTTGAATGCCATGTTTCTGTGACCTAGTGTATGATCTATTTTTGTGGATGTGCCATGTGGTGCTGAAAAGAAGGTGTATTCTTTTTTGTCCCTATTTATTTTTTTCCATATGTCTATTAACTCTAATTTTTCTAAGATTTCATTCACCTCTTTTACCTCTTTCTTGTTTGTTTTTTGGTTTGATTTATCTAAATTTGATAGTGGTTGGTTCAAGTCTCCCACTAATATGGTTTTACTGTCTATTTCCTCCTTCATTTCTCCTAGTTTCTCTATTAAATATTTGGATGCTATACCATTTGGTGCCTACATGTTGATTAGTGATATTTCCTCATTGTCTATACTCCCTTTTAACAGAATATATTTACCTTCCCTATCCATTTGATCAGGTCTATTTTTGCTTTGGCTTTGTCAGATATCATGATTGCAACTTCTGCCTTCTTTCTATCAGTTGAGGCCCAAAAGGTCTTACTCCATCCTTTAATTCTAACCTTGTGAGTGTCAACCCACCTCATATGTGTTTCTTGAAGACAACAAATGGTAGGGTTTTGGGTTCTAATCTAATCTCATATTTGTCTACTTTTTATGGGTTAGTTCATCCAATTCACTTTCAAAGTTATGATTATCATTTGTGGATTTTCTGGCATTTTGATATCTTCCCCTAGTTCTGAACTTCCTTCTTTAGCTATCTCCTTTTGAACCAGTGATTTACTTTAGGTCAGTGCCCCTAGTCCCCTCCCTTGAGATGCTTCCCTTTCTAGCCCCTCCCTTTTTATGCTCCTTTCCCCTCCCCTCTCTCCTTTCCTCCCTTTTTATACTCCCTCCCCTATCCCACTCCTTAATTTTCCTTTCTTTCTTGCCCTGATGGATAAGATAGAATTCAGGATCCCACTGGATCTAGATGTTCTTCCCTCTCAGATTTGATTTCACTGAGAGTAAGTTTTAAGTAATTCCACTTCATGCTCTCTTCCTCTCCTTCTCATATGAGAGTTCTTCCCCTCCCCTTCCCATGTGTATCTTTATATGGGAAAGATTATTCTATTAAGTCCCCACCCTATTTCTTGAAGTTAATCTTAGTATTATTGACAGTCCCCCCCTCCCTTTTCCTTTCTTTGCCCCCACTTTCACCAAATCTTCTTAATGCTCCAATCTTTCCCTATGCATGTTTCTTCTAACTACTCTTATGATGCATACAATTTTTGAGAGTTACACAAAACATTTTCCCCACATATTAATATTTATAATTTGATATAAATGTATTCCTTATAGAAGAGAGTTTGACTTAAAGAAAAAGATAAGATTTATCTCCTTTTCCCTTTCTTTCATACTTACCTTTTCATGTTTCTCTTGCTTTCTGTGCTTGGATATCGAACTTTCCACAGAGCTCTGGTCTTTTCTTAGCAAATGCTTGGAAATCTTCTATTTTGTTGAATGCCCATACTTTCCCCTGGAAGTATATAGTCAGTTTTGCTGGGTAGTTGATTCTTGGTTGGAGACCCAGGTCTCTTGCCTTTCTAAATATTGTGTTCCATGCTTTGCAGTCTCTTAGTGTGTTAGCCACTAAGTCCTGTGTGATCCTTATGGGAGCCCCCCTATATCTGAAGCTCTTCTTCTTGGCTTCTTGTAGTATTTTCTCCTGTTCTTGGAAGCTCTTGAATTTGGCAATTACATTCCTGGGGGTTGTCTTTTGTGGATTTAGTATAGAGGGTGTCTTATGGACCCTTTCTATTTCTATTTTGCCCCCTTGCTCCAGAACGTATGGGCAATTTTCTTTTATAATCTCCTGTAGAATAATATAGAGTTCCTTGTTTATCTCTGGCTTTTCTGGGAGACCAATAATTCGGAGGTTGTCTCTTCTTCCTCTGTTTTCCAAGTCTGTGACCTTTTCAGTGAGATATTTTATGTTTTCTTCTAATTCATTAAATTTTTGGCTTTGCTTTATTGATTCTTGCTGTTTTATGAACTCACTTTCTTCGAGTTGCTTAATTCTGGTCGTTAGGGACTCGTTTTGCTTTTCAGCTTTGTCTGCCCTTCTATTGGATGCTTCGAGCTCTTTTTCCAATTGAGCAGTCTTATCTGTCAGACTGCTGATTTCTTTCTCCCATTTTTCTTTCCAGGTTTCCATCTTTTGGGTAAGTTCCCATTTGATATCTTCCAGAGCTTGTTGATAGTTTCCATTTTCGGAGGCATGTTCTGATTTTTTTCTTTTTGTATTTCCTCCTCATTCTCTTCTCTTCCTTGGGTACTTCCACCATAAAAGTTTTCAATAGTCACCTTTTCCTTTTCTTCCTGGAGGCTTGATTTTGGGCCATGTGAGCCATCGCTTTGGTGGTTTTATTCCCCTTTCCTTTTTGGTCTGGGGTCTGGGTGATATGGGTGGGTTTTCTGTGAATTTAGGTTGCCTCAGAGTAGTTCTTCCCAGCCTCCGAGGTTTCTTAGAGAGCTGGGTCCCTGATCACAGCCAAGGTGCCCAGGTGTTCAGCTCCACCCAGATAGTCAGCGCGTGGTCCTTCCCTGGTGCTTAGCTCTGCCCAGATGTTCAGCGCAACTGCCCCAAGTAAGGCTCCGCAGCCTGTGCTCAGTGCAGGATTCTCCCGTGAAACTGCCCTGAGATGTTTTTTCTTGGCACTCCCCAGATCCCAAGGACCCTTGAGTGCCCCCCCCCCCCAGACAGAGATGTTCCCCACTCACTTGCTGTCCCAGTGAGTGCTTTGGTAGCTCACTTTGGTTTGGTGGGGGAGGTGGGGGGGGAGGGTAGCTCAGTTCACGTTTCTGTGCAAGCTTTCCTCCTTCTTATTATAGTGTGGAAATGTTGAAACCCCATGTACCTTCGCCTTTGCGGTATACTGGGGAGTCCTTCTGTTCCTCCAAAGGTGATTTTTATGCTCCTTGATGTAGTCTATTTCATTCGGTGCCCGGGAGAGGAAGCATGTGGCATCTAGATTGCAGCCATGATTACCTGGAAGTTGAAATCTCTTTCTTACTTATCCTTTTAATTTTTAATAAACAAAAATATTTCAATGAAGAAAAGTTTGTTTTCTGTCTTTTTCTATCCTTCCTCCAACTTGGAATGGGAAGCCCAACATTTCTGGTAAATGTGTAGAGTTGAGGAAAACAAATTCTCACATTAGCTACTCCAAAAATAATTTCATTTTCTATCTAGAGTCCATCACTAATTCTTTTGGTTTTGAAGGCTGCTATGGAAATGTACATCTTAGCTGGTAGAGGTAAAATAGTAATCAGCTTCACTGTCTAACATATCTTGGCATGGATGATGTATTTCTCTAATATTTTGCCTCTATACAATTTTCATTCTACTGAACTTGGGGGTAGTTCTTCCCAGTTACTAGGTCTTTGATGCTCTAGAACTGACTGACTTTTTACAATGTCTTCATCCTTTCACCTGGTTAATGAACTGGGCTATGCAAGATAAAATGCTATATGAATGTTTCTCTTTACCAGTCTCTTTTGAGCATAAGGGGAGCACAAAGAAACTAAATCCCTCCCTTTGCCCCTCTGCAGTTTATCAAAGACACATGTCTAGGGCTTTCCATTAGAAGCTAGTCTGTGATACCTTGTTCCTCTTACCAAAATCCCTACCAGTCCCTCTCTTCCCCACCTCACTCCTTCCCATTCTTCAATATATTAGGGTATGGTGGTCCTTTACCATTCCTCTCAAACTCAAAAGCTAGCTCTTTCTCTAAGATTTCCCTGTTATTATATCATGGGTCCCTTCCCTGAGATATAAATATTGTGGGTGGAATTAGGAGATAAAAAAGGACCCATATTTTCTTTTCTATTTCATTTTCTATTCCATCCCAATAAAAATAGAGTTCCTTAAGAAGACCCCCACAAAATTAAACTGTTATTAGGAATTTTATCCAAGTCCCCCTTTCTTAGTAAGACTGTGAAGAGGGATTTTATGGGAAGAAGTGTAGAGGTAAAAACAGTTCTAGGAGTTGACCTCCCTTAGATCAGAATGACTAGTCTTGACTTTGCTTCACTCTCCATTTAGAAGTGAGTGAGAAATCATTGCACTAAGTTTAGCATTGTATTAAAGAAAGGAACAGACAGATGAGAGAAATTAAACAGATAACATTGTGGTAATTTTCACAGTTTTGGCTAACACTTCATGGAAGGCCTGCCACTAGCACTGACAGATGCTGCAAACTCTATGAGAGAGGAAACATTTGCTGAGAGAGCAGTCTTCTCAGTGCTCAAAGGAACCTCTGGTGCCCAGCTTATCACCAAGCCTGCAGACAGTGAGCCAAAAGACCCCTACAGCTAGGTTGATGAAATTAGCCCACACAGGTTTTATTTAATCAACTGTCAGTCAAATTTTATTCATACTGACCAAATTTGTGCCAAGTAAAGTGAAAAATCTATTAATATTTAGTAATGCTTTGGCCTTAAAAAATCACAATTTGGACACAAAACTAGACTAATATTTCTTCAATGAGTGATCTATGCTCATGACTTCCTTGAGTCTAAGGAATTTGTTCTCCCAGTGACATATGGGGTAATAGTCACTAAAAGAAAATAGGAAAAATAATGTTGTCTATTTCAGAACAAATCAGCTATTTGTTGAACCATTCAGGTCTCTGAATTTAAACTCACAAATGTTTAATTCTTGATTTCTCCCTTACAGGAATGCATATTCCTGTGAAAACAAATAATTAGGAATTGATGTCCAACAACACACATCTTATTGATGTGGGATCTCTGGAATATGCTGTTTTTCCTAGTGATTGAAGAAGCTCTTTGGCAATAAGGCTATGCTGAAAGAAAAAGGACAGAACACTGAAAAAGTAAATAAATTAACTGCTCCCCAGATCTTGATCATCTGTCTCTTCTTTTCTACCTTTTTTTCCCACTTGAATCTCATCATAACTATGCTGATGACCCTCTGATCTACTTAGCCGCTGTAACCTCTCGGCTGACTTCCCATCTTACATTTCCAATTGACTATTAGATACTTTGAACTGGATGTCCTATAGACATGTTAAACTCAACATGTCTAAAACTTAACTCATTATCTCCCCTGCCAACAACACCCCATCCTCCCATCCTCCAAATGCTCCCTATTACACCATACTCTCAGCTGCCTGTGGAGAGCCGTCACACCCACGCTGTCTGACATGGCCACGTGTGGATGACAGAGTTGCAAAGTGACTATCTGGAAAGATGGAGGCACCCACTCAGTCCCCCTCTGTGTGACTTCTTTCACTAACATTCCTTGCTATTGAATTATTATTCTCTCCCTAGTTCCAGGAAAATAATATAAGAACAAATAAAGGGTTAACACACATATGTCCCACTTGTATTAAAGAAAAGGAGGTTATGTTGTAACAGAGGGGATTAAGACTTTCAATATTGAGAGTGGGAAAGAGAGGAGACCCCCCTTCTATAAAGCGGGGTTCAGGGGAGATAGCTGATGTTTAGGGTTGGTTCAGAGAGAGGAGAGGGGGTTTGAAGATTTTCTCCCTTCTGCCTTCCCTCCTTAGCTAAAGCTGCCCTCCCAAATTTGCTCTTGTTCCTCTTGTCCCTCCTCCACTACTCAAGACCAAAAGATCTCCCCTAGATCTGTTCACTCACACTCAGCTTGGGGAACAGATAACTTTTAATGTCAACTCAATCAGGCAATACAAAAGGAATAATGGGCAGGGAAGAATGGGAAAAGGAAAGTGTGGAAAAGAAAGTCCCTGTCTATATCTAAGACCATTTTCTTCCCTCTTCGAGTTTGGGGGAAACTCAGGCCTTGGCAGCCTGCGTCCCCTAAGAGAAAGTCAGGTTGACTCACCCCTGGGCAACAGGAGCTGAGGTAAAGTCTTCTCAGGTTTCTCTTCAGAAAGTTCCTTCAACTGGGAAGTGTTGGAGGGAAAGATTTCCAGTCACCAACAGGAAAAGTGGTTAACCCTCAGGAGAAAGTCTTTATCCACCTCTCCGGACTGAGGTCCTTATTGTTCACTCCTCCAGCCAGAGACTTCTCTCTTCAGTATTCCACTCCTGAGGCCCCTCCCCCATTGAAGTGATCAATTTCACATACTCTTCAGCTTGGCACTTTTTCCTAGTGCTAGCCTCTGCCACACACTTTAATCCCTTTTCTCAGGAACAGGAAGGAGATCAAAGTACTTGCAATTACCTAACACTTATATTAAGGGATTAATACAGCAAAAAAAATAATTTGAAAGCCCTGAGATGTTAGTTGACAGCTGGAATAAATTTTGATCTGGTAATAAGATACATTACAACTAAGGTTAAAGAGTAACAGGAATTTTAAGAGTTTATTTGAACATGTCCAAATACTATAATTCCTATATATTATTACTAAGTAAAAATATGAGCTTTTATAGAAACAGATAAAAAAGGATTTTTTAACTGAAACTGCACAATTTGGCTATGTGAATCAATATGTGCAATTGCAGAGTCCAAACTACAAATTCAGAATTCTAAATTCAAATTCAAAATTCTAAAGAAGCTCAGATTAGAGAACATGTTCCCCTTCTAGTCACAACAATTGATATGTTAAATCTAGTTAAACTAAATTAGTAATGCAGTGATTTATAAATAATTGGATCCACTGTTCAAGATGCTAATGTGAAAGACTTATGGTTCAAGTTAAAACACATTTTTGAGAAAAAAATCTAGATTGCCTTTTTATACAACATGTCAGTTTTTCCTGTAAATGCTTCTGTGTGAACCATAATACATTCATGATATAAGCTTCAATTTCATTTTGAAAAGTTAAATATATTAACCCCCCAAAGGAAATTGTTTAGAATTGCTAGGACACAACTTGATGATTCACTCTGAGTCCTTGCCACCTCTCCCTTCTTTCTTTCGACTCCCAACTAGAGTTAAATAAACATACATTGGCTGACAAACAGAAGCAGGTTTTTGATTATAAATAATTTCATTGGTTATTGGGAAAAGGGTTCCATTATCTACCTTTATGTATGGGAATCCACATATATTTTTGAAAACAAAGATCCCATGATTTTAAAATACTAGTATTGAAGATTTTAATTTTTTCAGTTAACTTGTCTCATCACACCCCTCCTTTCTCCTGTTACAGCACATTACCTGTTACCCTCCCTTTTCCTACTGCAGTAAAGAGGATTCTTAGAAATCACTATTTTTCATCACTATAGTGACATTTGCATAAATGAAGCTTCTATGAAGCAAAGTAAGTGAGAAAACCTTACATTTATTTGAGGAAAATATTTTAGCAATTGCTAGAATGTGTGAACATGCAAACAACTTGTCTTCAAATTATGATAATGATTGGAATTAGAGTATTATTAATTATGGCTGGAAATTTTTGACCTCTAAGAAGCAAATAACCAAATCTACTCTACTTCACCTTTATTGCTGTGCATGTATATTTCTAAACAAAATCTTTTCTCTTGGATTTCTGAGATTCTGATTGGCCCACAATTAAATTTCACAAGTATTATTTAGCTATTTACTAAGGATATATAATCTAAATTTCTAAGTCAAGGAACTTTAATCAAAGTCAAGTTAGAAGTTGTAAAGTTTTTAATTAATATGTTGGGAATGATTTAATATCAAGGTTTTAAAAACATGTAACTTTTAATCCCCTCTCTCAGCAGAGTCATATTCAGATTCCCCACACCCATTGCAGGCCAAACACGAGAGGTACATCAATCACTCTTCTGCTACAATACATTTCACTGAATATATTTGTGTATGATAATCAGGCAACATCACTAAGTGTCTGAGTGTAACATAAAGCAAAATGTAACTTAGAAATCAGAAAGGTACCTGATGCTGGGTTATATTGAATTTGCCCTGTAGCCCCGTACCTAGCTGCAAAATGTTTTGTTACCCATCTCCTAAGTAATTCTGATTGATTATGAAAGCTGATTCTCTTAGTTCGTCCTCTCGCAGGTCAGGGGGAACTGACCCTACATGTATTACTCATTTCTGTCACTATTCTTTTGTTGTAGCAACATAGTATGCAAGATGATCATAGAATGTTAATTAAACAATGTTTGAAATTTATGTGTGATATTCAATTACCTGCTAGAAATCATGTATGTTGAAAAATGACTGTGTGCCAGAAAAGCATGCACTCAACTGAACTATATAATAAACACAAAACCTGTGCCTGGTGGAACAGTTTTGTGATGCCCGAGTACCAGGTCTGAACACTCAAGCTGTCTCCCACTGATTGTTCGCCTAAGCCTCCCCACCTAGGCAGAAAATGACCCTCAGCTTTGAGGGACTGCTGGCTGGTTTTCATAAGTCATCCAGACTTACAACCTCAATTCTTTACTGTCACTTCATGTCCAAACTGTTGTCAAGGTCTGTCAATTTGTCTTTGTATCATCTCTCCAATATGCTTCATTTTTTTCTCAGATATTTCTGCACCCTGGTGCAGGCTCCTATCTCCTCACACATGGACTGTTGAAATGGCCTGATGGTTGGTCTCCTTGCCACAATTTTTTTCCTGATTCAGTCTATAATTGTCTCAGCTAACACTGATATTCCTAAAACACATTTCTAACTATCTTATCCTTCTTGAATAAATTCTAGTGCCTCCTTGTCACCTCCAGGATCAAAAATAAAATTGTTTACTTGTCCTTTATGCTTCTTCATAACCTCTCACACCACTAACTTCCCCCCTTAAAACTCTTAACTTTGGTTTTTGAATCTATACTAAGTATTGGTTCCAAAAAAGGAGAATGGTAAGGGCTAAACAATTGAAATTAAGTGACCTATCTAGGGTTACAAAGCTAGGAAGTGTCTGAGGACAGATTTGGACCAAGGATCCTCATCTCCAGATCTGGTCCTCTATCCATTGAGCTACCTAACCGCTGCACTCTTTTATTTTAATTTATTTTTTACTCCTACATGCTTTTTAACCTTCAACTTCACATTCCTACTTTTATAGATACTGGTTCCCTTTGCTGTTCTTCATATAAGACATTCCATTTCCTGACTCTAGGGATTTTCCTGGGCTTTTCCTTCATAGAATGTTCTCAGTCTCTGCCCTCTGTCTTCCCTAGGTTTCTTCAGTTTTCAACTATACTACTATGATCTATAGGAAGGTGTTTCCAATTCCTCTTTATTCTAGTGCTTTCCCTCTGTGATTTCCTTTCTTGTGTATAGTTTGTACATAGTTGTTTGCATATTACTTCGCCCATTAGACAGTGAGCTCCTTGAGGGCAGGGACTTCCTTTTGTCTTTCTTTGTACCCCTAGCACTTAGCACAATTTCTGGGACATAACTGATGTTTAATAAATTGTTATTGACTTGCTGATCTAGGTTTATCATTTATCTATCTCAATCTTTTTAATCAATTATTTATATTTATCTATGAAGTGAGGTGCAACATAGATGAATCTGAACCCAGAGTGAGAACTACCTTAGTTAAAATCCAGCTTTACTTATTATCTTTCTGACCCTGAGCAAGTCAATTAACTGCTATCTGCCTTAGTTCCCTCCACTGTATAATTGAGGCTGCAATAGAACTTATGTCACATGGTCTTTGTGAGGCTCAAATGATAGTATTTATAACATATCAGGTGTTTAATAAGTACTTATTTTCTTCCTTCTTTCCAATATGAGTTTAAATCAGGCATAATGTTAGTGTATGAATATGATTTGACTTGTTTATATCTCTGACCTGGTGCACTGGAAAGAGCATTAGATGTTTGGTCAGAGGAACAGGGTTTATGGTGGACTTTGACATTTACTGACTATTTGACCTTGGGTGAGTCACTTTTACCTCCATGGGTTTTCTTTTCTTCATATCTAAAAAGAGGAGTTTGGATTCAATGTCCACTGAACCCCCTTAGCACTCTAACTCTCCTATAACCTAGAAGGGGAACAATGACTGTAATAAAATCTTGAAAAGTGAGTAATATGGAAGAAAGATTAATTTCATTCTTTCGACCTCAGGAACAAAATTCAGACTGACAGGTAGATGCTATTGGGATCAGATTTGATCCAAAATGATAAAATTATATTATTTGGATCCAATCAAATTGGATTAAATAGATATAACTTTACCTCATCACTCTCTCTCTTTGAGGAAAGGAGAGTGCCCAGACATATGTCACCAATATTTTATTTCCCCTCCTGGAAGGAATCAGGCTGCTTTAGAAAAGGATGGATGGAGGAGACTCTAGAGATATGCATTATGTCTCTCAGCAAACCACATCTAGATAGACTCATGTGGATGCACATAATTTACATGGGCAGCACACATGTGTAGACATCCACACCTCACATGTAAAATTAAGAAATTATACCAGTTCTTTCTCTAAGATCTCTTTAATCTCTAAGGATGACCTCACATGTTATTCCATGAATACTAGGATGAAAGGAAAGAAAAGTTTCTCCCTTATAGACATAGGATCACAGAATCATAAATCTAGATCCTGTATTCCTAAAGTGTCAACCTTCTGCCAGGAGAGGGATAGATATGCCTTATCAGGATTGGTTTGGATTCACGAATGTTTATTGTATCTTTTAAGTTTAATTTTTTTTGTTTTTTTAAAAATGTTCTTTGTATCAATCATAGTTCTTGCACCTATCCAAGCGGTTTGTTACTCTGTTGTTTTTTGTATAAATTGCTTTTCTGATTTTTCTTATTTTATTCTTCATTGGTATACAAATATCTTCAAAGTGATTTGTTTTGATAATATTAATGCTATGGCATTAATTTCTCTTTTGGTTCCTACTCTCTTCTGAATAACTCAATTTGTAACATTAACTACCATGGTCCCCACTATACCCAAAAGCCATGTTACATTTCATTCTTCTCACAGAATTGTCTTGCACCCTTAAAATTGAGGGATGTCTATGCTCTTTGTCAAGCTCCTCTCATTTGTGGGGGGGTGGGTCCTTGGCACCTTCTTTTCATTTAGCTACTAATAGGTGGCTTAGCTTTGATAAAGGAATAAAGGGATGCTTACTGTGCAATATGTGAGAGTAATTCTCTTCTCTATGATTCTAAGATGGTAAGAATTATTTGGGGCTGCTAGATGGCACAGTGGATGGACTGCCAGGCCTAAAGAAAGGAAAACATCTTTCTGAGTTCAAATCTGGCCTCAGACATTTACAAACTGTGGGACCCTGGGCAAATCTCTTAACCTTGTTTGCCTTAAATTCCTTATTTGAAATTGAATTGGAGAAAGAAAAGGCAATCCACTCCAGTGTTTTTGTCACGAAAACTCTAAATGGGTCATGATGAGTTAGACACAACTGAAAAAAATGACTGGAAAAAAGAATAACTAGTAGTTTTGGTACTTTAATCAAAAGTGGGGAGGATTTGTACCTAAATGAATATTGTGGCCCACCTAAGGTGGCATGGTGAAAATACAATTTTGGTGTAAAGGGCTTAGCCTTGATTATATATTGTCAAGTTCCTAGACGGTTTTCTAGTTCAACTTGTGTCTTCTATTCTACAGTCTCATTCATAATCATTTTACATAATGCTTGAGTAATAATATAATGCTTGAGTTGCTATAGGACTTCACATTTCACACAACTGCTGTGGGAGGCAATTAGTGATTGGTTAGTTAATTTTAAAAAATTGTCACATTCACATTTAATAGATGAGAAAAGTGAGCCCCAAAGAAGTAATATGGTTGTCTGAGGACACATCAATAATAAATAGCAGAACAAGAGTTTGAACACAGGTCTTTTTGTTTGTTTTTTCCTTCATGATATTACATTGTTTAATAAGTATGCCTTGAAAATGAACTTTCTCTCTAAAAGAAATCAGGATGGGCTTAATGAAAAATCAATATATAGGCCTAAAATAAATTCATAAAAATAAATTCATATATAGGCCTAAAATAAATTCTTCTAATGTCTGGCTTGACATAACTTTATCCTATTTTAGCTTGATTCTTTAATTTGGTGAGACCGTGTCTCAGTCAATCAATCAACCAATCAATCAAAAGTTCTTAGACTAAGTGAGGAAAGTTTTTGCAAGTCATTTGATGAAGTGAAATGATTCCAGATAAGAGGTATATTAATTGTCTGGGGATTTACTTATGAACTTTGGATTTTATATAAAACCATCAAGTTTGCTAGCATTGGGGAATTACAGCAATTGGAGTGTGGAGTCTGAGCTGAATCTCCTGAGAATGAATCGTCTCAGGGTGTGGGGAAAAGAAGATTCTTGGCCTTGAGAATTCCTCCCATCTTCTAAGGGTTGAATGTCCTATATTCCAATTGATGCCCTAGGTGTATATGTCTGGGGGCATCAGCATCTCTGATTGGTTTCCTAAATGACATCCTTCAATCAGTGGGCATCAATGTCTACATTATTGAAAACCAAAGAAAGACTGGATCCATATCTCTATGAGAAACCCCAAAAAGAAACTACACTATACATAAGGGAAATCAGAAATCAAAATTTTTGACTTAATCCTTTGCTACATATCTTCTGAAACTTTCCTATGAACTTTGTGATACTTGTAGGCAAGCACATCACTAGAATGACAAAGGACAAGTTCCAAGACAGAAGAGTGGTAAGAGCTAAGCAATTGAAGTTGAATAATTTGTATAGTGTCACACAGCTAGGAAGTGTCTGAGGTCAGATTTGAACCCAGATCCTCCCAATTCCAGGCCTGGCTTCCAATTCACTGAGTCCCCTAGTTCTTCTCACCCTCTTTTTTTTTTTTTTTTGGTACCAACTCTTCTTAATGCACCACTTTAGTAAATATTCCTTTCTAAAAGCTACTTAAGGCTGGTGGAGTAAATTATTCTCAGTTGCTAATCTTGGTGGAATGGAAGGAAGGAGCTCACTGGCTGGAGTTTGAGGAATCTGTTTCTAACTTTTTAAAAGTTGTCCCTTGAAACCATAGAAGAAAAATGTATCTGACTTAGATTTGGAGCCTGACTCATCAGTAACAGTGAGGGTTAGGATAAGTGTCTTCAGAGATGTCATGAGTTACATTTTATATTTTACTAGCTTGTGTAGACTATCTAGAAGAAAGGGACTGGAGACCTCTTCTGTATCCTTTGAAACTCCAAGTACAATGCTGAGCAAGTAATAGACAGATAGTATACACATATTATTTTATTGTGAAGGAAATGAGTGAATTTGCTGCTAGAAACAATATTATCAGATTTTTTTGTTCTCATGAAGAACAAGAATAAAAGTTAGGAAAGACTATGAAATAGGGAGAACGTGTGTGTGTGTGTGTGTGTGCTGGTTAATATTCATAATAACATAATATCCATAATAGTTATGAGAGGAAAATAGTAAGGATAGTTTATTAGTCTGTACTTACTCTTCAACCAAAGTACTTGCACACATCATTTTATGTGGCATTCCTGTAACCAAAGAAGTTAAAGAAGAATACAATTTATTTAAAAATTTTTAAACACTCGCCTTCTATATTAGAATTAATACTGTGTATTGGTTTCAAGACAGAAGAGCTGTAAGGGCTAGGCAATGGGAATTAAATGACTCGCCTAGGGTCACACAGCTAGAAAGTATCTGAGGCTAGATTAGAACCCAGGATCTCCCATCTTTAGGCCTGTCTCTCAATCCACTGAGCCAACCAGCTACCCCCAGAAGAATATACTTTAAAACCACATTTCAGCAAGCTCCATTAAATTTCTGCCCTGACATAGGCTTCATCATGGGGACGGAAGTGACTTTGGTTGTTAAAAGCTGTTTCAGGAGATACTAAGGCATTTCCTAATAATCTGGAAAGGCTTTGCATAGGGACCCAATGATTGACTCTGAAACTGTTTCCAAGGACGAAACCAGCCAATTAACTTTCTGCTTTTTTTTTTTTGTACTAATGGACCTTTTATTGCTATTAATAACTTCCTTGGGATATAAACTATATTATGGGATAAGCAACTTAGTAACTTATGTGGAATCATTTCAATTTTTTTTCTATATCTATAAATTCAAACCTATACCAACAGCAAATTAACATATCACCCATCCCATAGTTCTTCCAAAACTGATTTTTCCTATTTTCCCCATCTTTGCCAATTGGGCAGAGATGAGACAATACCAAAGATTTATTTTAATTTCTATTTCTATTATTTGATTGAAATTTTACCAAATATACTTAATTTGGTTTTTTAACAGTATTGATCTGTTGAATGTTTTTGAAAAGTATCTTTTGACCATTTTATTAAAGAAATATCTTTGGCTTAGATCAATTTTCTTTTTTTAAACCCTTACCTTCTGTATCAATTCTCAGCAAGGGCTAATGACTTTCCTAGAGTTATCCTTCTGAGAAGTGTCTGAATTCATATTTGAACCCAGATCCTCCTGATTCTAGACCTGGTGTTCTATACACGATTTCTATAGAATATGGATATGAGATGTCTTTCACCCATCAATCTGAATAGTTTTTCCTCAGCTTCATTCTGTTTAACATCTCTGAAGCTTTTGACCCTGTCAACTGCTTTCTAGTGCTAGATTAGCTCTCCTTTCACATTTTTTAAATTTTATAATATTTTATTTGATCATTTCAAAGCATTATTCATTAAAGACAAAGATCATTTTCATTTCCTCCCCCCAACCCCCCATAGCTGACGTGTGATTCCACTGGGTATCACATGTGTTCTTGATTCGAACCCATTGTCATGCTGTTAGTATTTGCAATAGTGTGTTCGTTTAGAGTCTCTCCTCTGTCATGTCTCCTCAACCGCTGTAGTCAGGCAGTTGCTTTTCCTCAGTGTTTCTACTCCCACAGTTTGTCCTCTGCTTATGAATAGTGTTTTTTCTCCTAGATCCCTGGAGATTGTTCAGGGACATTACACTGCTACTAATGGAGAAGTCCATTATGTTCGATTATACCACAGTGTATTAGTCTCTGTGTACAATGTTCTCCTGGTTCTGCTCCTCTCGCTCTGCATCACTTCCTGGAGGTTGTTCCAGTCTCCATGGAATTCCTCCACTTTATTATTCCTTTTTGCACAATAGTATTCCATTACCAACATATACCACAATTTGTTCAGCCATTCCCCAATTGATGGGCATCCCCTCGTTTTCCAATTTTTGGCCACCACAAAGAGCGCAGCTATGAATATTCTTGTACATGTCTTTTTGTCCATTATCTCTCTGGGGTACAGACCCAGCAGTGCTATGGCTGGATCAAAGGGTAGATATTCTTTTATCGCCCTTTGGGCATAGTTCCAAACTTCCCTCCAGAATGGTTGGATCAGTTCACAACTCCACCAGCAATGAATTAATGTCCCTACTTTGCCACATCCCCTCCAGCATTCATTACTTTCCTTTGCTATCATGTTAGCCAATCTGCTAGGTGTGAGGTGATACCTCAGAGTTGTTTTGATTTGCATCTCTCTGATTATAAGAGATGTAGAGCACTTCTTCATGTGCTTGTTAATAGTTTTGATTTCTTTATCTGAGAACTGCCTATTCATGTCCCTTGCCCATTTATCAATTGGAGAATGGCTTGGATTTTTGTACAATAGATTTAGCTCTTTATAAATTTGAGTAATTAAACCTTTGTCAGAGGTTTCTATGAAGATTTATTCCCAATTTGTTGTTTCCCTTCTGATTTTAGTTACATTGGTTTTGTTTGTACAAAAGCTTTTTATTTTGATGTAGTCAAAATTATTTATTTTACATTTTGTGATTCTTTCTATGTCTTGCTTGGTTTTAAAGCCTTTCCCCTCCCAAAGGTCTGACATGTATACTATTCTGTGTTTACCCAATTTACTTATGATTTCCTTCTTTATGTTTAAGTCACTCACCTATTTTGAATTTATCTTGGTGTAGGGTGTGAGGTGTTGATCAATTCCTAATCTCTCCCACATTGTCTTCCAATTTTCCCAGCAGTTTTTATCGAATAGTGGATTTTTGTCCCAAAAGCTGGGATCTTGTGTTTATCGTATACTGTCTTGCTGAGGTCGCTTTCCCCCAGTCTATTCCACTGATCCTCCTTTCTGTCTCTTAGCCAGTACCAAATTGTTTTGATGACTGCTGCTTTGTAATATAGTTTAAGGTCTGGGACTGCAAGGCCCTGATCATTTGTGTTTTTTTTTTTATTATTTCCTGGATATCCTTGATCTTTTGTTATTCCAAATGAACTTTGTTATGGTTTTTCTAAATCGGGAAAGAAATTTTTTGGGAGTTCAATGGGTATGGCACTAAATAGATAAATAAGTTTGGGTAAGATGGTCATTTTTATTATATTGGCTCATCCTATCCATGAACAGTTAATGTTTTTCCAATTGCTCAAGTCTAGTTTTAGCTGTGTGGAGAATGTTTTGTAGTTGTGTTCATATAGTTCCTGTGTTTGTCTCAGGAGATAGATTCCTAGGTATTTTATTTTGTCTAAGGTGATTTTGAATGGGATTTCTCTTTCTAGTTTTTGCTGCTGAGCTGTGTTGGAGATATATAGAAATGCTGATGACTTATGTAGGTTTATTTTGTATCCTGCAACTTTGCTAAAGTTGTTAAATATTTCAATTAGCTTTTTGGTTGAATCTCTAGGATTCTTTAAGTAGACCATCATGTCAACTGCAAAGAGTGATAACTTGGTCTCCTCCTTGCCTATTTTGATGCCTTGAATTTCTTTTTCTTCTCTAATTGCTACTGCTAGTGTTTCTAGTACAATGTCAAGTAGTAGAGGTGATAATGGGCATCCTTGTTTCACTCCTGATCTTATTGGGAATGCATCTAGTTTATCCCCATTGCAGATGATATTAGCTGATGGTTTTAGATATATACTGTTTATTATTTTTAGGAATGACCTTCTATTCCTATCCTTTCTTGTGTTTTTAGTAGGAATGGGTGTTGTATTTTATCAAAGGCTTTTCCTGCATCTATTGAGATAATCATGTGGTTCTTGTTGGTTTGCTAGTTGATGTGGTCAATTATGTGGATGGTTTTCCTCATATTGAACCAACCCTGCATCCCTGCTATAAATCCTACTTGATCATGGTGGATGACCCTTTTGATCACTTGCTGGAGTCTTTTTGATAGTATCCTAATTAAGATTTTTGCATCTATATTCATTAGGGAGATTGGTCTATAGTTTTCTTTCTCTGTTTTTAACCTGCCTGGTTTCTGAATCAATACCATGTTTGTGTCATAAAAGGAGTTTGGTAGAACTCCCTCTTTGCTTATTATGTCAAATAGTTTGTATAGTATTGGGGCTAACTGTTCTCTGAATGTTTGATAGAATTCACTGGTGAATCCATCAGGCCATGGGGATTTTTTCTTAGGAAGTTCTTTGATGGCTTGTGGGATTTCATTTTCTGATATGGGAATATTTAAGAATTCTATTTCTTCTTCTGTTAGTCTAGGCAGTTTGTATTTTTGTATGTATTCATCCATATCACCTAAATTGGTGTATTTATTGCCATATAATTGGGCAAAGTAATTTTTAATGATTGCCTTAATTTCCTCTTCATTGGCGGTGATGACACCCTTTTCATCTTTGATGCTATTTATTTGCTTTTCTTCTTTCCTTTTTTAAATTACATTGACCAGTACTTTGTCTATTTTGTTTGTTTTTTCAAAGTACCAGCTTCTTGTCTTATTTATGAAATCAATAGTTCTATCACTTTCAATTTTATTAATTTCTCCCTTAATTTTTAGGATTTCTAGTTTGGTTTTCTGCTGGGGGGTTTTAATTTGATCTCTTTTAAGTTTTTTTATTTGCATTTCCAATTGATTGATCTCTGCTCTCCCTAGTTTGTTAATATATGCACTCAGGGATATGAATTTACCTCTGATTACAGCTTTGGCTGCACCCAAAAGGTTTGAAAGGATGTCTCGCCATTGTCATTTTCCTCAATGAAATTATTAATTGTTTCTATGATTTCTCTAACTAAACGATTTTGGAGTACCATATTGTTTAATTTCCAATTAGTTTTGATTTGGTTTTCCATGTACCATTACTGATCATTATTTTTATTGCCTTCTGATCTGAAAAGGCTGCATTTATTATTTCTGCTTTTCTGCATTTGTGTGCCATGTTTCTGTGACCTAATGTATGGTCAATTTTTGTGAATGTGCCATGTGGTGCTGAGAAGAAGGTGTATTCCTTTTTATCCCTGTTTATTTTTCTCCATATATCTATTAATTCTAATTTTTCTAAGATTTCATTTACTTCTTTTACCTCTTTCTTATTTATTTTTTGATTTGATTTATCTAAATTTGATAATGGTTGGTTTAAGTCTCCCACTAATATGGTTTTACTGTCTACTTCTTCCTTCAATTCTCCTAGTTTCTCCATTAGAAATTTGAGTGCTATATTATTTGGTGCATACATGTTGATTAGTGATATTTCCTCATTATCTAAAGTCCCTTTTAAAAAAATATGATTACCTTCCCTATCCCTTTTGATCAGGTCTATTTTTGCTTTGGCTTTATCAGATATCATCATTATCACTTCTGCCTTCTTTCTGTCAGTTGAGGCCCAGAAGGTCTTACTCCATACTTTAATTCTGACCTTGTGGGTGTCTACCCGCCTCATGTGTGTTTCTTGAAGACATCATATGGTAGGGCTTTGGATTCTAATCCATTCTGGTATTCGTCTACGTTTTATGGGTGAGTTCATCCCATTCAATGTTCAAAGTTATGACTGTCACTTGTGGACTCCCTGGCATTTTGATATCCTTCCCTAATTCTAACCTATCTTCTTGAGCTCTACCTTTTAGTCCAGTGATTTACTTTAAATCAGGCCCCCATTTCCCCTCCCTTGATATGTTTCCCTTTCTACTCCCTCCCTTTTTGTTCCCTCCCCATACCCCCTCTTCTTCCCTCCCTTTTTTGTGTTCCCTCCCCCCTCCCCCCTTGGTTTTCCCTTCTCCCTTCCCTTGCTGGGTAAGAGAGAATTCAAGATCCCAATGGATCTGGATGTTCTTCCATCTCAGAGTTGATTTCCCTGAGAGTAAGGTTTAAGTAAAAACTCTCTTCCTCTCCTTCTTATAGGATTTTTCTTCCCCTCCCCTTCCAGTGTGAATCTTTGTGTGAGAAAGATTATTCTATTTGGTCTTTCTTTTCCCCCTATTTACACAGTACATTTTCCCCACATGTTAGTAAACATGGATTGATATAAATATAGTCCTTATAGAAGAGAGTTTGAGTAAAAGAAAAAGAACATTTTTCTTCTTTTCCCTTTCCTTCATATTGACCTTTTCAGGTATTCCATGCTCTTTGTTTTTTGATATCAAACTTTCCACAGAGCTCTGGTCTTTTCTTTGCAAAAACTTGGAAATCTTCTATTTTGTTGAATGCCCATACTTTCCCTTGGAAGTATATAGTCCATTTTGCTGGATAGCTGATTCTAGGTTGAAGACCCAGCTCTCTTGCCTTTCTGAAAATCATGTTCCATGCCTTAAGATCCTTCAGAGTGGAACTTGCAAGGTCTTGTGTGACCCTGATTGGCATTCCTTTTTATCTAAATTATCTTTTTCTGGCTTCTTGTAGGATTTTTTCTTTTGTTAGAAAGCTTTGGAATTTGGCAATTTCATTCTTGGGAATTGTCTTTTGGGGATTTAGTGTAGAGGGTGTTCTGTGAGCTCTGTCAGTGGCTGTATTGCCCCCTTGTTCTAGGATCTCTGGTCAACTTTCTTTGATTATATGTTGTATTACAATGTCGAGTTTGCTGTTTATTTCTGGCTTTTCTGGAAGTCCAATTATTCTTAAATTATCTCTTCTTCCTCTATTTTCCAAGTCTGTCACCTTGTCAGTGAGATATTTTATGTTCTCTTCTAATTTCTTGGTCTTTTGGCTTTGCTTTATTAATTCTTGCTTGTTGTCTTCGAGTTGCCTGAGTCTGACTTTTAAAGCCTAGTTTTCCTTTTCAGTTTGGTCAAACTGGTTTTGTAGATGCGTGAATTTCTTTTGCATTATTTCCCACTTTTCCTCCCAGAGGGATTCCATCTTTTTGATCCTTTCTGATTCAAATTCTTCATGGGTTTGTGGAGAATTTCCATTTCCTTTGGAAGGTTTCAGAGCATTTGCTTGTGTTTCCTCTTCTATCTCCACTGTATTTTGTATTTTTGCTCCATAAAATGTGTCCAAAGTTGCCCCCTTCTTCTTGTTTTTCTTGGAATTTGGGGGCTTTTGTGCTTCTGTGGAGTTTGCCATCTCTATCTGAGTGGGGTGGACTAGTTTTTCTTATCTCTGTCTGGTGTTCAGAGGTTTTCGCCCTAGGCAGATTGTCCGTTCTATGAAGTTGTTGTTCTGTCTTCCTGGGTAAGCCAGAAATTGCTGGTGTTTCCCTGTAACTGCCCTCCTCGGTTCCCTCCCGATTCCTCTCCATTGCCTTGCTTACATGCTCTGAGCCTGGCTTGGCCCTTTCCGAGGGGTGTTTGTTTCTATGCCTTAGCCAGCCAGGAGAGCCAGCACTCTGAGGGGGGAGGGGCTGCGGCTTCCTGGAGCTCTGTGGGCTCCTGATAAGATTAACTTTTTCTGGGTTGAACTGAGTATGCTTTGAGGCAGGGACCTTCCCTGAGACTTGGATGGAAGCATCCAGCTGAGGGGCTGCAGGCTCCCCCCATCTCTCTCTGTTTCCCTGCTGTCTGGGTGCCCCGGCAACTGGGTCAGGTTGTTTTCAGGAAGGGGCCCTCAGAATAGCCAGCTCCGGAGGCCCTTTTGCCAGCCCTGAGGGTTACTGTTTTTTCAGACTAAACTGCTCTCTGAGGGGGAAGGAGCTGTGGCTTCCTGGAGCTCTGAGGGCTCCTGATAGGATTAACCTTGGACTGAGTATGCCCTGAGGCAGGGACCTTTGGTGAGACTCAGATGAAAGGATCTGGTCAGGGGGCTACAGGCTCTATACCCCCACCCCCAACTCTCTCTGTTTCCCTGCTGTCTGGGTGCCCCCTCGACTGGGTCAGGTTGTTTTCAGGAAGTGGCCTTCAGGATAGCCAGCCCTGAGGCTCTGAGGTTCCTTCTGCTGCCTCAAACTCAGAGCTCTGGGTTGGGGGATATGGGTCCTGGGACCTTCCTTCTGCCTACCCCTTATGTCCAAGTGATCTCATGTTCTGGCTTTTGGGGGGGCCATACCTTTTGATCCAGGCCCAGGTCCAGGAGTAGGATTCCCGGGGTCTATGCTATTGTTCATTTTCAATTTCTGTGCCTTAGGAGCATATGGTTTGAGTTTGGTAGGGAAGGGTTTCCGGAGATCTGAACTTTAGCTTTCTCTAAGCCTCCATCTTGACCGGAAGTTCTGCTTTATTTTTAAAAATGAATTTCAGATATTACCTTTTAGGTAGGGGAGATACTTGAAGTGTGTGGAAGGTGGGGTGAAGCAGGGGCAATACCTAAGCCTTTTGTATACCTAAATTTATGTAAGCCCAAATTGGCTATGCTGAAGAAGCAAGTCTTCCCTTGGTGGATGGCAGACTCTCTTTCTTCCCTATGCACAGATTATTATGAATATTAACCAACACACACACACACACACACACACACACACGTCCCTGCTCCATTGTCATCTTTTGCTTTCCTAGAACTCACCCCTATTAGAGAACTATATAATTAGAGTTATAAGAGTTGGGGCGAGAGAGGAGCATGTGCCAGAGTCATTGCTCTTAGTGCAGTGGTTCAATGACATAAAAACCTAATGGACCTTTGCCTTCAGTTACTTCCTAGTTGTGTGACCCTGGGCACTTAACCCCAATTGTCTAGCCTTTATTATAGCTATTCTCTCTTGGAAATAATACTTGTAATGATTCTAAGACAAGGTAAAAGTTAAAAAAAAAAGCTGACCTAATGGACCTGTGTTTACTATCTAACTGATACCTATTAATAATATAATATATAATATAATAATTAATCAAACTGTTATCTGATAGCTAATATCTAAATCCATGCTGCTGCTGGAGGTTGAGGAGCTCATGGCTCTACCCACTAATGGAAGGGGAAGAAAATCCTGATGAGCTGTGAGTACCGATGATGATTAAATCTTATAGAAAGTAGAGATTTCCCAACCATAATAATATTCGTAGGGGCAGGGTAGAGTCCAAAAAGTTCAAAATGCATGCAGCTAGAAAAACAATGACATAAATGTTTTTGCTAAGAAGATGTAGCTCTTTCATTCCCACAGTTTTCAGTGGGAACATAGAAGCTATGACATTCATGATAATTGACCTGAAGATTTTGTGTTTCCATTTTCAACTTATTCAACTTAGATGCTGCTTGACAGTGGATAGAGACTTGGAGTTAGAAGAATCTGAGTTCTATACTTCTTTTTGTTACATACTACCTGTGCGAAGCCATCCATGGGGGAATCACTTATTATCCCAGTGTACCAAAGCAACTCTCTAAGGCAATGATGGTGAACCTTTTAGAGGCAAAGTGCTAGGCCCTGCCTGCCCCACCCCAAGACCAAGTGCTGTTCCTGCTCCTCCCAGACTGAATGCCACATCCTGCTCCCCCAGAGACTGAGTGCCATAACTCCCCACCTTGCCTCCAGTCTCCCCCACCTTTACTCCAGACAGGGGATGGAGGAAGCACTCCCATTGGCTGCTGGCCAGAGGGCTGGGGGAAATGAGAAATATCCCCAGAGAGGGAGGGGAACAGCTCCACCCCATGTCCCTCTGGCTTTCTAGTAACAAACTCTGGTGGGTGCCTGCAAGTGTGCCCACAGAGAGGGTTCTTTGTGCCCCTTTTTGGCACATATGCTATAGGTTTGCCATCATGGCTCTAAGGCTATGTACTATAGAGATGTTCTTATCTACATTGGTTCCTAATAGGAATCAATGATTTTTTTTCAGATTTGTGAAATCATTGGTTAGCAAAATTTTCCCACTCCTACTTGTAGTTCAGTTCTTTCAGTCCTATCCAGTTCTTTTTGACCCATTTGAGAATTTTTTTGACAAAGATCCTAGAGTGGTTTGCCATTTCCTTCTTATTTTACAGATGAGGAAACTGAGGCAAACAAGGTTAATTGATTTACCCAGGGTTACAGAGCAAATAAGTATCTGAGGCTGAATTTAAATTCAGGTCTTCAGATACAGACTTCACATACTTGGATGCCAGGTTGCATACTATCCAGTGCACCTCCTAGATGCCCCTGATTCTCTTTGTCTTTTCTCTCTTTTTTTTTAAAACTCTTACTTTCCACCTTTGAATCAGTACTCTGTATTGGCTCCAAGGCAGAAGAGTGGTAAGGGCTAGATGATGGGGATTAAGTGACTTGCCCAGGGTCACAGAGCTAGGAAGTGGCTGAGGTCAGATTTGAACCTAGGACCTCCAATCTCTAGGCCTGGCTCTCAAGTCGCTGAGCTAACCAGATGCCTTCTGTCCTCTCTTATGATGACTATAGTTTACTAGGAGGTATTCTAGCATATAGGAGATCGACCTGGCCTAGGAGCCAGGAAGACTTGGGTCCAAGACTAACCTCTAACACATTCTGACTTTGTGTCCCTGCATGAGTCACTTAACTTCTCAATGATCAGGACATTCTTTTAAGACTGTAAGTTGTAGAGGCATATAAGTGGCTCAATAGATGGAGAACTAAGCCTGGAGCCAGGAGGGTCTAGGTTCATTTCTGGGGTCAGAAACCTCCTACCTGTGTGACTCTGGACAAGTCATTTTGCTAGCCCTTGCCCTTCTGTCTTAGAGTTTAAGGATTATTTTTTAAAAAGACTACAAGTTGCTGAATGGTTTTAGATGAGCAATGATAAAGGGATTTTCTCCATCAAAAGATTTTCTACATTTACTAATAAAGTTACAGATCTACTTAAAAATGTTCTAATATTCTACAAAAATTGTATCTCCCCATGATAATAGTAAACATTTTTAGTGTCAGATACTAGATTGTAAGCTCATTGAGGACAGAGGTGGTATTCTCCTCTTTATACCTCTCTGAGTCTTGTTCATTGAAGATATTCAATAAATGTCTCCGAGTTCAGTTAAAATTCAGTTGTAGACCTGAAGCATAAAGCTGCCAAGGAGAAAACATGCCAATTTATTATTTAAAATGATTAAAGAAAATATCTAGACTTAAAGTTGTGAACACATCAATGCCTGGAAAGCTTTTGCAGGCATTAAGCATCCCATACATAATGTAACGGAAGAGAAATATAATGATGTGGGCATTGCACTGAATGAAAATTGTTGGCCATGTTTACCAGGAATATTAAAGACAATTACATCAGCAATCAAAATTTCTGAATTTTCCAGCCAATTTATCCTCTAGAACCACTTGGCTCCACTCAACAAAATGATGTAGGTAGAAAATAGGCTGTGAAATTAAACTTTGTTTTGATGATAATCATATTATCCCATAATTCTCACTCCACCCCCCACGTCTTCTCTACAAAGTGTTGGCAAGTCAGGTTGTGTCCTCATAAATGAATAGATATGTTCTTGGAACCTTACCCAGGGGGTGGATGAGGCAATCATTTAGGTGGTATGATCAACCCTGGAGCTGTAGCCACCATCAGAGAGATGATTTTTAACTGGCTAGGCATGTCTACCAGGAGCAACAACATTATTTTTTTTAACTCTTACCTTCTCTTTTAAAATCAATAGTGTGTATTAATTCCAAGGCAAAAGAGCAGTAAGGCCTCAAAATGGGGGGGGGGACAGATTTGAACCCAGGACTTCCTATCTCTAGACCTGGCTCTCAATCCATTGAACTATCAGGTGCCCGTATTGTTACTCTTTCAGTTTGGAAAAACTGAAGCATTATTATCTACATGAGTTAATAGCTGAACAGAGTTTCTATTTATAACATCTAAACTATCTAATTTCCTCTACTTGTATCTCCAAACTTGAATTGTTAACGAAATTGTTTTTAATATTTCTGATGTATATGATCTGTAATTTTCAACTATATCATAGCATTTGTGTGAGCATAAACTGATATTATATGTGGATGTGTATATAGTAAGAATTCTGAAAACCTTAAAGCAATATTTCAATACTAGTTATTAGGGGTAGCATCAGAGCATCTAAAAACAGATACAAGTTCTAAGCAATAAGGAATGACTTCTATTTTTTTCAATCTTTAATAATCTTTGCATATGTTTTATTATACTCTTATTTTTTGGAAATTTTATTTAATTAGTCAATTTAGAACATTGTTCCTTGGTTTATATGAATAATATTCTTTCCCTCTCTTCCCCCATCCCTTTCCCGCACAATTGCACTGGGTTTTACATGTATGACTTCCATTTTTTTTGCTATTTATTTTAATCTGGCTAGTCCTTTCATTCATCTGCTAAATCTCTTTGTCCTCATTGTAGAGTCCAGATCCTTTGTTGCTCTCCCTGTATTTTCCAATTACTTCTTAGAAATCTCCTTGTTGGTAGCTGGTACTGCATCAAGTTCATCCTGGCCGTCCTTCTGCATCTTTGTAAATTGCTGTTTTCCGAAAGGCTTACTCAAAACAAAAACTATAACAGAATCATCACTTGGGGGGAAAGAGCTCAATGACATCTGAAATGATGAAATATAAATGAAATCACTTTGTGAGCTCTAGAACAGTATGTAAGTGTGTTATCTAGTTTATTGTCATAATTAGTGTGGTATCGAGGTCTTATGTCTCTTGATGGAGAGGCAAAAAGATGTAAGAGAAACACTGGATTTGAAAGCAGAAATCTATCTGCAGCTACCTAACTAGAAGGTTTGCCTCCTGCCTCTGATGCCCATTCGTGACTTCAAGTAAGTCACTTAGTCTGCCTGGACAGTTTCCTTATTTGCAAAATGTAGGTGTTGGTATCAATTGATGATCCCATGATTTAAGAAAATCACTCATCTTTCACTTTCTCTTCTATAAAATAAAAGGAATTGGGCTCAACAATATTTAGGATTCCTTCCCACTCCTAATTTATCATCCTATGGGCAGTAGAGTCACCTGGGATAATCATTGCCTTTCACTATCCCAGTTCCATGAGATTGATGAGGGAAATAGCAGAATCTGATTTCTTTCAAAATGTGTAGAAATAGGTACCTAGAGGGGTTAAATAAGTAACTTCAAGGTCACATTCCCAATACCAGAAAGTGGTGAAGCTCTCTGCTGGCCTGCTGACTTAGGTTACTTTGTGTCACGAGATTCTGCTGTGGGTTTTTCAAAATCCCAGAGCCATTTGAAACTTAGATTTGGATTGGTGAAATGAAAGGCAGACTAATTGATGGGAGAGAGATTTCCAATTTTCTTTGATAGTGGTTGGGGAGGGGTGCCTTTAAATGACATAAAAGATCAGGAGGTTTTCAAAGTCACTTCAGAGGACTTTTTGAGACTTGAACATCAAATGGTTCATATGAAAAGAACATAATTTCAAGATGAAGGTTAGAGAAGGAGGGTGAAAAGCAAGGACTATTGCCAGAGGCCTTTTCTGTAAAAATGTAGAAGGACAGTGATTAGAAGGCTGAATTACTTAGCACATTTTAATCCACATTTTAAAATATTTATATTATAGCTTTTTTCTTTAAGGTAGTTTGAAAAATTAAAATTACCCAGTGGATTGTTTCCTGAGTGCACAGTTATGCATGTATAATAATGATAATATCCATTTATATAGCACTTTTCTTTACATTAACTATGAAAAGCTTGGAGCTGAATTATTATTTGAGTTTTATAGATAAGGAAACCTGAGGTTACATGACTTGCCCAGGGTCACACAATTAATGTCAAAGTCAGGAATGAAATCTAGATCTTCCTAAAATCTACTGCTTTCCCTCACTACATTATACTGAATATACTGGTAAAATTAGATCATACTTTAAAATTGCTTTAAATGTAAAAAAGTACCTTTCTCAAAACCTTCCTAATTAAATATTGTTTCCTCCTTATCTCCTTATACAAATGAAGAAAAGGAGTGAAATGATATAGATACACAGGATGTGCTAGATTAGGGACTTGAACTCCAAACGCCTAAATCCAGGACTCTCTCCATGACAACCAATCAAAATATCACTAAAAATATAATTTTGATATTACTGATCCTTTTCAGAAATTTCACTTTGCAGGGCTATACCCTCATTATGTTTTCTTCCTTCCAGGTAAGTGTGAGTAAGGTAGCTGCTATCAGTCTTATCTTGTGACTCTATTAGGTAATCCAGGTTTGCTTCACCCAGGCATAGCCGAATGGAAAACACAGATTTATAGGTCATAGAACTCTCTCTTAGAAATAACTATTTTTATTACAATGCCAAACCACTATTTACATATATTCTCTTCCTTCCTTCCTTCCTTCCTTCCTTCCTTCCTTCCTTCCTTCCTTCCTTCCTTCCTTCCTTCCTTCCTTCCTTCCTTCCTTCCTTCCTTCCTTCCTTCCTTCCTTCCTTCCTTTCTTCCTTTCTTTCTTTCTTTCTTTCTTTCTTTCTTTCTTTCTTTCTTTCTTTCTTTCTTTCTTTCTTTCTTTCTTTCTTTCTTTCTTTCTTTCTTTCTTTCTTTCTTTCTTTCTTTCTTTCTTTCTTTCTTTCTTTCTTTCTTTCTTTCTTTCTTTCTTTCTTTCTTTCTTTCTTTCTTTCCATCCATCATCTCTCTATATATCTATTTTTCTATCTATTTCTCTATATATCTCTATCCATCCATCCATCAATCCATCATAAGTTTTATTAAATGATTTTTGTTTTTATCAGTGCCTTTTGTCTGTCACTTCTGCATACACCCCCATGAACTTTTCCTTATGACAAATAAAATCAGTTGAGCAAAATTAGATAACATATGTCCTTGGCTGGTAGCCTATGCAACATTATGTACCCATATCTCTTCACCTCTCTAGTGGAAAGAGGGAGGATTTGCATACATTTTAAAAGAAACTAACAAGAAGAAAAAGTACATTGTGATACAGTAGAAAAAAAAACACAAAAATGATTTGCCCACACTCTCAGTTCATTTCATGTTGAATTAGGTTGTCCCTTTAAAAATAGAAACATTTGAATCATAAATCGTGAAAAGGAAAGACTGCCAGATTTGTTTGGAATTAGAAGCTATGATTTGAAGTTCTAGCTCTGACATTTAATATCTATTTGACTTTGGGCATATTATTTATCTCTCTGGGCCCATTTTCTCATCTATTAAATGAGAGATGAGACTAATTTAAGAATAACTCTCTGTGCTCTGAAGGGTTAGTCATGGAATGCTATTCCCTGCACCACACCACAAGCCATGAGTTCATGGTGTCCTGGACAAGCAGATATCTGGGGTAAAGCTGCTTCCTGTTACTATCTTTCTTTCAATACATGGCATTTTGAGATTTTTGGAAGGCAATTGTAGCCTTTCCCCCTCTCAGGTCCCTGAACCATAGGGTAAAAGTGACTTTCTTAGTCCTCATGACCAATAGGAGGGATAGGCAAAAGGAGTGGGAATTGTCCCATTTAAAATAGCCACAGAGTTCTATTGGAGAGCAAATTAGAAGTCTTCGTGTTCAGATGATGAAAGGACCCTCAAGGATGCATTTTTGAGGTGGTAGGACACTCATTTTAGCACAACATAACTAGGAGGCAAGCACAGAAATATTGTCTCAAACTACATAGTTGCATGAACTTGGGCAAACCATGTAATCTCTCTGATCTTCATTTTCCTCATCTGTAGGGAAGCTTTTGGTATACTTTCTCCATTCTGGGTTTTTATGACATTTCTCTCTCAGTTCCTAGTCAATCTCTTACAAGATGGGATTGTTTTATTCATTGTATTTTTAATCCCAGAGGCTAGAATAGTGGCTGGAACATAATAGGAACTTAAAAAATGTTAGTTAATTGATTGACTGATAAAGATAGCAAACAGACATATATTATAGAGCTGTATTCCAGGTCAGATGAAATAATATATGTTAAGGATTTTGTAACCTTTAAAGTTGCATATAAATATGAGCTGTTATTAGAATACTTGAGGTATTACTTAATGATTATTATTAGTGAGTCTCCTAAATTTTCTATGGGGGAAAAGGGTTAAAGCATTACTTAAGCAGTATCAGATTTAGTTATAATTTTTGCTACATAGTCTTATGATCATCTATAGCATTAGGATTTCCCTTCTCCCAAATATATAACTAGTGCCCCTAGAAAAACTAATACAGATCCAAGGCTCATACATTTATAGTGGATACCTTTGAATCTACTAGCCAATCAATGAAAACAGAGTTTAAAGTAGTCATTTAATTTAAAAATATAGTGAGAAAAATAACAATAGAATATTTTTCTCCATGAACTTGAACCAAAATTTCAAAACCTAAAATAGGAGGAAGAGTAGACCTGCCTACATAACTTGTGTTGGGGGAACACATCTAGGGAATGTGTAAAGACAAAGTACAGAAAGAAGTAAATCCATAGCTCTAGGACTGTAGGATTACTGATGTCTTTTTGTGATATTTGTTGTGATGCTCTCTCTAAGCTCTTCCCTTTGGGGCACTGCTCTCTAACGGGCCTGTACCTAAGCATTTAGTTTGTGTTTCTGCTGTACTTTGGATATAGCATTGCTACCGCTCCCTATGTCCAAGTCTTCCTTGTATCCCTTTTCTGCCTCTTCCTGGTACAGATTTAAAGGTATTTAGTCTTGAGCCCTCTGTGAAAGGCTCATTTGGTTGGCCTAGTGCTTCTCTTTTGTTTTCACTACTTCTTGCTAGTGAGCATCTCTAGTTAGTCCCATTTGGCCTATTATTTTGGACCTTCTATTAAACTCTCCAAATAAAATAACCTCTGGCTTTCAGCACCGACTAATTCACCTGAATATTTCGTGAAGCCTTTTGGTTCTATTACCAGAAATTAGAGTGTTCATGGGGCCAAGGTAGGAGTGAGTTCAGCAAATAATGGAAATTATGAAATACGCAGTTAGTCTCATTACTGGTAGCTAAGCATCTGGTACTGGTACATAACTGGTAACTAATCAATCATAACTAAATAGTTATGATTGTTAGAATTCAATAGGTTGATTTATAAATAATAGAGTGTTGTTTGAAATTCGAGTCTCTTATTCATTGGTTGATGAAGGCTGGCATAGCTGAAATGATTTGCCCCACAATCCTTTTAGTCAGACTGAATTATTCTGTTTGCTGACATTGGGCATACAGGAAGGAAAGAGAAGTACCTAATGAAAGCTGCAACTTCCTTTGCAATCCCAGGATGTTACTTGGAATAAGGATATAAATATGTCTGAGATAACTGACTACTAGATTAAAAATTAACTATCCAAGGTTTCTACCATTATGAGTCTGTAACAATTGTTTTAGCTGTCCCTTCTTTTATCTATTCAAAGGATTCATTTTGATGTTATAGTCCACATATTGATTTTGGTGCTATGAACCTCTTCAAATGAGGGGAACTTCTTATTTTTAGACCACATTGCACTGTTATTGTTTGAGGCAAGCCAAAGGTGGGTGTGCTTAAAACAACCATCATACCTCAAATCTTAAAATAATTGCTGTTCTAGAACACTTGATTGTTTTAGTTGGAATTTGGCTACTAAGTTTATTTGTTCATTTATTACTCTTGAACTGACCTTCTAAGACCTGGGTGTGACAAGGAAATCACTTTAAAAGACTGATATATATTAATTTAAGGTCGCCAAGGAATTCAGCTATGTAATTCCTTAATGAAAACTCAAGTCAGCAGTCAACCTTTTATGGAGTTGAATTACAAACAGGAAGAAGAAAAGTATTTGAGAGAGAGAGAGAGAGAGAGAGAGAGAAGCAGAGAGAGAGAGAGAGAAAGAGAGAGAGAGAGAGAGAGAGAGAGAGAGAGAGAGAGAGAGAGAGAGAGAGAGAGAGAGAGAGAGAGAGAGAGAGAGAGAGAAAGGAATAGGGCTTAAATACCCCCTCTGTTTAGGCTGGGCCAAAAGGCCCAAGCCCTTAGATAGCTGAGGCAAAGAAAAGAGATCAGTCCCTATCACTCACGTGACCAAAATGGAGAAACAGTCTCAGCGGCCTCCACCTCCAGCTTCCTTCAGAGCAAGCTTCTCAGAGCACAACCTCTCAGAGCAAAAATTCTCCAACCCCCTCAGTCCTCAGACCCCGCTATCTTTCAGGAAACCATCTCAGTTCCCTCCCCTCAGTTCTCACATCTACCAATCACTGTCCATGTCTTCCCTGTGCCAATGGTGGCTCTAGCTTAACCCAGGACCACCCAGAGGTCTGTGGCTTTGCACATGTCTGTTGAAGGTCATATTCTCAAATAATTAAATTTTGATCTATGCTGCAGCCCTTCCTAAATCCTGTTAGGACTGAGTAGGGTGGAGATTGTATCAATTCTAAAATCAATCATGACTCAAAGAACTTCCTGTTCTATGCTTAAGCATAGGTCAAAGCCCTTTCCATTGTTCAGCAAAAGGTTTCTGTCCTAAAGTAATCTTAGGTAGGGAGGAGAAGGACCCTCCCTACCTAATGTTGGAAATGGGAAAATTTCCAACATTCATAAGTCTTAAGAAATTTTAAGGTTTACAGGGTAAATGTGGATAGAATGCCATCACCAATGAGAGACCTATGTAATGAAAAGATCTTTAACTAGAAAAGAAAATTGCATCCTAATAACAGATAAATTTGTGTTGCATCTTAAAGAGATATCCCCCTGACATTGGAGGAAGTAAGGAGATATAATAAAATGAATGTTAAATGGGGATATTCGTATGAATTGATGGAGAATGGAATAAATAGAATTAGAAGAACAACATACACAGTGACAGCAATAATGTAAACAGAAAATATGAATGCAAGGACATAAAATTCTGATTAATTTTAAAAAAGCAATTTGGGGCGTGGGAAACAGATAATGAAACTTATTTCCTTCCTTCCAGTATAATTTTGCATACAATGTCAGAAGCAGTCATTGTGTTTTGTTTTCAGTTAACCATCTTTTGTTTATGAGGGAGATTCAATTCTGAGGTATGGAGGGCAACAGTGGAGGTTGAAATAGGACCAAAGTACTGTGTGACATGAAAAACAAAGGGCCTAAAAAAAGCATATAAAAAATCTCAGAATAAATGTTAAAAAATTGTCAGGCATTCTGGCAGACCAAAGGATGATGGTGAGATGGAGTGTAGTTGTGGGGAGGAAGGACAAGAAGGAAATCAGCATCATTCTAAAGGTGACACTTTAGCTAGGGATGCTATTGCTTTGAACATCAACCTTAGGCAGGGAAATGGAGTGATAAGTTGCCTTGTCCTTGATGCTAAACTCCAAAGTCCTTTTCCCTAAAGATTTCTTATTTCTTTCTCTCTTATTGCTACTAGCCTGCTTTAGACCTCTGAAGGAATTTAAATATATTTCCTAAACCTCTGAGCAGGATGTGGCCAATCCTTCTTCCTGAAACTCAAGGAAGAAATACCAGATTTAAAAGCTTTACTCAGGGATTAAATGAAAATAGAAAGTGAAATAAAATTATCTATAGAAACATGGAACTGTTGAGCTACAAACATATATAAAACTTCTCTTTGTTTTAATTCTAACTATAGCATATGGTTCTCTTCCTGAGTCCAATACTATGTCTCAGAGTGTGCTTTCTAGGCACAAATAAGACTAGCTTTCCACTTAAGTAAAGGTTAGCTACTTTACTACTGAAATAGGATGTCAGTCTAAGATATATTCACTCCATGCAGCCTAACAACCATTTTTCAGTCCAAGAAATGGTCTTTTCTGTGGTTCTCTGTCCTCTGGGGCTCAAAACTGATTCCTTTCTTTCCAAAATGTTACCTTTGTGGCACCTCTAAGCTTGCATATGAGTCCTCTAAATGAGGCTATCTCATATTCAAAGTACTCTGTCCAAATCAACTCAAAACCTGAACACCTAGAGATATTGTTTTCTTTTACTAGCTCTCTAGAGCAGTAGGGCCAAACTCAAATAGAAACAGGGGCCATTCATCCCTATATAAGGTAGCATATTGACTTAATTTTTAAATGTAGTGTTATCTTTTCTTGTATTTTTATTTGTTTTATTAATTATTTCTCAATTAGATTTTAATCTGTTTCTATCAGCCCTTGAGCATGTTATGGGCCACATGGGATGCATGGGAAGGAAAAAAAAGGAGGGGATAAGCATTTATATAGAGCCTGCTATGTTCTAGGTACTATGCTAAGTGCTTTACAAATATTATTTGGGAGTGGACTGTGTGCTTTTAATGAAGTAACCTAGTTAGAACTGTAGCAACAAAACATTTTCTCCATTAAGTTGGGGCATACTTTCACTGAGACACATACTTTCTTTTTTTTAAACCCTTACCTTCCCCCTTATTGATTCTATGGCAGAAGAGTGGTAAAGGCTAGGCAATGGGCGTTAAGTGACTTGCCCAGGGTCACACAGCTAGGGAGTATCTGAGGCCAGATTTGAACCTAGGACCTCTTGTCTCAATCCACTGAGCTGCCTAGCTGCTCCATCACACACACTTTCAAGTGCAAAGAGACTTTACACACATTGAAGCTACTCTTGCACGGACACATGTGCCCAGGGAATATGCATGGTGGACAGGGGGGCAACACATGACTGGAACTTAAGACTCTGATGCTTTTAGGCCCCTGATGTCTTCTAGAGATCTCATGTGCTTTCCACTGGTTATGCTCATCATTCCTCTCCCATTATGCTTATTGTCCTCTGGAAAAGTAGATCTCACCAACATATATATAACTATTGCCTCATATATATTGCCCCTTCACGAATAGCTTGAGGGTCTGCTACCTAGCATGTTCTGCTGAGTCCTATCATTGCTTTCTTTTAAAGCCCTGATGAAATTCTACTAGAAAAAGACAAATACATACATTCATCCAGTCAGTACACTAAGGAAAAGAAAACAACCAAAACTTCCTTAGGACAAAAAAACTTTAAGTTGTTATTTTTTTTGGGGGGGGGTGGGTCTCAAATGGAAGTCTATATGTTTCTCAAGAACTTTGAAGAGAAGGTGTTTTCCTGGACAGTGCAGTCCTTTCCCCAAGCATCAAGATCTTTGGAACCCAGAACAAAGTCATTCCAAAACAGTGCCTTCAGATTTAATTATAACTTTTGCATACTATAGTCTGGTAATTGAGGCTGATTCATCCATTCGAAAACAGTATCTAGTTTAGAGGACAAACATATATTAGACTCCCCTGTTGAAGTTTTGGTAGCTAAACTATTTTAGTTATTATTTTTATGGTTTACTTTTCTAGCTAACTATCAAGGAATTGTATATCCCAGGGAAATAGGCATGGCAATAAAGCTAAGTCCAAGGGGCACGGTAATTATGGTGATAGTGTCATACCTAAGCTTTAGAAAAATAACCTTGGCAACTCAGTAGAGAACAAATTGAAGCAGGGAGCAACTTGAAGCAGAGAGATCAGTTAAAAGACTACTATGGCAGTTTAGGAGAGAAATAAGAAGGGCTTCATTTATGGTTGTGACTTGGTGGAGAGCAAGTAATATCTATTAGATATATGAAAGTAGAAATTACAAAATTTCAGTTATTTGTATATGTAGGGTGAATGAGAAGGAAGAATCTAGGATGACCCCAAGGTTTGACCCAGGTTGATAGGAGGATTATGTTTGATTCTATAGCAACAGGGAAGTTCAGAAAGGGTGAAGGTTAGGGGAGAAATAGTCAATTTTGTTTGGCATATGTTTCATTTGGAATGCTGATTGGATATCCAGTTGGAGATATTCAAGAATCAGTTAGTGATGCATGGCAGTAGCTCAGGAGAGAAATGACATTTGGAATTGTATATCTAGGAACCATTTTCAAAGATGGTGGGACTAGGAAGGGCCTCAACTTCAAAAAGTCAGAAAGAGCCATGATTTGGTTTCCTATGAGTTATCTAAGCTTAAGAAGGACAGGCCGTTACTAGGAATATTTAGGATGAGGCTTTAATTTTGATTGTGTCTGCCAAGAAAGGGGAGGATGACTGTAGATGAGACTACTACTTCAAGGCACAAGGCTGAGGAGGAGAGTAATTGACCTATTTTTGTGGCTGTCAGGATTGGAAGTGTGTTGTGGAACAGTCTTTGGAATCATCTAAACTCAGTCTGGAGCAAATACTCAATCATTTTCCCTGGTTACATCTCTGCTATTATCTCTATGTTCTAATTCTTTGTTTTTGATTTCCTTCCTTCATTTCATTTCCTTCTATCGATCCCTCTCATACTTTCCCCTCTATCTTTTGCCTCCCAAGTTGGTCCTTAGGAAGAGGAAGAAAGTGTTAAGAGAGGTCTACAATAGGTATTTATAATTTGTAATGGATGATGTACTCTTAATCTTCTGACCCTCCTCTATTCACCTATCCCAATTTAACAATTGGCTATTTTATATTTCTTTTTTAAGTCCTCCTCCAACCTTTTCAACTCACTCTCTAAAGACAAAGTTGGTTTTGGGTTCATTTCTTTGGTAGACTATTGGAATAGACAGATCCTAGTACTAATTAACCCTCATAATTTCCCTAAACTAAGGCAAACTTTTCTGAGAGTTGGGGAAGAGGCCATTCCTACAGTTTTTCCATTGCTTCTCTCTCTTCTGGGTGATCAGGGGACCATGACAGCATGAGGACTTGGGAATAAGAACTAACTCATTATTCCTAAAATAATGTGTATCCAAAGCATCCATATCACTTATTTCCTGGGTATTTACATTTTTGCTGCTTTTACTACCAGTGTGTGGCACGTAGGTCCCACTATTCCATTGTCACCTAGCGACAACATGCAATCTACCACTTCCTTGAAGCCCTACTCTGAAGATAATTTTTTTGCTTAGATTTTGTTCTGTGTTCCAGCATCATGGACTCTGATATTTGTTCAAGGTTGATCAGATGTGATTATTCCCAAGTAATTTGCAATGTAAGTCATAAGTTAAAACTGTAAAAAATTGAATTCCCATATTATCATATGTTCAGGGGAATAGCTACTTTGCAATTTTTTTCCATTCCCAGTCTCCTTGCTCCCATGTCCTGCATTGCAATACCAGTTTTACAAACACTTTGTGAAAAAAGTCTTAGATATATAAAAACCATGCTTTAAGGATAAAGCAAGTTCTAATTTGTTTGTGGAGAAAAGGATGAAATATTTCTGTTTTCTGAAAAGTTAGTCTGTGTTTTGTTTTCTATTTAAAAAACATTTGGTAATGGACGTCTCCATTAGTGTCATTGCAATGTCCCTGAACACTCTGCAGGTATCTATGAGAAAAAAACACTATCCACAAGCAGAGGACAAACTGTGGGAGTAAAAACACCGAGGAAAAGCAACTGCTTGACTACAGGGGTAGAGGGGATATGATTGAGGAGAGACTCTAAATGAACACTCTAATGCAAATACCAACAACATGGAAATGGGTTCGGATCAAGGATACATGTGATACCTAAAAGTGGGCAATGGGGAGGGGATGGGAGAGCGGGGGAGGAAAAGAAAATGATCTTTTTTTTTCCCAATGAATAATGTTTGAAAATGACCAAATAAAATAATGTTTAAAAGGAAAAAACCAACAACAACAACAAAAACATTTGGTTAAAAAAAATAAAAACTGGACTCCACTACAACCTTTGTTCCTCTCCTCCCCAACTCCCATCCTTGGAATGTTCTTTCTTCTCCGTTTTTTTTTTCTTGGAACCTTTTTTCCTTTAAAACTCAAGTCAAGTGTTACCTCCTTTAAGATGTAATCATTTCATGAGTCTTCTTCAACTCCAAAACCACTGTGTATTTATTTTGTACAGATCATGTTTTTACTTGTTTGTGAACATGTCATATTGTTTCCAGTAGAAACAGTCACACACACACACACAAGGAGATCTTTTAAGCTTAAGAACTGCCTCAGTTTTGCTTTTTGTTTCTAGTGCCTAGCATTGTGCCTGCTACACAGTAGTCACTTAATTAATGCTTGTTGATTGATTAGCTAGGCTGAATCCAACTAGCCCTATGGTAACTTAGCAAAGAGAAGCTGGGAGAGAAAAAAATGACTACTAAATGGATTATATTAAATTAAGGGACTCTGGCCATTTTGATTCATCACAGAGCCCTCATTCATTAAGTACCTAATTGTGTTAGGATTTATACAGAGAATAACAAAGTTCCATTTAGGAATGTAATAACACAGATATAGACAGATATGTAAAGGGTGTACAGACAATAGAATGAAAATATTAAAGTAATTCATCAAAATGCAGGAGAGGTTTCATAGCCTATATAGGCCAAGGACAAATATATTTTCAACTCAACAAAACAAATATTTATTAAACACTTTTTTGGTATGAGACACAGTACAAGGCACTGGACTCATAAAATCAGAAACAAAAGAATCTTACTTCTATTTGGCAAAAAGTATACAATATGCAAACAGAAAAAATTCTAATAAAATTCACATAGGAATGAGCATTAGTAATCTGGGGAATCAGTAAAATTTTGGTTAAGAATTCACCCCTGAGATGAACCTTTAAATGGTAGACATCAGAGTTCCCTTTGACATTATTAATTTGTGGTTTAGAAGAATCTGTGACTTCAAACTCTTGTTTTGGAATGGAGCAATAGATGGGGAGGTAGAAGATAAATGCTCTCTTTTTCTTCTGATTCTGTAATTTGTCTAAGGTTTCACAAATCTAGTCAAGTAAATGTTCATTTTGGCCTCAGTTTATTCATCTGCAAATAAATGAATGAATGTAAAGAAAATATTGCACAGATCCTCCTAATTTGGTAAACATGGTAAGGATTTATGAAAGAGTGATTTTGGTTGGCCTTAGTTTGAGATGTGGGGAATACAGTTTAAATTCAGTAGTCCTAGCTCTCCTGTCTATTCTCATTTGAGAAGATTAACCACAATATTTCCTTAAAAGGATTATGCTATATTTTAAGATCTCCTCAAAAAAGCATGATTAAAATAGTACTGATTTAAAAACAGCCACTACAAAAATGGTAATATATGTGTAGCATCATCTGTCTTCCCCCAACTCACACTAACAGATTGGATTACCAGTGGATTGGCTGCTTCAGATATGATATAGATAGATTATAGTAGATAATGGTGATGGACAGAAAGACAGATAGATAGATGGATAACATGCACTAATAGTAAGTCACAATCATAGCAAACTCATGTGACCAAGGCAACTCATATCTTTATCATGTTAGATATATGATATCCTTTGTCTTCTTTTGTGTCCTATTTTTTATCTTTTTTACTGATGAAAGTGTTTAGAGATAGATATTTCCTCCCTAAAGACTACTTCAGCTGCCCTTACAGTTTTTGTTATGTTGTTCGCAGTTGTCTTTTTCTTTAATGAAATCTTGTTTGGGGGATAGTGTGTCAGAGCTGCTGGCCCACCTCTGGTCTGTGACTGCCCAGTGGTTGGATTGGTGATCCTGCCTTGGAGTCAGTACAGTAGCCCTTTTCTATAATTCTGTCCCTGATCACTTGTCTGTCAGCTAAATTTGTGCTCATCTGGAGAACATGACTCACTATCATGCCTCCTCATTATCAGTCATTACTTGGTCTGGAAATCTTCTGAATTTTTTTGTTGGAGTAGTTCTTAAAAGGATATGATTTTACTGTTTCCTCCAACTTTGACATCTTTGCTGGTCTTCTGCTTGAATTTACTTTAAAACCTTAACACTTCCTTCCATAATTTCACCAACTGGATGGCAGTGAAACCAATTGGCAGGGGGTTCTTAACAACTTTGCTTTACTAGAAATTCAAATGTAATATAGGATCATAAAATTAAGATTATAAGGAAACTTATGGGTGATCTTGTCTAACCATTCACTTAGTGGAAAAGGAAATAAAGATTCCTTTCATTGTATAAAGTTGTAGATGAAATAATCAACAGGTGCAACTCTTCTTTCACTAAACCATCTTGCCCTTTTAAATAATCCTAAAACAGAAGAGTGGTAATCATCATGGATTCTGAAAGAGATATAGAAGCAGTGTCAGGACAGACATAGACATAGAAAGAAGAGGAGAGAGAGAGAGAGAGAAAAGAGGGAGCTAAAGTACATGAAATGGTCATAGTACTTAAAATTGTGTAAGGGAGGTTATCCTATTCTTGATGGCTTATAATGGTTCATTTGACAGAAATATCTTTAGAGTAGAGCAGGGCAATGCATCAAACTACCTTGGCTTGAAGGAAACTTTCTTCAAGACAGCATTTCCTAAAGTAATTTGGCTATGGAACACTTTTAAACCTGAAATATATTGATGGAACTAATAAAAGTGGGTCTGAAAGATTTGGGAATAGTCCTAAGACAAAGCAGAGTAGGAGAAATTTTGGAGTAAAGTAGAAGAACTGTAATCTATTTTCCTTTAGAAATGTTGCATATAATAAGCACATTTGATATAATAGTTTTATATTCAATGTTTTGTATGGAAGAAAAAAATAACTAGCACTATTATTTTCTCATCAAACTCTCTTCCACATTGGATTTTCCCCAGGTATCTTCTGAACAAAATTTGAGAAATGTTGCCTGCTCTAATAATAACAATAATGCTTTAATATTTCAAAGATCTAGAAGTCTATTGGTGTGAGAATTTCCTCCACTAAAGCATATTGCAATCAATCATCAAGCATTTATCCAGCAATTACTATGTCCCAGGCCCTGAGATATTCCTTAATGTGTCAGCAGATAGCTTAACCAGTTGCTGTGGCCAAAAATATTAGTCAACTTGTGGTCAATTCTCCAGTAAACAGTCTCTGAACTTAGCAAAACTAGTTTTTGGAGAACATACATCATTGGGCTTCACATTTGCCAGTGCAAATTCATACCTCTTTTTCCATTTGCAAATTCTACTTTTTTGGGAGTTCTCTTCAGTGGATTCTCATGCCTCTTCTACCAATTGGTCAATTCTGTTTTTTTAAGATATTATTTTCTTCAGTATTTTTGTGTCTCCTTTACCAAGCTGTATTTTTTCCCATAATTTCCTGCATTATGCTCACTTCTTTAATACTATTTTTATTCTACCTCTTTTATTTTGTTCTTAAAATCCTTTATGAGCTCTTCTATTAACCTTCTTTGGGCTTGAGACCAATTCATATTTTTCTTGAAGGATTTGGATGCAGCAGTATTGACTTTGTTGCCCTCTTCTGCGTTAGTGTTTGTTCTTCTTTGTCACCAAAATAACTTTCTATGCTGAGTTTCTTTTTTGTTGTTTTATAATTATGCAGTCTTCTTTTCTTTTAACTTAAGAAAAAACCCATCAATGTTGGGCTCTGTTCCTCTGGTGAAGGGATCATTATTCCAAGCTTCAGGTTCTTTGTTCAACTGCCTTCAGAGTTAGCTATAAATTTTCAGTTATTTTAGGTGGTATGATCTAAGGAAAGATATGTTTAGTACTCTCATAGCCTGTATCCTTGTCTGTGAGCAACCACAAGTAATTTTTTTCACTTTGGATCTGTGACCAGGGTCCCCTGCTCCTCTATGAATGTAAGCACTGGGGTGCCCTAGAGTTCCTTCTCATGCAGAAACTAAGACTCAGGACTGTCATCTGGATCTGTATATGTTCACTACAGCCAGAGTCTTGTATGCAGAGTCATGAAAGGGACCCCTGTAATTTCCTTCTCAGTAGCTGTCTGTGGCTTAGAGTGTGTGACTGAGAGCTCCAGTAGCCTTTGCTTTGGTTGCTACAGTGGGACTTGCCTTGGCATGCTGCTTCGTGCTCCCACTTCCACCCTGGTGGCATTGATCTTTTATGTTAGCCTTATAAGTTGTTTGGGACTGAAAAATTATTTCCCCCTATATTTTTATGCATTGATCTACTCCAGAATTTGTTTTGAGGCATTATATTATAATTGTTTGGGGGATAATTTGATAGAGATTTGGTAGGTCTGTGCACCTTCTTCACTATCTTGACTCTGTCCCTCTGTGCCTTAACAATCTGGAAAACTGTAAATCTGGAGCCATCTGAAAAACTAAGCCAATGATGCACAATAAATATGAGGAATATTATAGATAAATTCCCAAATTTCCATGTCAAGGAGAAAATATTGCAAGAACCAAAAAAGAAATAATTCAAATATCAAGGAGCCTCAGTCAGAATAATAGAAGATTTAGCAGTTTCTACATTAAAAGAACAGAGGGATTATAATATTATATTCCATAGGACAAAGGAACTAGGACTTCAACCAGGAGTACTGTACCTAGCAAAACTGAGCATAATTCTTCAAGTGAGAAATAGGTATTCAATGAAATGAGGACTTTCAAACATTTCTAATGAAAAGACCAGGACTGAATAGAAAATATGACTCTCAAATATGAGAGTCAAGAGAAAAATAAAAATATAATCAGGAAAAAGAATCAAAAGACATTCAGTATGATTAAACTATGTTTATTATTATTTGGGAAGATGATTCTTGTAACTCTTAAGAACTTTGTCTTTATTAGGGCAGTTAGAAGGAATATATAGACAGAGGGAAACAGTGTGAGTTGAATATGACGGAATTCTATCTTAAAAATAAAATTAAAGGGTGAGAGGGGAATGCATTGGGAAAAGAAGGAATGTAGAAATGTGGGTGGGAGCATGATGGGGAGTACAAAAAGGGAGGGAAAGAGAAGGAATTTAATAGAACCTAAAAAAAATAAGAAGGGATCAAAAAGGGAAAGGGTTAAAAGGGAAGTAAAATAAGGGTGGGGATTAGAGGGACTCATTTAAAGCGAACCTCTGGTTTAAAAGGAAATAATGAAAGAAGAAAGGGCAAAACTAGGAGAGGATATTAAAATGTTGGGGAATACAGAGGTGGCAATCTTAACTTTGAATGTGAATGGGATGAACACATCAATAAAATGAAAGCAAATAACAGAGTGGATTAGAAACCAAAAACCTACCATATGTTGTCTACAAGAAACACAAGAGAAAGGTAGAAACACACAGGATGAGGGTCAAAGGCTGGAGCAAAATATATTGGAATTCAAATGAGAATAGGAAGGCAGAAGTTGCAATCATGATATCTGGCAAAGCCAAAGTAAAATAGATCTGATTAAAAGAGATAGGGAAGATAATTACATCCTGATAAAAGGCAGTATAGGCAATGAGGAAATATCACTAATCAACATATATGCAACAATTGGTATAACTTCCAAATTTTTAAAGGAGAAACTAGTGTAATTGAAGTAGGAAATAGAATACTAGTGGGAGACCTGGACCTTCCTCTATCAGATCTAGATAAATCAAATGAAAAAATAATTAAGAAAGAGGCAAGAAATGTGAATGAAATCTTACAAAATTAGAGTTAATATATATGTGGAGAAAAATAGGGACAAAAAGGAATACACCTTCTTTCAGGGCAGATGGTACATTCACAAAGATTGACCATGTACTAGGGAATAAAAACATGGCAAACAAGTGCAAAAGACCAGAAATAATAAATGTAAACTTTTCAGATCATAATGCAACAAAACTAGTAATGGTACATGGAGAGGCAAATCAATAATTAATTGGAAATTGAACAATATGATTCTCCAAAACTGGTTAGTTAAAGAACAAATCATAGAAATAATTAATAATTTCATTGAATAAAATGGCAATGATGAGACATCTTTTCAAAATCTATGGTATGCAGCCAAAGCAGTACTCAGGGGGAAATTTACATCCTTGAGTTCATATGTTAACAAATTAGGGAAGACAGAGGTCAAGGAATAGGGCATGCAAATTAAAAAAAAAACTTGAAAATGATCAAATTAAAAATCCCTAGATGAAAACTAAAGTAGAGATCCTAAAAATTAAAGGAGAAATTATTAAAATCAAAATTCAAAGAACTATTGAATGAATAAATAAGACTAGAAACTGGTATTAAAAAAAACAAATAAAATAGACAAAGTGCCGGTCAATCTCATAAAAAAAGGAAAGAAGAAAATCAAATTAACAGTATCCAAGATTAAAAGGGAGACCTCACTTCTAATGAAGAGGGAATTAAGGCTATCATTAAAAACTGCTTTATCCAATTATATGGCAATATAGGTTATATGGATGAATATTTAAAAAAAATAAATTACCAAGTTTAACAGAAGAAGAAATAGAACACTTAAATAATTGCATATCAGGAAAAGAAATTGAACAAACCATCAAAGAACTTCCTAAGAAAAACTCCCCAGGAACTGATGGATTCACAAGTGAATTCTATCAAACTTTCAAAGAACAACTAATCCCAATACTACACAAACTATTTGGCATAATAAGCAAAGAAGGAGTTCTACCAAATTCCTTTCATGACACAAACATGGTACTGATTCGAAAGCCAGGAAGGTCAAAAACAGAGAAAGAAAACTATAGACTATTCTCCTTAATGAACATAGATTCAAAAATTGTAAATATTATACTAGCAAAAAGACTCCAGCATGTGATCATGAGGGTTATTCAGTATGATCAGGTGGGATTTATACCAGGAATGCAAGGATGGTTCAATATTAAGAAAACTATCCATATAATTGACCATATCAACAAGCAAACTGACCAAAACCACATGATGATCTCTTTAGATACAGGAAAACTCTTTGACAAAATACAATACTCATTCCTATTGAAAACACTAGAAAGTATAGGAACAGAAGGGCCTTTCCTAAAAATAATAAACTGTATCTATCTAAAACCATCAGCTAACATCATCTGCAATGGGGATAAACTAGAAGCTTTCCCAATTAGATCAGTAGTGAAACAAGGTTGCCCATTATCACCTCTATTATTTAGCACTTTTCTAGAAACACTAACAGTAGCAATTAGAGAAGAAAAGGAAGTTTAAGGTATTAAAATAGGAAATGAGAAGGCCAAGATATCACTTTTTGCAGATAATATGATGGTCTACTTAAAGAATCTTAGAAAATCAACTAATAAGCTAATGGAAATAATTAACAACTTTAGCAAAGTTGCAGGTTACAAAATAATCCCCATAAACCATCAGCATTTCTATATATTTCCAACCCATTTCAGCAGCAAGAGTTAGAAAGAGAAATCCCATTTAAAACCACCATAGACAATGTAAAATGTTTGGGAATCTACCTGCCAAGACAAACAGAGGAACTAAATGAACACAACTACAAAACACTTTCCACACAATTAAAACAATATCTAAATAATTGGAAAAACATTAATTGTTCATGGGTAGGATGAGCTAACATAATAAAAATGATAATCATACCTAAACTAATTTACTTATTTAGTGCCATACCCATAAAACTACCAAAAAACTTTTTTACTAAATTAGGGGAAAAAAACCATAACAAAGTTTATTTGGAAGAACAAAAGATCAAGAATATCAAGTGAAATAATGAAAAATAAATGGGAAAGAAGGTGGCCTAGCTGTGTCAGATCTCAAAATGTATTATAAATCAGAGGTCATCAAAACAATATGGTACTGGCTAAGAGATAGAAAGGAGGATCAGTGGAATAGACTGGGGGCAAGCAACCTCAGCAAGTCAGTATATGACAAACCCAAAGATCCCAGTTTTTGGAACAAAAATCCACTATTTGACAAAAACTTTTGGGAAAAATTAAAACACAGTATGGAAGAGATTAGGTTTAGATCAACATCTCATACCCTACACCAAGATAAACTGAGAATGGGTGAATGCCTTGAATATAAAGAAGGGAACTAGAAGTAAATTACATGAACACTGAATAGTATACTTTTCAGATCTTTGAGAAAGGAAAGATTTTAAGACCAAGCAAGAGTTAAACAAAATTAAAAAATGTAAAATAAAAAATTTAATTATATTAAATTAAAAAGGTTTTGTATAAACAAAACCAATGAAAGCCAAATTAGAAGGGAAGCAACAAATTGGGGGAAAATCTTTAAAACAAAAACCTCTGACAAAGATTTAATTACTCAAATTTATAAGGAGCTAAATCAATTGTACAAAAAAGCAAGCCATTCCTAAATTGATAAATGGGCAAGGGACCTGAATAGGCATTTTTCAGATAAAGAAACCAAAACTATTAATAAACACACAAAAAAGTGTTCTAAATCTCTTATAATCTGAGAAATGCAAATCAAAACAACTCTGAGGTATCACCTTACACCTAGCAGATTGGCTAACATGATAACAAAGGAAAGTAATGAATGCTGGAGGGGATGTGGCAAAGTCGGGACAGTAATGCATTGCTGGTGGAGTTGTGAATTGATCCAAACATTCTGGAGGGCAATTTGGATCTATGCCCAAAGGTGATAAAAGACTGTCTGCCCTTTGATCCAGCCATACTGCTGCTGGGTTTGTACCCCAAAGAGATAATAAGGAAAAAAACACCTGTACAGGAATATTTATAGCTGTGCTTTTTGCAGTAGCAAAAAATTGGAAAATGAAGTGAGGTCCTCCAATTGGGAATGACTGAACAAATTATGATATGTTAGTGATGGAATACTATTGTGCTCAAAGAAATAATGAACAGGAGGAATTGGAATGACCACCAGGAACTGAAGCTGAGTGAAAGGAACTGTGAAGAAAGCATGGAGAGAGAGAGGACTTGCAAGCCAGGCCATGCAAGAAACAAGACTGGGGACCTGTCTGTCAATCAAGAAGAAGGTTTCAAATGGAATGTTCCCAGGAGGAGAAGACAGTTGAACCTGGAGAGGACTTTGATTCTCTCTCTCTGGGGGTGTCTGACCAAGAAAGGAGGCAAGCCTGGCTGAAGGGGGAAGAAGCTGAACTGATTATTACTAGTTTTCTGCCCCAGGCTGAAGGACCCTGGGGGCAGGGGGGTTCAGGAGTTAAGGCTGAAAGGAAATTGACCTTTGTTGGTGGCTTTGTGAAGAAGAAAGAAGATTTTAACCGTTGTCCTCCATCTCTCTAACTGGCCCTTTTTCACAATTGTGACTGGAATTATTTCTCAAATTCCTCCTATCTCTCCTTATAGTTTAGGGAAACTCTCATCCCTCTTTCCTCAGTTCTCTATCCTGTTGTTTCCCAATAAGCCCCTTACCTGGGAAAGAAAACAAGACTATCTTCATAGTCCACTCAGGAGGGAGGGGCAATGCCACAACCTTCAAGAAGAAATTGGGAGGGAGAGTCTGGAAGAAGTGGGGGGGGGGGGGGAGGGAGTGTGTGAGATCTGGGAATGAAGGGAGTAGAAGGTTAGGAAATAGATTGATCTATTAGTCATCAATAGAGATTATAGGCAAATCCCAGAGCATTCCCTTGTGGAAGCACCTCTCTATCTATCAAAGTACTTCTATCCCCATTGCAAATAGACAGCCCTCAGGTATCCCTCTACCAGCAGTTCTCTCTAGTCAGTCACAAGCCAGAATATATACCAGTTACAGCAACAAGATATAGTGTCACACAGATTTCCATTTTATTACAGAGCAGAGCCAGGAGAACATTGTACACAGAGACTGATACACTGTGGTACAATTGAATGTAATGGACTTCTCTACTAGTAGCAATGCAATGATCCAGAACAATTTGGAAGGACTTATGAGAAAGAATGCTATTCACATTCAGAGGAAGAACTGTGGGAGCAGAAATACAGAAGAAAAACAACTGCTTGATCACATAGTTCAATGGGAATATGATTGGGGATGTAGACGCTAAATGATCACCCTAGTTGAAATATCAATAATATAGAAGTAAATAGTGATCAATGACACATGTAAACCCCAGTGTAATTGTGTGTCAGCTATGGGAGGGTATTATTGGGAGGGAAGGGAAAGAACATGAATCCTGTAACCATGGAAAAATATTCTAAATTAACTAATCAAATAAAAAATTTCAAAAAAAATAAGATAGGGGGATGCTGATAGAAAAAGAGGGCAAATTGGGTGATGTGGTAGTCAGAAGCAAAAAACTTTTGAAGATGAACAGAATGTAAGGAGAGCAAAAAGGAAAAAAAAAACAAGAGGAAATAGAATTGAGAGAAATAAACCATAATTATAATGGTGAAATTTTTTACAAGTCTCTAATAAATGTATCATTTCTCAAATATGTAGAGAAATGAGTCGAATATACAAGAATATGTCACTCACCAATTGATAAACGGTCAAAGGATATGAGCAGACTCTTCTCAGACAAAGTAATTAAAGTTCTCTATTGTCATACCAAGAAAAATACTTGAAGTCACCATTAAATTAGAGAAATTCTCATTAAAACAATTTTGAGATATTACTCCATACCTATAGGATGGACTGTTTTGAGAGAAAAGGAATGTGAATAAACCTGTAGGTCATATGAGAAAATTGAGACACAAATACTCCTGAAGGAGTTATAAACTGTTTCAACTATTCTGAAGAGGAATTTGGACTTATGGCCAAAAGGCCCAACAATACCATTACTAGATTTGCATTCCATAGGGATAAACTAAAAGGAGGAGGTCCTATATGTATGAAATTATTTAAAGTAGTTTTTTTTTCATGTGGGCAAAGAACTGGGAAGTGAGGGGATACCCATCAATTGAGGAATGGCTGTGTAAATTACACTATATGATTGTAATGGAATACTATTGTGCTGAAAGAAATGATGTGTAGGAAGAGTGCAGAAAAAACAAAAACAAAAACAAAAAAAACAACAACAACCCTGGACTTACATGGACTGAACCAGACTGAAGTAAGCAGGACCAAGAGAACATTGTATACAGTGACAGCAATACTCTACTATGAACAACAGTGAATAATTTAGCTATTCTCAGAAATACAATGATCCAAAGCAGTCACAAAGGACTCATGACAAAAAATGCCATCTGCTTCCAGAGAAAGAACTGATGGAGGCTGAAAGCAGACCAAAGCAAACTTTTTCACTTTCTTAATGTATTTTGTTTGAGTTTCCTTCCACAAAAGAATATGGGAAAATGTTTTACATGATTGCACAGGTAAAAACTATAGCAAATCATTGACCACATAAGGAGAGGGGAAGGGAAGAGAAAGAGGTAGAGAATTCATGACTCAAAATTCTTATTAAAATGTTGACAATTGTTTTTGTATATAACTGAGGGAAATAAATTAAATTTAACTTAAAAATTATAAGGCCCAAATATAGTACTTTAGCAGATATGGATATCCTTTGTCAGTGTCCAAATAACCAGAATGAGTACCAAAAGTTCCATATCAGGACCAAAAATTTAGGAACCAACAAGGGTTTATTGAGTTCACCAGCAAGAGACCTCCCTACCCCCCACAACAGGTGGAGATTCTCCAAAGAAGTGAAAGGACAAAAGTTAAAGGTTTTCTATTTAGGCAGAAGGTGAATTGGGTATGGAGTACCTTACAATTGGAGAACACTGTTTCTTGGAAGACTTACAGGTTAGGAATAGTGTATGTGGTAGCCCTTGATTGGATAGGACCCATTCCTAGGACTTTAATAGGAAATGCTTTTCTTTAAGCTATCTATCTTTTGTAACCTCCCCCAACCCTAATAGGTGGGACTGTCCTTGCTATTTCAGCAGAAAAGAACATTACAGTAAGAGCAGTACTTCAATACAAGTAACAATAGAAACAAGATAGAGAAACTACAGATAAAATGGAGTTGCTCTAGTTTTTTATGCTGTCCATATGTGTAATAATGATTATTATTAATACTTTATTATTATGTTATTATTTTTATATGGACAGGGAAGGTGTTTGAATTCACTGAATTCATTGACACCTCTCAGTGTCAGCTTCTTCACAACTGCATAGCAGATCCTGTTCTGCAACTTACTCTCTTAGATAAATGGAGTACTGCTTCTAAGGGAGAAGAGTAATAAGGGCTAGGCAAAGGGTTAAGTGACTTGCCCAGGGTCATAAAACTAGAATGCGTCTGAGGCCAGATTTGATGTCAGGACCTCTTGTTTCCAGGTTTGATGCTCTATCCACTCTGTGCCCACACTGCCTCTTTATTATTGTTGTCAAGGCTTAGAGGAGTAGTACTTACTTACTACTTACTAGTAGATTATAACAATGATAATGAGGATGATGAAGGTGGTTCTGGTGTTAGCAAAGGCAGCTACTTGGGTCAGTGGATTGAACAGCTTGATTTGGTATCAGGAAGGCATTATTTCAAATCTAGATTCAGACACTTACTATCTGTGGGACCTTGGGTATGTTATTTTACCTCTGCCTTGGTTTCCTCATCTGCAAAATAAGGGTAATAATACAACTAGGATTGTTGTAAAGTTCAAATGAGATAATTTTAAAGCACTTGGTATAGGTTCTGACACCTAATAAAAGCTATACAAATGTTAGCTATTATTATTATTATTAAATGATGGTTTACAGCAGAGTGCTATAATGAAGGACTTGGAACCAAAAAAACCTAGTTTCTTTGATACCCATTATGTGCCTACAAGCAAGTCACACTAAGTCTCAGATTCCTTGACTGTAAAATGAAGATAATATTGTACCTTTGGTATCTATCTCACAGGGTTAATGTGAGATTTTCCAAAAATAGATTATTTTCTATTAAAATCATGCCTTCACCAGGAATATCACAGCAGTCTGAGTGTTTATTTAACACAGAGCATAGTGAAAATAAGCTTTAAATGTGAGATGCTGTTAAAGGAAAAAGGCTTGATTCTAAGTTACAAAGCATTTCCTTTTTTTACAGGACCAGTTTGGATTTCTTATCTACAAATGCACTTATCAGAATGGTCAGCAGAGTATAAAGATGAGATTAACTCTCCCCTGCAACTTTTTAGATTTAATCACCAATAGCATATACACTCCACTTATCCTCAATTGGGGAGATTTATGACCCACATGTGTGAAAATGGGTGACAAATCAAAAACCACTGACTGTCTTCTGGGCAGTCCTTAACAAAACTATAGCTATAATTTGTCCATGTAAAATTGGAAGGAAGGCACAGGAAGTAAAAAAAAGGAATGGTCTTTAAAAGTGGCAAGAACTTCCTGGGAAAGTGCTTTTTGCCTTCAACATGACCCTAGAGGAGCTCTGACTGAGTAACTCAGACTACTTTCCTATTTTCCCTTAGAACTACCACATGGGTGAGTTAAAAAGACTGACTCCTTTCCCTGGCAAATAAATATCTATTCTCTCTGATTTTCTTACTTTCATTCTTTCTCTTATTTGGAATTGTGTAATAATCCCTGGCAACCACACTCATAAATTTAGTCCAAGTCTTTAATTTTAACCCTTTACATTCTGGCCCCTTACAAGAGGTAGTTATATCTGACCTAGACAACTGAGTCAGACATCTAGACTGTATACAGGGTTGGTTCATTTGCACATCAACATTAAATGTTTTGGATACCAAAAGTCCAAAGAAGAAAGTCCAGGATACCTTAGAATTTCTTCATTAAAATATCTGGTCTGGATATATGGTTGGTCATTGACTAGAACCAGTTCAATATTTTATTAGGGTTGTCAGCTCCTTAACAGAAGCCATGAGCCTCTGCCTCTGAATTGAGTAGGGATGTGATGCTATCTTAATAGTAACATTCTATGTGATTATAATTAAAACATGTACAGTTATATCTATTTTTATTTTAATTCTCTAAAGTCAATACATTCTATTTAAACAATTGAAATGAAGTGCTTTGCAAGCATCAAAGTGCTAAATAAATACCAGTTATTATTATTAAAAGCTCTATTATCTTCATTTTACAGAGGAAAAGGACTTAGAGTGATGACATGGCATGCTAATAATTGCATAAATATCAAGCTCTTTTTCCTTAAATTTTAAAATCATGAAACACAATTCCTTTGTCTAACTTGATCAACTAACAGTAAATAATTCTCATATTTAAGACTAGTATCAGTTCTCCTGCTCAGGTATATATTTCAGTGCAAATTAATAAATTAGAATTCTGATTTTTCAGTCTCTTCTGAGTTTGATTAGTGGAGAGCAGTTTCAAAACCCCTGGTTATCTTTGAATAGGCTGACAAAATTGAATTCCTTTGTTCATAAAATAGAGGTTATTAGACTTCCAGTCAAGATGGTGGCTTAGAGAAAGCTAAAGTTCAGATCTCTGGAAACCCTTCCTTACCAAACTCAAACTATATGCTCCTAAGGCACCGAAATTCAAAACGAACAACAGCATAGACCCTGGGAACCCTCCTCCTGGACCTGGATCAAAAGGTATGCCCCCCCAAAGCCAGAACCCGAGATCACTCGGACCTAAGGGGTAGGCAGAAGGAAGATCCCAGGACCCATCCCCCCCCAACCCAGAGCTCTGAGTCCTAGGCAGAAGAGGGAACCTCAGAGACTCAGGGCCGGCTATTCTGAAGGCCTCTTCCTGAAAACAACCTGACTCAGTCACGGGGGCACCCAACACAGACAGCAGGGAAACAGAGAGAGACGGGGGGAGCCTGTAACCCCCTAGCTGGATCCTTCCATCCGAGTCTCATGGAAAGGTCCCTGCCTAAGGGCATACTCAGTGCAACCCTGGAGTTCCGGGAAGCCGAGGCCCCTCTCCCCTCAGAGGGTAGGCTCTTCTGGCTGGCAAAGGCATTGAAACACCTCGCCAAGCCAGGATCAGAGCATGGAAGTAAGGCAACGAAGAAGCATCAGGAGGGAACTGAGGAGGGCAATAACACCGAAACACCAGCAATTCCTGACTTCCTCGGGAAGACAGAACAACTGAGGAGAATGGACAATTTGCCTAGGGCTAAAGCCACTAAAATATTAGTGATATTCCCTCATTATCTAAAGTCCATTTTAACAAAACATAATTACCTTCCCTATCCCTTTTGATCAGGTCTATTTTTGCTTTGGCTTTATCAGATATCATGATTACCACTCCTGCCTTCTTTCTGTCAGTTGAGGCCCAAAAGGTCTTACTCCATCCTTTAATTCTGAACTTATGGGTGTCTACCCACCTCATGTGTGTTTCTTGAAGACATCATATGGTAGGGTTTTGGATTCTAATCCATTCTGGTATTTGTCTATGTTTTATGGGTGAGTTCATTCCATTCACGTTCAAAGTTATGACTGTCACTTGTGGACTCCCTGGCATTTTGATATCCTTCCCTAATTCTAACCTATCTTCTTCAGCTCTACCTTTTAGTCCAGTGATTTACTTTAAATCAGTCCCCCATGTCCCCTCCCTTGATATGTTTCCCTTTCTACTCCCTCCCTTTTTGTTCTCTGCCCCTACCCCCCTTCTTCCCTCCCTTTTTTGTGTTCCCTCCCCCCTACCCCTCTTGGTTTTCCCTTCTCCCTTCCCTTGTTGGGTAAGATAGAATTCAAGATCTCAAAGGATCTGGATGTTCTTCCATCTCAGAGTTGATTTTCCTGAAAGTAAGGTTTAAGTAAAAACTCTCTTCCTCTCCTTCTTATAGGAGTTTTCTTCCCCTCCCCTTCCAGTGTGAATCTTTGTGTGAGAAAGATTATTCTGTTTGGTCTTTCTTTTCCCCCTATTCACACATTACATTTCCCCCACATGTTAGTGTACATAGATTGATATAAATGTAGTCCTTATAGAAGAGAGTTTGAGTAAAAGAAAAAGATAACATTTTTCTCCTTTTCCCTTTCCTTCATATTGACCTTTTCAGGTATTCCATGCTCTTTGTTTTTCGATATCAAACTTTCCACAGAGCTCTGGTCTTTTCTTTGCAAAAACTTGGAAATCTTCTATTTTGTTGAATGCCCATACTTTCCCTTGGAAGTATATAGTCAGTTTTGCTGGATAGCTGATTCTTGGTTGAAGACCCAGCTCTCTTGCCTTTCTGAAAATCATGTTCCATGCCTTAAGATCCTTCAGAGTGGAACTTGCAAGGTCTTGTGTGACCCTGATTGGCATTCCTTTATGTCTAAATTGTTTTTCCTGGCTTCTTGTACGATTTTTTCTTTTGTTTGAAAGCTCTGGAATTTGGCAATTACATCCCTGGGAGTTGTCTTTTGGGGATTTAGTGTAGAGGGTGTTCTGTGAGCTCTGTCAGTGGCTGTATTGCCCCCTTGTTCTAGGATCTCTGGCCAACTTTCTTTGATTATATCTTGTATTACAATGTCAAGTTTGCTGTTTATTTCTGGCTTTTCTGGTAGTCCAATTATTCTTAAATTATCTCTTCTTCCTCTATTTTCCAAGTCTGTCACCTTGTCAGTGAGATATTTTATGTTCTCTTCTAGTTTCCTGCTCTTTTGGCTTTGTTTTATTAATTCTTGCTCATTGTCTTCGAGTTGTCTGATTCTGACTTTTAAAGCCTGGTTTTCCTTTTCACTTTGGTCAAACTGGTTTTGTAGATGCGTGAATTTCTTTTGCATTATTTCCCACTTTTCCTCCCAGAGGGCTTCCATCTTTTTGATCCTTTCTGATTCAAATTCTTCATGGGTTTGTGGAGAGTTTCCATTTCCTTAGGAAGGTTTTGGAGCATTTGCTTGTGTTTCCTCTTCTATCTCCTCTGTATTTTGTATTTTTGCTCCATAAAATGTGTCCAAAGAAGCCCCCTTCTTCTTGTTTTTCTTGGAATTTTGGGGTTTTGTGCTTCTGTGGAGTTTGCCATCTCTATCTGAGTGGGGAGGACTAGCTTTTCTTATTTCTGTCTGGTGTTCAGAGGTTTTAGCCCTAGGCAGATTGTCCGTTCTATGCAGTTGTTGTTCTGTCTTCCCGGGTAAGCCAGAAATTGCTGGTGTTTCCCTGTAACTGCCCTCCTCGGTTCCTTCCCGATGCTTCTCCATTGCCTTACTTCCACACTCTGAGCCTGGCTTGGCCCTTTCTGCGAGGTTTTTCAGTGCCTTGGCAGACTAGAAGAGCCTACACTCTGAGGGGGGAGGGGCCACGGTTTCCAGGAGCTCTGAGGACTCCTGATAAGATTAGCTTTCACTGGGTTGAACTGAGTATGCCTTGAGTCAGGGACCTTCTGTGAGACTTGGATGGAGGGATCCAGCCAGGGGGTTACAGGCTCCCCCCATCTCTCTCTGTTTCCCTGCTGTCTGGGTTGGGTGCCCCCCTGTCTGAGTCAGGTTGTTTTCAGGAAGTGGCCTTCAGAATAGCCAGCCCTGAGGCTCTGAGGTTCCCTCTGCTGCCTTGGACTTGGTGCTCTGGGTTGGGGGGGATGGGTACTGGGACCTTCCTTCTGCCTAACCCTTAGGTCTGAGTGTTCTCGGGTTCTGGCTTTTATAGGGGGCGTTACCTTTTGGTTCAGGTCCAGGAGGAGAATTCCTGGGGTCTATGCTGTTGATCATTTTGAATTTCGTTGCCCTAGGAGCATATGGTTTGATTTCGGTAGGGAAGGGTTTCCAGAGATCTGAACTTTAGCTTTCTCTAAGCCGCCATCTTGACCTGAAGTCCTCAAAACAAAACAATTCTGAGATATATCACATGTGTAAGATTGTCTAAAATGATAAATGTGCAAGATAAATCTTAGAAGGAATATGAAAAAATAAGGACATTATTACACTATTGGTAAAACTGTGAAGTGATCTAACCATTTTGGAGATTCATTTAGAATTATGCTGATGGGTAAACATGGCTGCAATCTAGACGCCACACGCTTCCTCTCCCCGGCACTGAAAGAAATAGACTACATCAAAGGAGCATAAAAATCACCTTTGGAGCAACAGAAAGACTCCCCAGTACCCCACAGAAGCGAAGGTATGTGGGGTTTGAACATTTCCACACTATAATAATAAGAAGGAAAAGTTTGCACAGAAATGTGAACTGATCCTCCCTTCCCCCTCCATCTCCCCCACCAAACCAGAGTGAGCTACTGGAGATCTCACTGGGACAGCAAGTGAGTGGGGAACATCTCTGTCTATGGGGGCACTCCAGGGTCCTTGGGATCTGGGGATTGCCAGGAAACAACATCTCAGGGCAGTTTCAAGGGAGAATCCTGCGCTGAGCACAGGGGGACAGTGGAGCTGTACTCAGGGAGGTTGAACTCACCATCTGGGCAGAGCTAAATACCAGGGGTGGACCACATGCTGATTATCTGGGTGGAGCTGATCACCTGGGTGGTTGGGCTGTGATCAGGGGCCCCGCGCCCTAAGAAACCTCAGAGGTGGGGAAGAACTAGTCTGCGGCAACCTAAATTCACAGAAAACCCACCCATATCACCCAGACCCCAGACCAAAAAGGAAAAGGGAATAAAACCACCAAAGGGATGGCTCACATGGCCCAAAATCAAGCCTCCAGGAAGAAAGGGAAAAAGGTGACTATTGAAAACTTTTATGGTGGAAGTACCCAAGGAAAAGAAGAGAAAGAGGATGAAATCCAAAAAAAATCAGAACATGCCTCCCAAAATGGAAACTATTAACAAGCTCTGGAAGATCTCAAACTGGAACTTATTCAAGAGATGGAAACCTTCTGGAAAGAAAAATGGGAGAAAGAGATCAGCAGTCTGACAGATAAGACTACTCAATTGGAAAAAGAGATCGAAGAATTCAATAGAAGGGCAGATAAAGCTGAAAAGCAAAACCAGTCCCTAAAGACCAAAATTAAGCAACTCAAAGAAAGTGAGATCATAAAACAGCAAGAATCAATAAAGCAAACCCAAAAAATTAATGAATTAGAAGAAAACATAAAATATCTCACTGAGAAGGCCACAGACTTGAAAAACAGCGGAAGAAGAGACAACCTCAGAATTATCGGTCTCCCAGAAAAACCAGAGATAAACAATAAACTAGATGTTATTCTACAGAAGATTATAGAAGAAAATTGCCCACATGTTCTGGAGCAAGGGGGCAAAATAGAAATAGAAAGGGTTCATAGGACACCCTCTATACTAAATCCCCAAAAGACAGCCCCCTGGAATGTAATTGCCAAATTCAAGAGCTTCCAAGAAAAGGAGAAAATCCTACAAGAAGCCAAGAAGAGGAGCTTCAGATATAGGGGGGCTCCCATAAGGATCACACATGACTTAGCGCTAACACAGTAAGAGACCTCAAAGCATGGAACCCAATATTTAGAAAGGCAAGAGAGCTGGGCCTCCAACCAAGAATCAACTACCCAGCAAAACTGACTATATACTTCCAGGGGAAAGTATGGACATTCAACAAAATAGAAGATTTCCAAGCATTTGCTAAGAAAAGACCAGAACTTAGTGGAAAATTTGATATCCAAACACAGAAAGCAAGAGAAACATGAAAAGGTAAATATGAAAGAAAGGAAAAAGGAGATAGATCTTATCTTTTTTTTTAGTCAAACTCTTCTATGAGGACTACATTTATATCAAATTATATATATTAATATGTGGGGAAATGTTTTGTGTAACTCTCAAAAATTGTAGCATTATAAGAGTACTTAGAAGAAACATGCATAGGGAAAGATTGGGTCATTAAGAAGATTTGGGGAAAGTGGAGGCAAAGAAAGGAAAAGGAAGGGGGGGAACCATCGATAATACTAAGATTTACTTCAAGAAATAGGGGGGGACTTAATAGAATAATCTTTCCCATATAAAGATACACATGGGAAGGGGAGGGGAAGAACTCTCATATGATAAGGGGAGGAAGAGAGCGCGAAGTGGAATTACTTAAACCTTACTCTCAGTGAAATCAAATCTGAGAAGGAAGAACATCTAGATCCAGTGGGATCCTGAATTCTATCTTATCCATCAGGGCAAGAAAGAAAGGAAAATTAAGGAGTGGGATAGGGGAGGGAGTATAAAAAGGGAGGGAAGGAGATGGGGAAGGTGAAGGGAGCATAAAAAGGGAGGGGCTAGAAAGGGAAGCATATCATGGGAGGGGACTAGGGGGGCTGACCTAAAGTAGAATTATGCTGTAATAGTTATAAAACAGGGTATACCCATTGCTTGATATGTTTTCCAACAATATTAGGGGGAAAAAGGAAAGAACACATATGTTACAAAATATTTATAGCAGCTCCCTTTCTGATAGCAAAGAACTAGAAATCCCCCATCAATTGGGGTTTAACTGAACAAATTGTGGTATATGATTGTGATGGAATTCTACTGTGCCAAATGAAACAATTAGAAGGCTAATTAAAAAAAAAACTAGAAAGACCTATGTGAAATAAGAAATAGTGGAATGAGTAGAACTAAGAACATTTTATATAACTACAGAGTTAACATTTGCAGAATAACTTGAGAATGTCCACTTCCAGATTTCTTTGGAAAGAACTTATAAAAAGAAACATGAAAGATATAATCTATATACAAATATATTTTTCTCAAGTGACACCTTCTGTAGTGTGGGGAGGAGAGAAAGGGGAAGAGATACTGATGAATAAATAGTATTTTAAAAACAAGTACATTAAAAAAAATATCAATTCCTGATATGACTTGGTTGGGGGAAGTCTCCTAAATGGCAGCTCTGGTAAATTGTTAAACCAGTTCTCACCAAAGAGCCTTTGCATCTGTTCTGTGGGGATAGACTCATTCAGTTGAAACTTAACCTCTATGCAAATGTGTAAGATTTAAGTTTGAAATGATAACATTGTTTTGAGAGGGAAGAATGTGTGAAATATTGGTACCAGTCTTTTTTGTACAATGTATCTGCTCAATCTGAGCTTTCTGGAAATAAAGCAATCTCCTTGTAACTTACAGTGTCATTTAATAGTTGAAGAAATCTTTTTTGTTTGTGGAAGATTCCAAAAGAATCTCTAATAGGTAATAAGCCACAATTTACTGGACAATCCCTCACAGGATCCATATACAAGCAATTTTAATATGTTTCTACATGCCCCATTATCTGTAATTACTGGAGAGGCCAAGAGAGATGCTTATTTGTATTAGAGTTCTGGGTATAGACAGTTCTTTTATAGGACTGTAGCATTAATGAAGGACTCATACTGTTTTAGCAAATTCAACTCTATTCCTTTGATGCCATATTTGTAATTAATTAGAAACTTTGGCTCTGGGATTAGAAAGGACTTCATGTCATTTATAGACAAAATTAAAACAGAAAGTTAAAGCAAGAAATCAATTATGTTATATTCATGCCCAGTTTGTCAAGAATTGTGAGAGAGAAATGATGAATCATATATGCAGGGAAAATAAGAGGAAAATAAACAATTCATGAAGTCATAACCTCTCAAGAGGGACCTTAGAGATCATTTAGTTCAAACTTAACCAAAGCATGAATATTCCATGCCACAACTTTAGCTAGTGATCTTTCAGCCTTTTCTTGATTACGTTCAGTGAGGGGGACCCACTGAATCTTGAAATAGATCACTCTTTTGAAAAAAAAAATTGCAGTATTGTTGATTGAAGGAAAGGAGAAGATTTAGAAAAACAATTATATTTTAATTAATTGGTATTCTTGAATGATATTACTCAATTTAAAAACATAAAAATGGACCTTAGTAGGCCCTAACCATCATCAAGTACAATTCCTTCCTCTTGAACATCAGGAAATTAAGACCCAGAGAAAGTTAGTTAAGTATCAAGACCAAGGTCACACATTTTGTGAACAATATAACCAGGATACAAACCTAGCTCCTCTGGCACATTTCTCACTGTATTGAAGTGAGGTTGGAGGGTTTTGACTTTTGAGACTAAGGATAGTGTCTCATTTATCTTTGCATCCATCTCTTCTTCCCTTCCTCACACTACATAAGAAAATGCTGGACACAAAGGTGCCTAATGAGTGTCTGCTGTGAGTGAATGAATGTGTCATTTAATAGTACTTTATTAAAACATCTCTTATGTGCCTAGCACTCACTGAGTTTAGTGCTGTGGGAGTTAAAAGTATGGAGATTGACCAGATCCACACCTCTAGGAGTTATTACCTGGTCTGTAAAGAGAGGACAATGATACAAATGTCAATCAATGCACTATACAAAATTGTGAGTAAGTGATAAACCTGTGTAGTCCAGTCACTGTATTGTAGGAGGTCAACAGAAGAAACAGTGTAAGACTGGAATAGTTAGGGAAGATTGTGTGATGATTAGAGTCTTGAAGGATGGGTAGGACTTGAATAGGAGTGGGGAAGGGCAGTGAATGAGCCAAAGCACTCCTCTCAAACTCCCATGTGTCTGAAATTGAGTTGATTATTTTCTATTATAAATCTAATAGATAACAACTCATAACCTTGACTGTCTAGTCCTTTTTGATCTTTTGTTTTAGAATTTTTTTAATTTCAATTTTTACAAAACCAAATGAAACAATAATTTCCATTTACAAAGAAAAAGAAGTTGGTATATAACTGACATAAAAAATCTCCTATATGTTTAGCTTACTTTTCTTGATATCTATATAATGAATTCTATCAACAAGTATCCCAGCCCTCCACATCCTCCATGGCCAACATGTACATAGAAATTGTCTTTCATATTTCTCCTTTCTGTTCATTTTCTGGAGATAGCAGTTTTATTCTTCCAGCATTCATTCTGCGGCTATGTGCAATGTTTGTCTATTTTTATTAATTTCATTGTTCATTATCTTGTGTAATTGTTTCGAAGTTTTTTTAATTAGTCTGCTTCATTGTTTCTTATGGTGCAGTAGTATTCGATCACAATCATATATCATTATTTGTTCAGCCATTACCCAATTGATGGGCATTCCTTCTGTTTCCAATTCTTTGCCTCCAGAGAACTGGTATACATAATTTGAAACAAATGAGTTCTTTTCCTCTTTCTCTGATTTCTTTCTAACTAATATTGTCAATAATGGACATTCGTTTCACTTCTGATCTTATCAGGAAGGCTTCCAGCTTCTCCCCATTACAGATAATATTTGCTGATGATCTTAGGTAGATGCTTCATATAATTTTAAGAAACCCATTTATTCCTTTGCTTTCCAATCATTTTAATTGGAATGAGTGTTGCTTTTTGTCAAAGGCTTTTCTACGTCTATTCATATCATATTGTTTTCATTACTTTAGTTACTGAGATTGTTAATTATGCTAATATTTTTCCTTATATTAAACCATCCCTCCATTCCTGTTCTAAATCCTGTTTGGTCACAAAGCATTTTGTTTGTGACATTGTCATAGACTCCTAGCTAGTATTTTGTTTAGGATTTTCTGTATCCATATTCATTAATGAGATTGGTCTATAATTTCTTTTCTCTGTTTTTGTTCTTCTTGGCTTAGATATCAGCACCATATTTATTTCACAAAAGGAATTTGGTAAAATTCCTTTTTGTTATTGAAAATAATTTCTTTAATATTGGAATTAGTTGATCTTTACATGTTTGGTAGAGTTCACTTGTAAATCCATCTGGTTCTGATGTTTTTTCCCTCTTTAGGAAGTTCAATGATTTGTTCACCTTATTTTTCTAAAATAGGTTTATTTAGGTATTTTATTTTATGTTCTGATAATCTGCAAAGTTTTGTTTTTTGGTAAGTGTATTATTTCTCATTCATTGTTAAATTTGTTTTTTATATACTTTGTTTTCTTCACTGTTTGTCCTCATTCTTTTTGCTGTATCTCTCCTCAAATGCCCAATTTCTTCTGTCTGCTATCTCTCCAACTCAAACCCAATCTTAGAAATCTTCACTTATCCTCTTCCATTGCTTTCCTAGTTTCAAAATGGCTCAATTTTCTAAGGGTCCCTCCTTTTTATTTTTCCCCTTATGTTTTAGTTCCTATTCAATCCATCTTTCCAAAAATTTATACCTCTTCCCTTATATTTCTTATTTTTTTAATTTAAAACATTATTTTATTTGGTCATTTCCAAACATTATTCACGGGAAACAAAGATCATTTTCTTTTCCTCCCTGCCCCATCTCCCACCACCTTTCCCTCTCCCATAGCCGACGCATGATTCCACTGGTTATCACATGTGTTCTTGACTCGAACCCATTTCCCTCTTGTTGGTATTTGCATTAGAGTGTTCATTTGGAGTCTCTCCTCAGTAGTATCCCCTCAACCCCTGTAGTCAAGCAGTTGCTTTTCATTGGTGGTTTTACTCCCACAGTTTATCCTCTGCTTGTGGATAGTATTTTTAAGATCCCTGCAGATTGTTCAGGGACATTGCATTGCCACTAATGGAGAAGTCCATCACCTTCGATTGTACCACAGTGTATCAGTCTCTGTGTACAATGTTCTCCTGGTTCTGCTCCTTTCGCTCTGCATCACTTCCCAGAGGTTGTTCCAGTCTCCATGGAATCCCTCTACTTTATTATATTATTATAATATTCCATCACCAACATATACCACAATTTGTTCAGCCATTCCCCAATTGATGGGCATCCCCTCGTTTTCCAATTTTTGGCCACCACAAAGAGTGCAGCTATGAATATTCTTGAACATGTCTTTTTCCTTATTATCTCTTTGGGGTACAAACCCAGCAGTGGTATAGCTGGATCAAAGGGCAGACAGTCTTTTATCATCCTTTGGGCATAGTGCCAAATTGCCCTCCAGAATGGCTGGATCAATTCACAACTCCACCAGGAATGAATTAGTGTCCCCACTTTGCCACATCCCCTCCAGCATTCATTACTTTCTATAGCTGTCATATTAGCCAGTCTGCTAGGTGTGAGGTGATACCTCAGAGTTGTTTTGATTTGCATCGCTCTGATTATAAGAGATGTAGAGCACTTTTTCATGTGCTTATTAATAGTTTTGATTTCTTTGACTGAGAACTGCCTGTTCATGTCCCTTGCCCATTTGTCATTTGAAGAATGGCTTGATTTTTTGTACAATTGATTTACCTCTTTGTAAATTTGAGTAATTAAACCATTGTCAGAAGTTTTAATGAAGATTGTTTCCCAATTTGTTGCTACCCTTCTGATTTTGGTTACATTGGTTTTGTTTGTACAAAAACTTTTTAATTTGATGTATTCCAGATTATTTATTTTGCATTTTGTAACTCTTTCTAATTCTTGCTTGGTTTTGAAGTCTTTCCCTTCCCAAAGTTCTGACATGCATACTATTCTGTGTTCGCCTAATTTTCTTATAGTTTCCTTCTTTATGTTCAAGTCATTCACCCATTTTGAATTTATCTTGGTGTAGGGTGTGAGGTGTTGATCTAAACCTAATCTTTCCCATACTGTCCTCCAATTTTCCGAGCAGTTTTATGAAATAGTGGATTTTTGTCCCCAAAGCTGGGATCTTTGGGTTTCTCATATACTGTCTTGCTGAGGTCGCTTGCCCCCAGTCTATTCCACTGATCCTCCTTTCTGTCTCTTAGCCAGTACCAAATTGTTTTGATGACTGCTGCTTTATAATATAGTCTGAGATCTGGGACTACAAAACCCCCTTCCTTTGTATTTTTTTAATTATTTCCCTGGATATCTTGATCTTTTGTTCTTCCAAATGAACTTTGTTATGTTTTTTCTAAATCAGTAAAAAAATTTTTTGGAAGTTCCATGGGAATGGCACTAAATAGATAGATGAGTTTGGGTAGGATGGTCATTTTTATTATATTGGCTCGTCCTACCCATGAGCAGTTAATGTTCTTCCAATTGCTCAAGTCTAGTTTTGTTGTGTGGAGAGTGTTTTGTAGTTGTGTTCATATAGATCCTGTGTTTGTCTCGGGAGATAGATTCCTAAGTATTTTATTTTGTCTTGGGTAATTTTGAATGGGATTTCTCTTTCTAGTTCTTGCTGCTGAGCTGTGTTGGAATTATATAGAAATGCTGATGACTTATGTGGGTTTATTTTGTATCCTGCAACTTTGCTAAAGTTGTTGATTATTTCGATTAGCTTTTTTGTTGAATCTCTTGGATTCTTTAAGTAGACCATCATGTCATCTGCAAAGAGGGATAACTTGGTCTCCTCCTTGTCTATTTTGATGCCTTCAATTTCTTTTTCTTCTCTAATTGCTACTGCTAGTGTTTCTAGTACAATGTCAAATAGTAGAGGTGATAATGGGCATCCTTGTTTCACTCCTGATCTTATTGGGAATGCGTCTAGTTTATCCCCATTGCAGATGATATTAGCTGATGGTTTTAGATATATACTGTTTATTATTTTTAGGAATGACCCTTCTATTCCTATGCTTTCTAGTGTTTTCAATAGGAAAGGGTGTTGTATTTTATCAAATGCTTTTTCTGAGTCTATTGAGATAATCATGTGGTTCTTGCTGGTTTGCTTGTTGATGTGGTCAATTATGTGGATGGTTTTCCTAATATTGAACCAGCCCTGCATCCCTGGTATAAATCCTACTTGATCATGGTGAATGATCTTGCTGGAGTCTTTTTGCTAGTATCCTATCTTAGATTTTTGCTTCTATATTCATTAGGGAGATTGGTCTATAGTTTTATTCCTCTTGTTTTTGATCTGCCTGGTTTTGGAATCAGTACCATGTTTGTGTCATAAAAGGAGTTTGGTAGAACTCCCTCTTTGCTTATTATGTCAAATAATTTGTATAGTATTGGGATTAATTGTTCTCTGAATGTTTGATAGAATTCACTGGTGAATCCATCAGGCCCTGGGGATTTTTTCTTAGGAAGTTCTTTGATGGCTTGTTGGATTTCATTTTCTGATATGGGATTATTGAAGAAATCTATTTCCTCTTCTGTTAGTCTAGGCAGTTTGTATTTTTGTATATATTCATCCAAATCCCCTAAATTGGTGTATTTATTGCCATATAATTGGGCAAAGTAATTTCTAATGATTGCCTTAATTTAGTCTTCATTGGAGGTGCTATCCACCTTTTCATATTTAATGCTGTTAATTTGCTTTTCTTCCTTCCTTTTTTTAATTAGATTGACCAGGACTTTGTCTATTTTGTTTGTTTTTTTTTTAAAGTACCAGCTTCTTGTCTTATTTATTAAATCAATATTTCTATCACTTTTGATTTTGTTAATTTCTCCCTTAATTTTTAGGATTTCTAGTTTGGTTTTCTGCTGGGGGGTTTTAATTTGATCACTTTTGAGTTTTTTCATTTGCATATCCAATTGATTGATCTCTGCTCTCCCTAGTTTGTTAATATAAGCATTCAGGGATATGAATTTACCTCTGATTACTGCTTTGGCTGCATCCCAAAAGGTTTGAAAGGATGTCTCGCCATTGTCATTTTCCTCAATGAAATTATTAATTGTTTCTATGATTTCTTCTTTAACTAAACGACTTTGGAGTATCATATTGTTTAATTTCCAATTGGTTTTAGATTTGGTTCTCCATGTACCCTTACCGATCAATATTTTTATTGCCTTATGATCTGAAAAGGCTGCATTTATTATTTCTGCTTTTCTGCATTTGTATTCCATGGTTCTGTGACCTAGTGTATGGTCAATTTTTGTGAATGTGCCATGTGGTGCTGAGAAAGAAGGTGTATTCCTTTTTATCCCTATTTATTTTTCTCCATATGTCTATTAACTCTAATTTTTCTAAGATTTCATTCACCTCTTTTACCTCTTTCTTGTTTATTTTTTGGTTTGATTCATCTAAATTTGATAGTGGTTGGTTCAAGTCTCCCACTAATATGGTTTTACTGTCTATTTCCTCCTTTAATTCTCCTAGTTTCTCTATTAAAAATTTGGATGCTATACCATTTGATGCATACATATTGATTAGTGATATTTCCTCATTGTCTATACTCCCTTTTAACTGATGACTTATGAGGGTTTATTTTGTATCCTGCAACTTTGCTAAAGTTGTTGATTATTTCGATTAGCTTTTTTGTTGAATCTCTAGGATTCTTTAAGTAGACCATCATGTCATCTGCAAAGAGGGATAACTTGGTCTCCTCCTTGTCTATTTTGATGCCTTCAATTTCTTTTTCTTTTCTAATTGCTACTGCTAGTGTTTCTAGTACAATGTCAAATAGTAGAGGTGATAATGGGCATCCTTGTTTCACTCCTGATCTTATTGGGAATGCGTCTAGTTTATCCCCATTGCAGATGATATTAGCTGATGGTTTTAGATATATACTGTTTATTATTTTTAGGAATGACCCTTCTATTCCTATGCTTTCTAGTGTTTTCAATAGGAAAGGGTGTTGTATTTTATCAAATGCTTTTTCTGAGTCTATTGAGATAATCATGTGGTTCTTGCTGGTTTGCTTGTTGATGTGGTCAATTATGTGGATGGTTTTCCTAATATTGAACCAGCCCTGCATCCCTGGTATAAATCCTGCTTGATCATGGTGGATGACCCTTCTGATCACTTGCTGGAGTCTTTTTGCTAGTATCCTATTTAAGATTTTTGCATCTATATTCATTAGGGAGATTGGTCTATAATTTTTTACTCTGTTTTTGACCTGCCTGGCTTTGGAATCAGTACCATGTTTGTGTCATAAAAGGAGTTTGGTAGAACTCCCACTGCTTATTATGTCAAATAATTTGTATAGTATTGGGATTAATTGTTCTCTGAATGTTTGATAGAATTCACTGGTGAATCCATCAGGCCCTGGAGATTTTTTCTTAGGAAGTTCTTTGATGGCCTGTTGGATTTCTTTTTCTGATATGGGATTATTTAAGAAATCTATTTCTTCTTCTGTTAGTCAAGGCAATTTATATTTTTGTAAATATTCATCCATATCACCTAGGTTGGTATATTTATTGCCATATAGTTGGGCAAAGTAGTTTTTAATGATTGCCTTAATTTCCTCTTCATTGGAGGTGAGATCCCCCTTTTCATCCTTGATGCTGTTAATTTGCCTTTCTTCTTTCCTTTTTATAATTAAATTGACCAGTACTTTGTCTATTTTGTCTGTTTTTTCAAAGTACCAGCTTCTAGTCTTGTTTATTAGCTCAATAGTTCTGTCACTTTCGATTTTATTAATTTCTCCCTTAATTTTTAGGATCTCTAGTTCGATTTTCTTCTGGGGGTTTTTAATTTGTTTGTTCTCAAGTTTTTTGATTTTCATTTCCAATTCCTTGATCTCTGTCCTCCCTAATTTGTTAATATATGCACTCAGGGATATGAATTTTTCTCTAAGTACTGCCTTGGCTGCATCCCATAAGGTTTGAAAGGATGTCTCGCTGTTGTCATTTTCCTCAATGAAATTATTAATTGTTTCTATGACTTATCATCTAATATCTGATTTTGGAGTATCATATTATTTAATTTCCAATTAATTTTTGATTTGGCTCTCCATGTACCCTTACCGATCAATATTTTTATTGCCTTGTGATCTGAAAAGGTTGCATTTATTATTTCTGTTTTTCTGCATTTGAGTGCCATGTTTCTGTGACCTAGTGTGTGATCTATTTTTGTGAATGTGCCATGTGGTGCTGAAAAGAAGGTGTATTCCTTTTTGTCCCTATTTATTTTTCTCCATATATCTATTAACTCTAATTTTTCTAAGATTTCATTCACCTCTTTTACCTCTTTCTTGTTTATTTTTTGGTTTGATTTATCTAAATTTGATATTGGTTGGTATAGTCTCCCACTAATATGGTTTTACCGTCTATTTCCTCCTTCAATTCTCCTAGTTTCTCTATTAAAAATTTGGATGCTATACCATTTGGTGCATACATGTTGATTAGTGATATTTCCTCATTGTCTATACTCCCTTTTAACAGAATATATTTACCTTCCATATCCCTTTTGATCAGGTCTATTTTTGCTTTGGCTTTGTCATATATCATGATTGCAACTCCTGCCTTCTTTCAATCAGTTGAGGCCCAAAATGTCTTACTCCAACCTTTAAGTCTAACCTTGTTAGTGTCAAACTGCCTCATATGTGTTTCTTGAAGACAACAAATGGTAGGGTTTTCGGTTCTAATCCAATCTGCTATTTGTCTTCTTTTTATGGGTGAGTTCCCCATTCATGTTCAAAGTTATGATTGTCATTCGTTGATTTGCTGGCATTTTGATATCTTCCCCTAGTTCTGACCTTCCTTCTTCAGCTATCTCCTTTTGAACCAGTGAATTACTTTAGGTCAGTCCATCTAATCCCCTCCCTTGAGATGCTTCCCTATCTAGCCCCTCCCTTTTTATGCTCCCTTACCCTCCCCCCTCTCCTTCCCTCCCTTTTTATATTCCCTCCCCCATCCCCCTCCTTAATTTTCCTTTCTTTCTTGCCCTATTGGATAAGATAAAATTCAGGATCCCACTGGATCTAGATGTTCTTCCTTCTCAGATTTGATTTCACTGAGAGTAAGGTTTAAGTAATTCCACTTCACACTCTCTTCCTCTCCTCATATGAGAGTTCTTCCCCTCCCCTTCCCATGTGTATCTTTATATGGGAAAGATTATTCTATTAAGTCCCCCCTATTTCTTGAAGTAAATCTTAGTGTTATTGATGGTTCCCCCCTCCCTTTTCCTTTCTTTGCCCCCACTTTCCCCAAATCTTCTTAATGCCCCAATCTTTCCCTATGCATGTTTCTTCTAACTACTATTATGATGCTACAATTTTTGAGAGTTACACAAAACATTTCCCCACATATTAATATATATATAATTTGATGTAAATGTAGTCCTTATAGAAGAGAGTTTGACTTAAAGAAAAAGATAAGATCTATCTCCTTTTTCCTTTCTTTCATATTTACCTTTTCATGTTTCTCTTGTTTTCTGTGCTTGGATATCAAATTTTCCACTAAGTTCTGGTCTTTTCTTAGCAAATGCTTGGAAATCTTCTATTTTGTTGAATGCCCATACTTTCCCCTGGAAGTATATAGTCAGTTTTGCTGGGTAGTTGATTCTTGGTTGGAGACCCAGCTCTCTTGCCTTTCTAAATATCGTGTTCCATGCTTTGAGGACTCTTACTGTGTTAGCGCTAAGTCATGTGTGATCCTTATGGGAGCCCCCCTATATCTGAAGCTCCTCTTCTTGGCTTCTTGTAGGATTTTCTCCTTTTCTTGGAAGCTCTTGAATTTGGCAATTACATTCCAGGGGGTTGTCTTTTGGGGATTTAGTATAGAGGGTTTACTATGAACCCTTTCTATTTCTATTTTGCCCCCTTGCTCCAGAACATGTGGGCAATTTTCTTCTATAATCTCCTGTAGAATAATCTCGAGTTTATTGTTTATCTCTGGTTTTTCTGGGAGACCGATACTTCAGAGGTTGTCTCTTCTCCCTCTGTTTTCCAAATCTGTGGCCTTCTCAGTGAGATATTTTATGTTTTCTTCTAATTCATTAATTTTTTTGGGTTTGCTTTATTGATTCTTGCTGTTTTATGACCTCACTTTCTTTGAGTTGCTTAAATTTGGTCTTTAGGGACTGGTTTTGCTTTTCAGCTTTGTTTGCCCTTCTATTGGATGCTTCGAGCTCTTTTTCCAATTGAGTAGTCTTATCTGTCAGACTGCTGATCTCTTTCTCCCATTTTTATTTCCAGAAGGTTTCCATCTCTTGAATAAGTTCCAGTTTGAGATCTTCCAGAGCTTGTTGATAGTTTCCATTTTGGGAGGCATGTTCTGATTTTTTTTTTGGATTTCCTCCTCATTTTCTTCTTTTCCTTGGGTACTTCCACCATAAAAGTTTTCAATAGTCACCTTTTTCCCTTTCTTCCTGGAGGCTTGATTTTGTGCCATGTGAGCCATCCCATTGGTGGTTTTATTTCCCTTTCCTATTTGGTCAGAGGTCTGGGTGATATGGGTGGGTTTTCTGTGAATTTAGGTTGCCTCAGACTAGTTCTTCCCAGCCTCTGAGGTTTCTTAGAGGGCTGGGTCCCTGATCACAGTCAAAGTGCCCAGGTGTTCAGCTCTGCCCAGATAATTAGCGCATGGTCTGTCCCTGGTGTTTAGTTCCACCCAGATGTTCAGAGCAACCTCCCCAAATACAGCTCCGAGGACCCCAGTGCTCAGCACCGGGTTCTCCCGTGAAACCGCCCTGAGACGTTTTCTCCTGGCAGTCCCCAAATCCCAAGGACCCTGGAGTGCCCCCCCCAACAAAGATATTCCACACTCACTCGCTGTCACAGTGAGCACTCCTGTAGCTCACTCTGGATTGGTCCCATTGCCATTTTCTCAATGAAATTATTAGTTGTTTCTATGATTTGTTCTCTAACTAACAGATTTTGGAGCATCATATTATTTAATTTCCAATTAATTTTTGATTTGGCTCTCCATGTACACTTACTGATCATTATTTTTATTGCCTTATGATCTGAAAAGGCTGCATTTATTATTTCTGCTTTTCTGCATTTGTATTGCATGTTTCTGTGATGTAGTGTATGGTCAATCTTCGTGAATGTTCCATGTGGTGCTGAGAAGAAGGTGTATTCCTTTTTATCCCTATTTATTTTTTCTCCATATGTCTATTAACTCTAATTTTTCTAAGATTTCATTCACTTCTTTTACCACTTTCTTATTTATTTTTGATTTGATTTATCTAAATTTGATAGTGGTTCATTCAGATCTCCCACTCATATGGTTTTACTGTATGTTTCCTCCTTCAATTCTCCTAGTTTCTTCTTTAGAAATTTGGATACTATACCATTTGGTGCATACATGTTGATTAGTGATATTTCCTCATTGTCTATAGTCCCTTTTAACAAAATATATTTACCTTCCCTATTCCTTTTAATCAGGCCTATTTTTTCCTTTGGCTTTGTCAGATATCATGATTACAACTCCTGCCTTCTTTCTATCAGTTGAGGCCCAAAAGGTCTTACTACATCCTTTAATTCTGACCTTTCGAGTATCTACCTGCCTCATGTATGTTTCTTGAAGACAACATATGGTAGGGTTTTGGATTCTAATCCATTGTGTTATTTGTCTACGTTTTATGGGTGAGTTCATCCCATTCATGTTCAAAGTTATGATTGTCACTTGTGGACTCCCTGGCATTTTGATATCCTCCCCTAATTCTGACCTTTCTTCTTAAGTATAACCTTTTAAACCAGTGATTTACTTTAGGTCAGTCCCCCTAGTCCCCTTCCTTGATATGCTTCCCTTTCTATCCCCTACATTTTTGTTCCCTTCCCCCCCTTCTTCCCTCCCTTTTTGTGTTCATACCACTCCTACCCCCCTTGGTTTTCCCTTCTCCCTTACCCTATTGGATATGATAGAATTCAAGATCCCAATGGATCCAAATGCTCTTCCCTCTCAGAGTTGATTTCACTAAGAGTAAGGCTTAAGTTAAAACTCCCTTCCTTTCCTTCTTATAGAATTCTTCCCCTCCCCTTCCCATATGTATCTTTGAGTGAAAAAGATTATTCTATTTAGTTTTTTCTATTTCTTGGAGTATATCTTAGTACCCTCATAGATTCTTCCCCTCCCTTTTTCTTTCTTCCCCCCCCCTTTCTCCATATTGTCCCAATGCCCCAAGCTTTCCCTATGTGTAATTCTTCTTACTACTCTAATGATGCATACAATTTTTGAGAGTTACACAATACTTTTTCACCATATATTAATATATATATATAATTTGATATAAATTTAGTCCTTATAGAAGAGAGTTTGAATAAAAGAAAAAGATAACATTTTTTCTCCTTTTCCTTTTCCTTCATATTTACTTTTTTATGTTTCTCTTGCTCTTTGTGTTTGGATGTCAAACTTTTCACAGAGTTCTGGTCTTTACAAATACTTGGAAATCTTGTATTTTGTTGAATGCCCAATCTTTCCCCTGGAAGTATATAGTCAGTTTTGATGGATAGGTGATTCTTGGTTGGAGACCCAGCTCTCTTTCCTTTCTGAATATCAAGTTCCGGCCTTACGGTCATTCAGAGTGGAAATTCCTAGGTCCTCTGTGACCCTGATTGGCACTCCTTTATATCTAAATTGTCTTTTTCTGGCTTCTTGTAAGATTTTTTTCTTTTGCTTGGAAGCTTTGGAATTTGGCAATTACATTCCTGGGAGTTGTCTTTTGGGAATTTAGTGTAGAGGGTGTTCTGTGACTTCTTTCAATGCATATTTTGTCCCCTTGTTCTAGAATCTCTGAGCAGTTTTCTTTGATGATATCTTGTAATATGATGTCAAGATTACTGTTTATTTCTGGCTTTTCTGGTAGACCAATGATTCTCAGATTGTCTCTCCTTCCACTGTTTTCCAGGTCTGTCACCTTGTCAGTGAGATATTTTATATTATCTTCTAATTCCTTAGTCTTTTGAATTTGCTTAATTAATTCTTGCTCTTTTGCAAGATCATTGTCCTCCAGTTGCCTTATTCTGACCTTTAAAGACTGGTTTTCCTTTTCAGTTTGGTCTGACCTGTTTTTTGAGGATTTGAGCTGTTTCTGCATTTGCGTATTTTGGTCCTTCAGATTGCTGAGTTCCTTTTGTATTATTTCCCATTTTTTCCTGCCAGAAAGCTTCTATCTTTTTGATAATTTCCAATTTAAATTCTTCAAGAGCTTGTGGAGAATTTCCATTTCTTTTGGAAGATTTTGGAACATTTGTTTGTGTTTCCTCTTCTATTTCCTCTGTATTTTTTATTTTCTCTCTATAAATTGTGTCCAAAGTCACCCCCTTCTTGCTTTTCTTGGTGTTGGGAGGCTGACCCTGAGCACTGTTTGCCATCTCTTTGTTTTTTCTCCCCTTTCCCATCAGAACTCTGAGTGAGGTGGGCTGGCTCTCAGTGTATGGTTCTAATGATCCAGGCGTTAGCCCCAGGCACATTCTCCACTCTCTGCAGCTGTACTGTCTTCCCAGGGAAGGCCAGGGTCTGCTTCCCCTGCCTGCCGGTGTTTCAGGTGTTACTGCTCTCAGATGAGGGTTTTTGGTTGTTTTAGTTAACTCCCAAAACCTGTGGGTGCCCCTTGTTCACTTCAGGTGATCCCTTCGCGCACTCATTGATTATAGTGTGCTAGTTCTGGGTGCCCATGATCTGAGTTCCCCTTGCCCACATGCTGGGGTTTTGGGTTTTACTACTCTCAGGAGTGGGTCCTTTGTGGTCTTACTCAGGTCTCCAGACCTGGGGCTGCCCGTTTTTCAGTCCTGGGGTGCCCTCCCTCACTTGTTGATTCTGGCCAGTGCAGACTTAAACTCTGGCTCCGTAGGTGTGGTGGGTGGGGGAGGGTGGGTTAGCTTTTTGTTCCCTTATATAGTGGAAATGCCGGAGTCCCACCTACCTTCAGTGTGGGGTCTCTATGTTCTTATGAGGATGGTTGTTTTTGGTTTTTTTGCGGGGTCTTTTGAGGTCATCTGTTTCATTGAGTCTGAGGAAAGGAAGCCAGGTGCATTTATTCTGCAGCCATGCTTATTTGGAAGTCCCAGGAAACTTTCTGATAAAATAACAACAATAACAACAAATATTTACTAAACACCCAATATGTGCCAGGCATTATGCTAAGTGTTGGGTCTGCCAAAAGAGGCAAAGGACAATCCCTATCTTGAACAAATTTACAATTAATAGAAGGAAGCTACCAGAATCCACCTGAGCAGCATGTTTAGAGGGAGTTTTCTTACCACTTTAAAAAATGATAGTAAATTAAATGATTAGAATTGGAGACTTCCTTTCATTGAATCTTCACTCCAACACTCAAAATTTCTCATGCCTAGATCTATGTTGGCTATTTTTACTTTGGGTTTTGGTTTCTGAAACTAATATGCTTGTCTTTCATGTTAATCTTAGAATCAAAGTATTGCTCATTCATTTTTCATCTTATCTGACCCTTGGCTACCTCATTTGGGGTTTTCTTGGCAAAGATACTGAAATGACTTGTCATTTCCTATTCCAGCTCTTTTTAGGGATGAATAAACAGACAAACAGGGTTAAGTGCCTTGCCTGGGGTCACACAGCTAGTTAATGTCTGAGGTCAGATTTGAACTCAGGAGGATGAGTCTTCCTGACTCCTGGAAAAGTACTCTATCCATTCTATCACCTCCCTGCCCTCTTAGAATAATAGAATCATACAATTTCAGAGTTTAATGAGACCTCAATGATCATCTACTTTGGCCTATAACTGAGCAAAAATACATTGACAAATGGCCATTTAGTCTTTGTCAAAGACAAGGGCCATTAAAGCTGGCTCCTCCTTAAAGGAAGGGAAATAATTCCATTTGGAGAGTATCAGCCAGGGAGCAGCTGGTTGTACTTGTAGGTGTTGGCCAATTCCCCATTAGTATTTATGTGCCTGAATTCCTTAGCTATTTACTCTTGGCTATTACAGACAGATAAGATGAACTAGGAAGCATATCCAAGAAAGCCTCTTAGATACTGAGTTCCTTTGAGATATGCTGCAATATAAAGAAATAGTCAATGAAGGAATGAGATATTAGGAATTCTAGATTTCTATTGCAAAAGTGAATCATTTTAATGGAGATGCTTCTCCGTTCTTGCTTCTTTGATTTTTCTCTAGTCTTTTGCCCTGTAGTTTCAGGATGATGAGTTGTTTTAGAAACACCTGTGACTCCTCACCCTCAGGCCTTCTCTTTGAATAAGTTGGTTAATGATATCTCAGCAGGTAACAGTAGGTGGGTTTTCTGGAGCAGAGACTGCATCATTGAATGTCCTGTCACTGCAACTTCAGACCTGCTCTTTTCACAGCTTCTGACATTAGCTTCAATTTTGTTTGTTTAGCTTTGTTTCAAAAGCCCAACTTGTTTTCTTAAGGCAGAGGGAAATTTTATCTATTTCTAAAGTTGTATCCATTAAAACACATAAAGCTGAGACTTGAGTTTTAAAAAGGCAAAATAATACTTTAAAGGCTCTATAATGCACAGTGCGTAGTGCCTGACCTGGAGTTAGGAAGATCTCGACACCTGCCTCACAGGGTTTTTGTAAGGAACAAATCAGGTCATATTTGTCAAACACCTAGCACTGTGTAGAAGCTATAGAAATACATATTCCATTTTTTTTCCAAAGAGGAAGACGGAAAAGTTTGAGGCTCCAGTGTCAGAGAACCTGGGTTTAAACTCTGTCATTGACAGTATCTATATATAACTGTTGCCAAATATTTTAGTTTCCCTGGGCCCCAATTTCCTGAACTCTAAAGTGTGATTGTTATGTTAGATGTCTTTTAAGTTTTTTTCCAATTCTAACTTTATGATCCTATGATCACTAGAATTAAGGACATTAATGAAATAGGAAGACAGATTCTTTGAAAAAGCACATAAATATGTATTTTCAAATCCTCAAATAGGAGGATACCAATACGGGTCAGGAGGAATACTGAGTTGAACTGTGTGATGATGGAGGGAAAATGGAACCATTAGTTAACTCTGACCAAGACTTGTATGAGTGATATATGCTAATGAAGTGAAAGAAAGGATTCTTAAGTGATGGAATCCCAAGACTGTTAACAGACTTTCCCAAAGTCACACCGATAGTAAGCATCAAAAGTGAGACTTGAATCCTATACATGCCATTTAATTCCAAAGACATAAAGATGTTTCCACTGAAATATGTTGATTTTCAGTACAACTCTACCTAACCACACACAAAGATGGTCATGCCCTTAATTTCAGCATCAGCTATAAGTATTTAGCATTCAAGGTCCAAAACTCTTCATTTAGAATTCCTAGAAATTCTTCTTTTAGACCATAAGCTTCTATCCTTCTGTTTCTCTTTGTGTCATTATTCCCTCCCTCCTTTCTTTCCATACTTCTTTCTTTTTTGTTTCTTTTCTTTCCAACCCCATCAACCCTACTCTGGCCTCAATTGCCCCATTGCCAAATCCTAACTGTTTAATTACCCAATTAATTTTTACACTGCCATGTTACCTTCAATTTTTGTCACTTTGTCCAATCACTGCTTTTGTCTTACCAAACATTAAACTTGGACCCCTCCTACCATAGCCATTTCTATTCCTACTAACATTTTTCTGAATGTCACTAAATTTTACCATAGTAAAAATGTATAATCAATATACATTATCTGTTTTTATAGAATGCTGGTTTTTGATATTCATTCTTTCATTTTCTAAGAGAACCAATGACTTCATGGGACAATGACGGTATACAAAGTCAGCAACCTCATTTTCTCTTCCAGAATCATGGAAAGCCAGAGGTTAGACAAACATCAGGATGACTGGCAGTGTCCCAGGATGCAGTGAATGACCTTGACATTTTCCATGTCTGACTAAGCTTTAAAAGCTTCACAGTGTTTGCTTTAGCTGCCTTCATGGCCATTGGGACAAATTGTTCTCACCTTCCGATTCTGTCTGGTGAAGCCACCACATGATTGGAATAGACTTCCCCCCTAACTCACTGACAGGTTTGATGGATTTACTGGGTTGTGGCCACTCCGCACCCTACAGGTTCTTGAGAGTTGGGGAAAAGGTGAACACCAGATCATGGAGTGTTATAAGAGGATTACCACCTCTTATGTGCTAATTATTGTGGAGCTCCTTTTAGCATTGTTCAGCCAAAATGACAGTATCCTGGATTTATAGGTAGGAAATCTTACTAGTCCTCTACCAAATCTGCTTATTTTATAGATGATTAAACTGAGACCCTGGGAAGTTAAGTAAATTATCTGAGGTTTCCAAAGAAGTAATTCTGAGAGGACAGATTTGAATCCAGGTCCTCCAGGTTCAGGTCTTTCCACTTTTTTCATGCTGCTTCCTCATCTGGGAATGTATTGTTGCAAAACAACTTCTGAATCTCCCAAGACTGACTACTTATCATATTTCTTAGGATATCTGATCCAAATGGAATCTCCTCTCCTTAGGTTACCTTCTTCCTCTCCTTCTCACAAGAGGATTTTATCTATACAAACAGGAGGGTTAGATATGAGAAGAATAAGCCTTTCACAAAGATTAAAGGAGGGAATAATAAGGGAGATGTCATGTCTTGAAATATAAAATCATGGAGAGGAAAGAACTCAAGATTCTTGACCTCTATTTTTTTTAGTAAGTATGAAATGAAGTTTCTTTTGAGGCAGGGAAAGGTAGTATAAGCAACTTGAGAAAAAAGAAAAGGTCAAGAAAAGCTTCTGTAGAGAGAGTCAACTTTCAAAGGCTTAATAGGATTGCTTTATAGCAGTTAAGACTCAGTTGATTTCTAATAACTTAAATTTCCAGTGGGCTAAGTCAACAGGGTTGAATAACTGCCTTTAGCTGCTTTCAAGTCTTGTGGTTTAGACACAGGGAAAGCTGAAGGTGGGAATAATAAAGAGTTGGGTTTGTGAAAACATAAGTAGTGATTAGACCTAGAGAGGGGGACTTGGTGGGGCAAAAGTAGAAGAACAAGTTAAGTTTGACTAATGGGTCAAGATCTTGAGAAAGAAAAGGGAAGCCAAAGTAGGGGAGGTAGCCCGTGAAAGCAGTATATGGTATAGTAAATGGAGGAACTACTATTTTTATTCCTCTCCTGGGTCTGCACCAGATTCTTAGATATTCTCTACCATGCCCTATCAACCTTCTCATCTTGAAAGTTCACTTTATCTCTAGCCTTCATACAGTGGAAGGACATTTCTCTCCTGTAGCCTTTTCCTCTGAAAATGCCCAGGGCTGTCGTGCCCTCATTTTTCTACAGACTCCATTCCTGACTCTTCGGACTGGCCCCACATGGACACCTTTCTCCTCTGCTCCACTTTGCTTTTCAGGTCCTGTTTTATATGTGAGTTTACCACATCGGAATGTAAGCTACCAAGACAATATTTGGATATGAAGGGGTAGGTTCTTGTAAGGAGAGAGGGTTTTTTCTTACTTTCCCCCCCACAGGGTTGAAGAGATGATGAAAGGGATGACATATCTGGGAAAAGCACAGTAAAAACTTGACTCCTTTGAGGGATGTCTTCCCAACAAAAAATGCTTTTTTGAGCTCATTTCCTGGGGGACAAATTCTTAGAAATATATCAAACCACCTTAGCTATTGAAGAGAAGGAGGAGGAGGAGGAGGAACAGGAGGAAGAGAGACAATACACATGTTTTATATTCAGGAATAGGGTATCTAGGCTAACCATCAACTGTGGATACACCCTGTTTGAATGTTCTGTCTCTGGAGTAAGAAGGACATCTTTCTACCATCACACTTTGTATGCTTGGAATTCTTCCAACTGAAAATACTTCAGGCTGACAGCAATAAGAACCCTGAAGGACAACCATGTGTGAGATACACTGGGAAACCCAGCACCTATTCTTAGAGTAACCAGATCATGTTCTGTGTAAACTGCTCTACATCACAGGACACAACTATCCTATACACTAATATATGGCAGTGGCTACTCTATATGACAATAAGAAGATCCATGCATATGGTAGATATCATAAACATAAAGGTAAAAGACTTTTAAGACCTGCTTTCCAAAGAGGAGAGATCTCTAGCATTAGCTGCGGTATCAACAAGCCATGAATATATGTCCTGGAAAATAGCTGATGAAAAAATTCTCAGGAATATCTGAAGGAAGGAGGAGACTATGGCAGAAAACATCTTAACTTATTCTAGTGAAGATCAGTTAACCAATAAACATTATTAGGAGTCTGCTATATGCCAAGATCTATGTTTTAAATGCCGGAAATACAAAATAATAGCCCCTTCCCTTAAGGAGCTCCCATTCTTTTTTTTTCATTAATATTCTTTTTTAAAATTTTATTTAATTGATTAACTTAGAGCATTTTTCAAGGATTACAAAAATTATGTTCTTTCTCTTCCCTTTTGCCCAACCCCCTCCCATATCTGACACACAATTCCACTGGGTTATACATGTATCTTTGGTCAAGATCTATTTCCATATCATTGATATTTGCATTAGGGTGATCATTTAAGATTTATAACCCCAATCATATCCCCATTGACACATGTAATCAAGCAGTTGTTTTTATTATGTGTCTCTACTCCCACAGATTTTCCTCTGGATGTGGATAGTGTTCTGCCTCATAAATCCTTCAGAATTGTCCCGGATCATTGCATTGCTGCTAGTAGAGAAGTTCATTAGGTTTGATTGTACCACAGGGTATCAGTCTCTGTGTATAATGTTCTCCTGGTTCTTCTCCTCTCACTCTGCATCAATTCCTGGAGGTCCTCCCAGTTCACATGAAATTCCTCCAGTTCATTGTTTATTTGAGCACAATAGCATTCCATCACCGACATATACCACAATTTGTTCAAGCATTCCCTGATTGAAGGGCATCCCCTCAGGAGCTCACATTCTAATAGATGAAGAAAGAGATAAATTGGCTAAGAGAGGTGAAGGCCAGGCAGAAATAGGAAATAATGGAACAAAAGAAGGAACTTGGATGGGGGAGATTTCTTCAAAGAATGGGTGCCTAATGGAAATGATTACTGACTTTGGAAGATTAGAGATAAACCAAATGTGCTACAGAATTTGACAGACATTTTGGAATGTTTTGTAGTTCAGAGTACAAATCTAGCTTTTAATTCTGAATATGGATAGTTTTTATCTGATTGGCAACTAAGCTGAGTCATAAAGCTGAACTGTTACAGAACTGTAATTCCCATAGACTATGAAGTTAAAAACAGGATCATAACATCTGTATCTGGCTGCTCTTGTGAGACATATGCTGTTTACACTGTAAAAAAGTATTCAAGCTGATCTCAACCAGGTAAAAGTATTCATACTAAGAATTTGGTCACAGGATATTTCAATTTTTACTTTATTTTTAGCTTTTAATTCTCTCCTTCCAATACCCATGGGGAAAAGAAGAAAAATAAAGCCCACTGCAAATATAAAAAAATAAATCAAAACAATTTCTCAAATCAGCCATATTTAAAAAAAGCATGCTTAAATATGCACCCTGAGTCCATTACTTCTCTGTCTGAAAGTAGACATAACATTTTATCATGAATCCTCTGAAATTATGGGTCATTGTGTCTATCAAACTTCTAAAGTCATTCAAAGTCATTTGTCCTAACAATATCTTTATTGTATATATTGTATCCTTAGTGTGCTCACTGTACTATGCATCTGTGGTTTAAGACACACACAGTTTAAAAGAAGGTACCCCCAAAACTCTACTCTAAAAACTGATGATGCTCACTGACTCTGAACTTAATCAGTTCCTCTACCTGATAGTCCATACTGATGCCAGAGCAAGGCTGCACAAAATGACCCAATGATATGACATGAGTTTGCATCAAAACCCTCCTCCCTCCTTTAAATGTCATAGAGATTTGTATTGTAAACTGCAAAAATTTGCTCCAACTTTGACAGCCAACTTGGCCACAGCCCTTTAAGGAGCAAAAGCCTGCCAAGGTCTTCAACCCAGAAGCACCAACCATGTAGAGGTCTGAATTATGGTTCTGGAGAAAGCAGGTTCTGACAGGCCAGTTCCAGGAAAAATAGGCTCTGGACTGCTTGTGAAAGGAATGAGAATTAAGAAACAGAGGGGGAGGCGGAGTCAAGATGGTGGCCTAGAAGGAGCAGAAGTTCAGACCTCTGAATACACTTCACAAACTGAATGCTCCTAGGGGACTGAAAATGAAAACTAACAGAGCCAAGGAACACTCCTGCTGGACTCAATTCAAAAGGTATGCCCCCTGAAAAGCTAGAATCTGAGAACACTCAGGTTAAAGGGGAAGGCAGAAGGAAGGTCCCAGAAGCTGCCCCCCTTCCCACCTAGAGTGCTGAGACTCCAGTGGCAGAAGCTACTTCTAGGTGGGCAAAGGTGCTGGTCTAGAGGGTGTACCTTGCAGGCAGGGCTGTGCCAAGTTTAGAGCGTCATACACAGATGGTGGGGAAGGAGCTAGAGAGGGAGTATAGACCTGGAAGCCTGACCAGAGCTGTGGAGATACTCCATATTTGCTTCAGGCTTCCCTGAGGTTTTGGACTCAGGCCACACCCAGCTCAATGAGGCTGAACTTAATCCATCAAAAGTCTTCAAAACTCAGGGAAGCCCAGGCTCCATAACCCTCCTAATTGATAACTGGATGTAAAGCAATCAAAAGCCTCCAGAGGACAGGGAAGCTCAAATCCCAACAAACCTCCCCCAGAGACTACAGGGAGAGATCTTCTGTCAAAGCTCCAAGAGGGAAGACTGACAGAAGCCCCCAAAACCAAAAAAAAGAGAGAGAGAGGAACAAGAGCACAGACAAATATGGGGAGCAAAGAAGGGGTGAACATGGGCAAACAACAGAAAAAGAAGAAAACGAGGTAAAGAGGATGAAAGATGACCTTCAAAGACATTAGACCAGAAGGAAAAGGCTGACCAAAAAGCCAGGGAAGAAATCCTGTCTTTAATATCCAGAATACAACAATTGGAATTGTGACCTCACAAGGTAGCAGGACACTATGAAACAAAAGCAAAAGAATGAAAAAAATTGAGGAAAATATGAAGCATCTCATTCACAAAACAGAGGATTTAGAAAATCATTTGGGGAGAGACAATCTAAGAATCATTGGTCTACCAGAAGACCATGACAAAATAAAAAAGCCTGGACATAATACTACAGGAAATTATTCAGGAAAACTGCCCCAATATTCTAGAAGAAGAGGGAAAAGTGGAGATTGAAAGAATCCACAGATCACCTCCTGTACTTAATCCCCAACTGACAACACCCAGGAATGTTTATAGCCAAATTCAAGAACTATCAGACCAAAGAAAAGATATTACAAGCTGCCAAGAAGAAGTCATTCAGATACCATGGAACCACAGTGAGGATAACGCAGGATCTGGCTGCATCTACACTGAAGGACTGAAAGGCATAGAATATAATATTCCAGAAAGCAAGGGAACTAGGTCTATAACCAAGAATCAACTACCCAGCAAAACTGACTATATTCTTACAGGGAAAAGTATGGTCATTCAACAAAATAGAAGAATTCCAAGAATTTTTAAAGAAAAGACCATACCTGAACAGAAAATTTGATGTCCAAGCACAGATCTCAAGAGAATCATCAAAAGGTAATTAAAAAGAGGGGAAAAAGAAAAACAAAACAAAACAACAACAACAACAAAATTTTTAAGTGACTCAAGTTGAAATGACATGTATCCCTATAAGAAAAGAGGTCATTGATAACTCTTAAAAACTATCACTATCACCTGGAAAGGTAGAAGAATTAGATTTAGAGGGAAAAGTGACAAACTGTATAGGATGAAAAGATAAGACATAAATAGGTATATATATATATATATTTATGAATGTATACACATATACATTCATAAATACATATACGTGTGTGTGTATATATATACACAACTAGAGCTAAAAATGAGGTTAATACTAAAAGAAATGAGAAAAGAAAAAAAATGGGGTAAATTTGTATATCACAAAGAAGCTCATGGTGGGAGGGAGGAGAACATCAATACACTGGAAGGGTAAAGAGGTTGGAGAAAGGGAATACTCAACACTTACATGCTTTGAAATTGACCTAAAGAGGGAACAACAATCCAATCCATTGGGGCATAGAATAGATATGTTCCCTATAGGGAAGTAGAAGGGTAACAAATGGACTGGTGAGGAGGGAAGCAATACAAGGGAGAGAGAGGGTTGGGTGCAATTTTAGAAAGACAATAGGGAAAATAAGGGGGGTATTAAGAAGGGAGGGGGTAGAAAGGGAAGTAAAATAAGGGTGGAAACTATGGGAACTGATTAAAAACAAACATTGGTGTAGAAGGAAATAGTGAAAGAAGAAAAGGCAGGACCAGGAGTAGAAATCAAAATGCTGGGAAATACAAAGCTAGTAATCATAACTCTGAATGTGAATGGAATGAACTCACCCATAAAACGCAAGTGAATATCAGAGTGGATTAGAATCCAAAACCCTACTATATGCTGTTTACAAGAAACACACATGAGGAAGGTAGATACACATAGGGTGAAAGTAAGAGGATGGAGCCAAATCTATTGGGCATCAACTGATAAAAAGGCAGAAGTCACAATCATGATATCTGACAAAGCCAAAGTAAAAATAAATCTAGCTAAAAGAAATAGGGAAGGTAATTAGATCCTGATAAAAGGCAATATAGACAATGAGGAAATATCTGTACTCAACATGTATGCACCAAATGGCATAGCATCCACATTTCTAAAGGAGAAACTAGAGGAGCTCAAGGATGAAATAGATAGAAAAACGATATTAGTGGGAGAACTGAACCTTCCTCTATCTGAACTAGATAAATCAAACCAAAAAATAAAGAAGAAAGAGGTAAGAAAAGTGAATGAAATCTTAGAAAAATTAGAGTTAGTAGAAATGTGGAGGAAAATAAATAGGGACAAAAAGGAATATAACTTCTTTTCAGCAGCACATGGTACATTCAAAAAATTGTCCATGTATTAGGGCATAAAACATTGCAAATGAGGGCAAAAGAGCAGAAATAATAAATGCAATCTTCTCAGATCACAATGCAATGAAAATAATATTTAGTAAGGGTACATGGAGAGGTAAATAAAAATTAATTGGAAATTAAACAAACGATTCTCCAAAACCGGTTAAAGAACAAATTGTAGAAACAGTTAATAATTTCATTGAAGAAAATGACAATGATTAGATATTCTTTCAAAACCTATGGGACGCAGCCAAAGCAGTACTCAGGGGAAAATTTATATCCTTGAGTTCATATATTAACAAATTAAGAAGAGCAGTAGTCAATGAATTGGGTGTGCAAGTTAAAAAAAATCTATAAAGTGAACAAATTAAAAATCCTCAGATGAAGACTAAATTGGAGATCCTTAAAATCAAAGGAGAAATAAGACTAGAAGGTGGTACTTTGAAAAAACAAACAAAATATACAAAGTACTAGTCAGTCTAATTAAAAAAAGGAAAGAAAAAACCAAATTGACAGTATCCAAGATGAAAAGAGAGACCTCACCTCTAATGTAGAGGAAATTAAGGCAATCATTAAAAACTATTATGTCCAAATATATAGCAACAAATATGGCAATCAAGGTGAAATGGATGAATACTTACAAAAATATAAATTGCCTTGACTAACAGAGGAAGAAATAAATTACCTAAACAATCCCATATCAGAAAAAGAAATTGAACAAGCCATCAAAGAATTCCCTAAGAAAAAAACTCCAGGTCCAGATGGATTCACAAATGAATTCTATCAAACATTTAAAGAACAACTAATCCCAATATTTGACAGAATAAGCCAAGAAGGAGTTCTACCAAATTAATTTTATGACACAAACATGCTACTTACCCCAAAGCCAGGCAGGTCAAAAACAGAGAAAGAAAAGTATAGACCAATCTCCTTAATGAATATAGATGCAAAAATCGTAAATAGGATACTAGCAAAAAGACTCCAGCAAGTGATCAGACGGATCATTCACCATGATCAAGTAGGATTTATACCAGGGATGCAGGGCTGGTTCAATATTAAGAGAACCATCCACATAATTGACCATATTAACAATCAAGCTGACAAAAATCACATGATTATCTCAATAGATGCAGAAAAAGCCTTTCATAAAATACAACACCCATTCCTATTGAAAACACTAGAAAGTACAGGAATAGAAGGGCCTTTCCTAAAAACAATAAACAGTATATATCTAAAACCATCAGCTAACATCATCTGCAATGGGGATAAACTAGAAGCCTTCCCAATATGATCAGGAGTGAAACAAAGATTCCCATTTACACCTCTACTATTTAACATTGTACTAGAAACACTAGCAGTAGCAATTAGAGAAGAAAAAAGAAATTGAAGGTATTAAAATTGGCAGAGGAGACCAAGATATCACTCTTTGTGGATGATATGATGGTTTACTTAAAGAATCCTAGAGAATCAACTAAAAAGTTAATCGAAATAATCAACAACTTTAGCAAAGTTGCAGGATACAAAATAAACCCGCATATGCCATCAGCATTTCTATATATCTCCAATCCATCTCAGCAGCAAGAGTTAGAAAGAGAAATTGCATTTAAAATCACCCCAGACAATATATAATAATTAGGAATCTATCTGCTGGGACAAGCACAGGAACTATGTGAACACAACTACAAAACACTCTCCACACAATTAAAACTAGATCTAAACAATTGGAAAAAAACATTGATTGCTCATGGGTTGGATGAGCTAACATAATGAAAATGACAATCCTACCCAAATATATTTACTTATTTAGTGCCATACCCATTGAACTACCAAAAACTTCTTTACAGGATGAGAAAAAAACAATAAAGTTCATTTGGAATAACAAAAGATCAAGGATATCCAGGGAAATCATGAAAAAAATGCAAAGGAAGGAGGACTTGCAGTTCGAGATCTCAAAATATACTTTAAAGCAGTGGTTATCAAAACAATTTGGTACTGGCTAAGAGACAGAAAGGAGGATCAGTGGGATAGACTTGGGGTAAGTGACTTCAGCAAGACAGTCTATGACAAGTCCAAGGATCCTATCTTTTGGGACTAAAACCCACTTTTTGATAAAAACTGCTGGGGAAATTGGAAGACAGTATGGGAGAGATTAGATTTGGATCAACATCTCATACCCTACACCAAGATAAACTCAGAATGGGTGAATGACCTGAATATAATGAAGGAAACTATAAGTAAATTAGGCAAACACAGAATAGTATACTTGTCAGATCTTTGGGAAAGGAAAGACTTTAAAGCCAAGCAATACAAAGAAATAATCACAAAATGTAAAATCAATAATTTTGATTACATCAAATTAAAACGTTTTTGTACAAATAAAACTAATGAATCCAAAATTAGAAGTCAAGCAACAAATTGGGAAACAATCTTCATTAAAAAGCTTCTGACAAAGGTCTAATTACTCAAATTTATAAAAGAGCTAAACCAGTTATAAAAAAAAAATCAAAGCCATTCTCTAATTTAAAAAAGGTCAAGGGACATGACTAGGCAATTTTCAGTTAAAAAAATCAAAATTATTAATAAGCACATGAAAAAGTACTCTAAATCTCTTATAATCATAGAAATGCAAATCAAAACAACTCTGAGGTATCACCTCACACCTAGTAGATTGTTCAACATGACAGCAAAGGAAAGTAATGAATTCTGGAGGGGGTGTGGGAAAGTTGGGACATGAATGCATTGCTGGTGGAGTTGTGAATTGGTCCAACCATTCTGGAGCGCAATTTGGAAGTATGCCCAAATGGTGCTAAAAGACTGTCTGCCCTTTGATCCAGCCATAGCAGTGCTGGGTTTGTACCCCAAGGAGATAATAAGGAAAAAGACATGTACAAGAATATTCATAGCTGCACTCTTTGTGGTGGCCAAAAATTGAATAATGAGGGGATGCCCTTCAATTGGGGAATGACTGATCAAATTGTGGTACATGTTGGTGATGGAATACTATTTTGCTAAAAGTAATAATGAAGTGGAGGAATTCCATGGAGACTGGAACAGCCTCCAGGAAGTGATGCAGAGTGAAAGGAGCAGAGCCAGGAGAACATTGTACACAGAGACTGATACACTGTGGTACAATCACAAGTAATGGACTTCTCCATTAGTGGCAATGCAATGTCCCTGAACAATCCACAGGGATCAAGGAGAAAAAAAAAACACTACCCTCAAGTAGAGGACACACGGGGGGACTAAAAACACCAAGTAAAGGCAACAGCTTGACTACAGGGGTAGAGGGGATATGATTGAGGCTGAACAAATTGTAGTATAAGTTGGGGATGGAATACTTTATACATTATACACAGAGACTGATACACTGTGGTACAATTGAATGTAATTGACTTCTCCATTAGTGGCAATGCAATACCCTGAACAACTTGGAGGAAGCTACAAGAAAAACCATTATCCACATCCAAAGGAAACACTGTGAGAGTAAAAACACCGAAGAAAAACAACTGCTTGAATACATAGGTCAAAGGGATATGTTTGGGAATGTATACTCTTAATGAACATCCTAGTGTAAACAACAACATGGAAATAGGTCCTGATCAAGGACACAAGTAATACCCAATGAAATTGCACGTTGGCTGTGGGAAAAGTGGTTGGAGGGTAGGGAGGGAAATAATGTGTTTATTGTAACCAAGGAATAATGTTCTAAATTGACTAAATAAACTTATTCAAATGGAAAAAAAATGAAACAGAGGGTGTGGATAAATCACCAGGACAGAATACTATGCATGAAGGGAGTTTTGTAGTATTCCACCAAGTTTGAAGAAAAAAAGCATGTTATGAAATTACGATTATTTTTGACTACAAAAAGTCATTTGGGGCAGAGATGTAGGTTGGTAAATAGTTGTCTCATGTGATAGCAGGCTGAGATATTTTGAGATCCAGGTTCTAAGGAAACCACAATTAGAGGGGAGGGAGTCAAGAAGTGAATGATAAGGGAAACAAGAAGGGAAAGTTTTGGAGACTGAAAAAGATTGCAGGAAGAAGAAATCTGAAAAAAACCTTGAACATAGATGAACCAATGGGAAAAACAAAAATAATAAAGGGATATATGCCCTTCTGATTTAAGGCATCTATGAATAAATATTATAAAATGAAGGAAAATAATGCAACACAATGAGACAGAATTATAGAAGGACATGTAACAACAAAACACTGTTGTTGAGTGGTTTAAAAGAGAAATGAGAATTGTTAGACTATATTTTATGTCCAGCAAAAATAATGAGAAAATAGAAATATTTGAATCTATAATGGCAAGTTTCACCAAAAGGAACAAAAGAGAGAGAACTATAGATTGGAAGTATATGTACAAACAGAAGGACATCCTAAAAGAAGAAAAGCAAAATTCAAAATCATTAAAAGAAAAAAAAATCATTATATAAGCAAGCTCAAAGACAGGATATGTAGAAACAACCTAAGGATCATAGGTCTGCCAGAAGAACACACAGGACAAAATTTATAAACTCTAATAGAGGAAATAATAGAAGAGAATTACCCAGAACTTTTAAACATAGAAAAATGATATCCAATTTGAAAGAATTTATACATCATTTCCATAAAAAATTCAATGTTTTAAACTCCAAGATACAGTGGTTATATTTAACAATTCAACTAAAAAATATTTTTAAGCCATTAGAAGAAAGAGCTTCCCATATAAAGGACAAGATAATAGAATAACATGAGGTAATATGATAATCCAATTGAAAAAGAAGGGAATTAAACAATGTGTTCCCAAAGACCAATTGTGTTCAAGTTACATGCCAGGGTGAACTAATCCTGAAAATCTGAATTTAACCATGTAGGACAAAAGATGTAAATTTAATAATAAAGAAGAGTTTGAAATATATTTTAAAAGAAAACTAGAATGGAAGAGATTACATGACTTTTTTAAAAAATTAAATTAATTTATTTAGTCAATTTAGAACATTATTCCTTGGTTACAACAATCATATTATTTCCCTCTCTCCCCTCCCCCCACCCTTCCCATAGCTGGCATGTGATTTCACTGGGTATTACATGTGTCCTTGATCAAAACCTATTTCCATGTTGTTGGTGTTTGCATTAGGATGTTCATTTAGAGTTTACATCCCCAGCCATATGCCCTCGACCCATGTAATCAAGCAGTTGTTTTTCTTCTGTGTTTCTATTCCCACAGAGTTCTTTCTCTGAATGTGGATAGTGTTCTTTTTCGTAGATTCCTCCAAGTTGTTTGGATCACTGCATTGCCACTAATGAAGCAGTCCATTACATTTGATTGTACCACAGTGTATCAGTCTCTGTGTACAATGTTCTCCTGGTTCTGCTCCTTTCACTCTGCATCAATTCCTGGAGGTTGTTCCAGTTCTCATGCAATTCCTCCACTTTATTATTCCTTTGAGCACAATGATTACATGACTTTTAAACTATGTTTGTTTGTTTGTTTGTTTGTTTGTTTTTCAGAAAGAGAAGAGCCTTTAAAGGAATGAATAAGGAGAGGGGGTGGGGAGATTGGTGGGGAGATACTTTGCCTTTGAACGGGTTCCATTTGAGGTGGCCTGGGGGATTTGATCCCTGCAAAGTCTACTTGTCCTGGGAAGTTAGGAATTAGAGCCCTAAGAACAACCACCACCTGTAGGAATGTGGGAGCGTGGATATAGGTAGGAGATTTCCAGATGAATGTAGCAATAGAAAAGGGCAATAAGAGAGGGTTTAAGTTAGTATGGGGCTTGGGGTTGAGATGCCTGCAATAATTGATATTTTTCTCATACTGAGGTACAATGGAAAATGGGAATTCATGGGGTAAGCTCAACAAGGGCAGTGTCATAAAATGCTAAGAGGGCAGAACCTAAAATAGATGCTTTAAAAACTTTGGTTATAGAAAGAATGCAGAGAAAAGAGAAATATCAGAAAACTATGAGGATCATGAATCAGATGAAGAGTGTCTAGAATAAATAGAAAGGGAAAATGGATAATGAAGAGACTGAAATACTTTTTTCATGGAAAGAGATGCAAAGAAATGAAATAAAAAATAATGAGCAGTATTAGTTGAAGGCAATAATAGGAAGAGTAACTTGAATAAGTGAAAATCAGGGGAAATAATAAACAACTAATTCAAAGAAGGAGAGAGAAAAAGAAATAAAAAGCTAAAGGAAAAGGAGTAAGAGAAGATGAGTGAGAAAGGGAAGAAAGACAGTGGAAACAGGGCCACCTTAAAAAAGATTAAAGTGATTGAAAAAATGACTACTACATTTACAGTAAAAGAAGGGAAATCATAACTAAACAATTTTAGCAACAGATAAAGGAAAATAAAACTATTGTTAAGACTTTAATCATGAATAGATTAAACAATCAAATCAAATGAAAGATAAGATAAATCTATAATAAGAAAACAAAACCCTACAATCTATTGCTTGTAAGAAATACTCTTAAAAAAGCAAACCACAGCATGAAGAAGACTGGGAGGATGGAAAAAATTTCTAGTTATCAATTGTGTCCCAAAAAGCAGGAATGGCTCTCATGGTATTAGACAAAACAAAAATAAATATTCCAAAAAATTAAATGGAATAAAAAAGGAAACAATATTATACTGAAATGAAAGAGGCCACAAACCACTATCAATATTGAACTAACATGTTCCAAATGCCTTTGCATCTAAATTCATAAAGAAAACATCTGAATTAAAAAAAAACATAGACAATAAGATAAAAGTGATAAGAGACCTTTAAGTACCTCTATTACTTTTGGATAAGTCTCAGAAACAGAAATGAAGAGAAAGACATGAAACAGCAAATTTTTGGGGAAATGAGTTGAAGGGAATTATGACATGTATAATTCTCATCAACATGTGAAACTGAAAAAAAATTGATTGTGTGATAGGAAGGAGAGTATTGCAAACAAATGTAAAAAAAAGACAGGAATAGGCAATACATCCTCTTATGACCATAATGCAATAAGAATATAAAACTGTTTCATTGACCATAACAAAAGATATAAACCAAAACCTAGATTTAATTAATCAAATCTTCAGTAATGAGTCAAAGTACAAATCATAGAAATAATAACTATGTAAAAGAAAATGATTATGATGAAACAAAAATTTCTGGGATACAACTAATTCCTTAGGGTGAAATCATATCCTTACAATTGTACAATAATAGAATAAAAAAGAGAATATTAATGAACTATGTCATATGTTTTGGTTCTCCTTGATTTAGGGATCAATAACATTTATATCATAGGAGGAATTTGGTACCTCTTATTTTCCTATTTTTCAAAAAGGGGTAGTTTCAGAATTAATTATTATATAAATGTTTTGTAGACATCACTAGATTTGTATTCCAAAGAGATAAAAAACAAAAAGGGGAAGGATTTATATGTATGAAGATATTTAATACACGTCCTTTCATAGGGACAAGAACAGGAAGGTAAAAAATGTCCATCAGCTGGGGCATGGCTGAGTAAATTATAGTACATGGTTGCAGTGGGATATTACTGTACTGTAAAAAATGATGACCAAGAGAAGCTCAAAAAACCCTGGAAAGACTTTCATGAATTGAGCAGAGCAAAGTAACCAGAACCAGAACACTACACAGTGACAGAAATACTTTATTCTGAATAACTGTGAATAATTTAGCTCATCTTAGCTATACAATAATCCAAAATAATCCCTCAGGATGCATGATTAAAAAAATATCATCTACTTCCAGATAAAGAAATGAAGGAGTCTGAATCCAGATAAAAATATTTTATCACTTTATTCCTTATTTTTTGTTCAAATTTCCTTCCATGAAAGAATTTATAAGAGAAAATGTTTTACCTGATCACACATTTAAATCTTTATTATATTGCTTATCTTTCAGCTGGAGTGGAAGGAAGAAAGACATTTTGAGACTAAATTTTCTTGTAAAATGTTGGAAACTTTTTAATTGTAATTGGCAGAAATAAAATTTAAAAATTTAAAAAGCAAATGTTTGGTAGAATTCTCTCATGAATTCACATGATCATGGCATTTTCCCACTTTTTAAATTCATTTATATTGTTATTGTTATTTATTTATTGTTTATATTGTTCCTTTTCTGAAGTATAGTATAGTGTAGTATATACTTATCTAAAGTCCTCTGTTTCATACTCTACTTAGCTGGGCAATTTTAATTTGCTTAAATATTCATTTCATTTAAGTTGTCAGTTTTATTGGTTATTACTGGGAAAAAATCATAATATTATCTCTTTTTACTTTTCATTGGTTGAGAATTTGCCTTTAAAAATTTCATACTAATGGCGAAAAAAGAACCTAGCTCTTAGTTTTATATGTTAATTCACTGAATGTTGCTTTCAGATAATCTCAATTTTTACTTTTAAGATTTTTATTTTGGTATTTAGTTGAAGATTTTGATGTATTCATTTTAATTTTTTAGTTATATGCCCAATCCCAATTCATTGATGTATTTTTTTTATATATTAAAATTTCCCTCAAGAATCTGGACTACATCCCACAAATTTGGGTATATTATTTCATTGTTGTCATTTTTTTCAATGAAGTTGATTTTCCCCCTCTATTTGTTCTTTTATTCCCTCATTATTTAGCATTAAGTTAGTTTCTAATTAAACTTTAATTTTTGCTTCAATGGTCTTTTTTGAATATAATTTTATTGCATTTTGACCTAAAATATGACAATATTTATGCTTTTGTGAATTAGTTTGTGAAAGTTTATGCACTAATATCTTAATATTTTTGAAGTCTATATACTTAACTTCCTTCTTTGGATAGACATCTATGGAGATAATCTGTATATAGATATATCACTATCTATATGTGTGTATAGTTTTTAGTGAGATTCCATATTTTGGAGAGATTTGTTATGCATAAATTTTCTAAAAGTCTTCTCAGGTGCTTCATCATTTGTTGTTGTTGTTGTTTTATTTTTTATATTTATCTAGATCTAAGAGGGTAAAATGAATTCCTTCACTATCATAGTTTTACTGTCCATATCTTTCTGTAATTTATTGAACTGTTCCTTTAAACATTTGTATGCTATGCCATTTGGTGCACATATGTTTAGTATTTGTGTTAATTAATTATTGTACCTTGCAACAAAATATAGTTTCCCTGTTAGTTTTTTTTAATTAGATCTATTTCTGCTTTTGTTTTGTCTGAAATTACAGTTAAAGCCCCTGCTCTTACTACTTCAGCTAAAGCATAAGATTCTACTTTATCTCCTTTATTTACTTCTAACTTTTTATTTCAACTGTGTTTCTTTAAAACAACATATTATTGAATTCTGTTTTCTTATATCCATTTTGTATTTCTCTTCTATTTTGTGGGTGAATTTATCCCATTCCTATCAATAGTTATGGTGCTAATTGTTTATTTCACTTGTTTTTCTACTCTTTGTTTCCCAACCACTCTTTAATAGTTATTTTATTCCCTTAGTAATCCCTCCCATAATTGACCTTCCATCTTATTTTCCCATTTCCTATACTTCCTTATGTTCCTGTTCCTTTGTTGGGTAAAATATACTCAATTGTGTACGTACATATATTCTTCCCTTCCTTGACCTGTTTAAATGGGAATGAAGTTCATGACTTGCCTACTATCTCCATCTAATTCTCATTTTTGTATAGGGTTCTACTTGTACATTCCAATATTAGGGTAAAGACTCAAGGGAGTCAGTACCAAGAAGATAATATTTAGTTCTTAATGTTTTTATAGGTACTGACTGATCAAATGTCATCTTATTTGACCTGTCTACATGATACATTAAATATGACACTCCAGGTTATTTTATTTGATATAAAATCTCTTTTGTTTAGTCCAGTTGGGAAATGTTCCTAATGTTCTTCATATGACAGTTACCATTAGTGGTATAAACTTTTTTTTCAAAGCACAAACTATGTGATTATTAGACTTATTTGAAAGCTCTTTTTTATGGAGAGGTCAACTTAATAGACATAATCACTAAAAACTCATTCTCCTATAGTCCGAGACCTGCCTAAATTTTGTTCCAGGGTAGTAACTGCACATCAGTATTCCACTGATCTCAGTGGAAATATACCAACTGTAAAAGGAAGGTTTGTATAAAAAAGGAGTCCTGAACTTGAAGTCAAGGGAGGCCTATATTCAACCCCTAATGCCAGGATTTAGGAGATGATATAATATAGGGTAAATCTCTGATTCTGATTTCCTGTTCTTATATTTCCATGAAGTCAGGGACATTTCTCTTCATCTTCTGCACTATAGCATTCATAGATGGTACTTCATTGTTTCAAGCTGTTGAATGAAAAATAGGGATGGGTCACTACTTTCCTTTTTTTCTTTTTTTATCTCCAATTGTTCATATATATGTGCATCTATATATACACACCTAGATATATGGTTCCATATGTGTGTACATATATATGCATATATATATGCATGTATATACATACCTATTTCTATGTATATAGAGACATATACACATACATAAATGGGTCATTTTGAGAGGGAAAATTACCCGGGAAATGCATTGTAATTGTGATTATAAGTAGTAACTAAAAGAAGAAATTAGTCTGATATTCATTTTTTTCTTCTCTATTTTTACTACTAAAATATTCCCACATCACATAACCCGCCCTCCCCCATCAAAGAGTTGTAATACTTTAAAGAAATTTCCTTCATTTTGCAAGACAACATGAAAAAATTGATTTTAAGTATGACTTAATTGCTACTCAGCAATCTGAGAGGTAGCAATGTATCATAAAAGAGAGACAATATGCTAGAGAAGAAAGGATGGAATGGATTAACTTGTGTATGTTGATTGGTTTGCCTTTGTAAGGAGGAAGACCACCTCTAAATGAAAAAGGGACAAAGGATGGAATGGTGTGAAATATGTTGCAAGGTTCTTAGCTGAATTTGAGGGAGATGGAGAAGGTATGGAAGCTTTTAGGAGGGATGAAAAAATATGGAAAAAAATCATTTGGTGAGTGCTATTGTGAATATATCCAGGAATTGTAAAATATTGCCTTGCTGTGCTGTGGGCTTCAGTGAGATCATGGAACATGAATTTGGAGTGTATCCAATCAATATGGTTTTATGATTTGTCACCATCTTCATTCAGGAGCAAAGGTTGGAGTTTGACAGGGTTAAAATTGTGGGCACTGGTTTGCCAAAGGTTCAATATAGGACAGCAATGAAAGTGTAGCCAGTGCAACGGTGATGACTTACTAAAGAATGGAGGCATGGAGGGGTTAGAGAAATTCCTCATTAGACTTCTATTCTTTGATGGATAGGTGGTCACTGACCAAAGACATATCAGTTGGAAGGAATCACAGACTGCAAGGTATCTTCAAGTTCATTATTCCCTACTAGTTAGACAAAATCATATGCATAAGATTCCCAGAAAATGATTATCCTGCTTCTTGAATACTTCAAGGAATGGTAAATTCACTACTTTATATATCAACCTATTTTGTTTTCAGAACGCCTTCAATTACTAGGAAAGATTTTCTTTCCCTCTCTCTATTGCACATTGTTCTTTTGTTCTAGTAACATCAAGCAAAATGTTCTTTGCCAAGTGGAGTGTGGGCTTCTTGGGAAAAGGAACTCTTTTTACTTTGGCTTTGTGTCCCTGTAGCCAGGGACCAAGAAATACAAATCCATTCCCTTTCACCTAAAACTTATACCAGAGCAGAGAGCAGTGTTTATCTGATGCACATCACATGTTAGCTGAAACAGCATTTTTAAGATGTGCTGAGCTTGTTGAACTGCACAGGCCCTCTAAACAAGGGTGAGGAACAGATACTACTTGCTGATTTTTTCCCTTTTCTCCTAGATAACTGAGATTACATCTCATTGAAATTCTGTTAAATTTTCACTATTGGTCATTTCTTTTTATAAATTAAATCCTGCTTATACTCCTAATACAGGATGAGGTACTTAGTGTTGTTCTTTTAGTAAAATTCCATTTAATTAGTTCAGAATATTAAAAAATGTGTTAATCTTCTACAGTTATGAAAAAGAGCAATGTTATGTTGAGAGTGTCCCATCAGTGGCTAAGATATTAAATAATAGGCGTAAATATTACATCCAGTATTTGCCTTATTCTTTCGCTCATATTTCTGAGAAATTTCCCTCTCCATATACCTCAGGCCTATCATGATTTCAGATCTGACCTATTGAAAGCTAAGAATAAAAGAACAGACAGAAGAAGATTTATGAATTGATTTACCATGCCAGTCACTTCAGTCATGCTATTGTGTTAGAGGAAGTTTCACATTTTGATGCAGTTTTCCCATGAATAGCCAACAGATCGATACCCAATGATGCCCAGCTGATATTGGGCTCACCATTGAGTTTTTCTTGAGAGAGAAATGAACTGGAGTTATAATTCCTTTGCTGAAAAGTGTATAGAATCTGAGGAAGATGGACTTACTTAGTCTATAACTGTCAGTGCTATCTTAGGGATACTAAGGGAGGGGAAAGGAAGAATGACATTACTTTGCTATCATCTTTATCATGATTGTCTTTTCTAGCTGAGGGTCTTTGGAAACTCATTTGGAGTCAATCATGTGGCTTTGAATTACTAGTCAACATCTGATTTACTTGGTTCACCTGTCAGATTAGATCTCTAGTACATGAATAAAGGATTTGGTGAAGTTTCATGTTGGTTTGTTTCACTTGTCATTTTTGACCCCTTAAACTTTTTTTTAATACATAAAGTTAATTTACTTTGATTATCTGGCTTTCCAAGTAAGTCCTTCATCTCTCACATTGGAATTCTAGGCACTTTCCAAAGATTTCTTGGAATCACTCTCTGCAACATGAGTATTTAAGAAGGAACCAATTTCCAAATCTTGAATAATTTTTAAAAGAAGTCACAATTCATTAGATTTGTTCCCTTTAATTGTACAGACTCCAAGCCATTAGAGTATTAATGTCTGGATTGGAACGTGTTCTGTGGGTTTTGCCAACATGAACCTTTGGTTACTAGATCACTGAATAGCAGAACTGTTATGTAACTGATTTTTCAAGGTTAAAAACTTACTTTTGAGTTCTTTTATTGTTGGATGAGAGGTTTGTTCTTATTGATGGTCCATGGACCACCATTTCCTGCTGTCTTCCATCAACTCATGTCAGTTCCAGCTCTGTTATGCAATCTTCCTTCACCTCTTGGCAGGCGTTCTGGAATGTTCTTTCTAATTAATATTGACTGCCCTTCATTTTAACCTTGTTTCCTCTTCCTGGAATTATTTTACACTCTCACACACATATATGTGTACATATATATATATAGATATATGTAGATATATATATATATATATATTTTTCCATTTACTTATATGTATATATTTTGTTTTCTTTATAAAATACTTCTTCACTTCTTGTTGAGGATAGAGACTTTCATTTTGTCTTTGTAATCTATTACTTAAAATGATCCTTGGTACATGATGAATTGAACTGAATTGGGAAGCAACATAGTACAGTAGAAAGGCAAATCAAAGTAAATGCATTAAAATCCTAGTTTGGCTATTGTGGAAAGGAAATTAGACTGACAGTTTGTGGGGGAAGGGGCCAACTGGGAGTGGCAGTTGGGTCTTGTGACTAGCACTTCCTTCCTGCCAGGGGGGACTTGCTTCCTGGTGTTGGAGGAGAGAGGAGCTTGTTCAGCCCAGTCTGGAGTGGCATGCTCTTCTTGGTTCAGCTGGAAGATTCAGGCCTGGTCACTTCTGAAAGATAGACCTATTCTTGTTTGCTTTCTATCTACTGCTAAGATTCCGAAGTATACAAAACTGGACTGATATAGAGGAGACAGAAGTGGGAAAACCCTTCCCCAGACTCTAGGGCCTGGCCCTATACTCTGAAGCTAAGGAAAAACTCCAATTCCAACTGGATTATTAAACTTTATATTATTTGAATTTGCAGTCAGCTACATGGACTATCATTTCTGGTCATAGAGGGAGCTGAACTTCAGTTTCAGTCATTCAAAGATAAACAGACCTCATTGGACCCCTGCTGTTTCCTCTCAGCAGGGGACATCTCCCTCCCTTGCTTCACCAAGCTATATACCCTCTCTTCCCTTAACTCCTCATTACCCCATACAAACCTCCCATTATCCCCCTATTTTCCAAATCCCATTTCCTTTCCCAATAAATATTACACAGAATCACTATATTCAATAATGTTTGATTCAGAAAATGAAGAAGACCAAGAACCTTATGAATATATCAAACCTTACGATCAAGATCACAAAGCTTTACAAGAGGGAAAGACAGATAATTACATTAACAACTCAAATCAAGGAAAGCAAAATTGTGCACTATGTGGATGACATTCTTCTTACATCCCTATCTGCTAAAGTTTGTTAGCAGGACAGTGAAAAACTCCTCCTAGAGCTATATAAGAAAGGTCACAAAGTTTCAAAATCAAAACTACAATGGGTCATGCCTAAAGTGGAATACCTAGGATTTATCTTGGAAAATCAGTGTATCTGGTCTTTTTGAAAAACTTTTCATTGCCTCTAATAGATCTTCTCTGGCCTTTCTTAGGTAATGTAGATTTTCATTATTAGATAACTTTAAGTCTGTTCCTTCCTCTGGCCATGATGTTAAATTTGGATTGTTTCTTGTTTCATCAATGAATTGTTGTTTTTCCCTTTTTGAAAATAATTCTGAGAGAAGAATTTCAGTGTCCTGGAAATCTGGATCATAAAGCCTAATTGCTCTTTTAAATTCTTTTAAACATCTCATTGGTTCTGAAAACCAGGAAGGCATCCTTCTTTTCAGACTTTCAAGGTCAGCTGTTGTAAATGGTTTATGTGTTTTAATATGAATTATGCCACTATCTGGTTGTAGGCTTGTTTGATCTCTTAGTGGCAATATTGGTATTCCACCTTCAGGACCATCTGAATTTTCTTGCTGAACTACATTATTTTTAGGTATGTCTTGTTGTGTGTTAATACCTTTGCCACATTGTATCTCTTCACTCAGTTGCTTCATCATCTCCTTTAGTTGCATCATCTCTTCTTTTATGGCTAAAATCATCACAGTCATTTCATTATCTTTTGCTTTTTTTTCCAAAAATTAGATGCATACCTTTTTTTAGGGCATAGTATAATTTGGTTACTACAAATAATGCTCCAGCATATGTGGGAATGAATGAAATCAAGCGAAACATACTTATATTCAGCCATTGCAATGTTTCATAGATGCTAAGCAGAAAATAAATATAATCTGGAATCGTGACAAAAAGTAAGTCATAAAACATATACAAGAAATACGCAATCCAAGCTAGATAACCCATGGCAAGTAATACTTTCTTTGACGTCTTGCATCTTGAAAAGCCTTTTGCAACAGAAAAATGTTATTAAGTCTGGCCCTTTAAGAGTCTCCTCCTCCCTTCAGGCGGAGTGGTTTCTTTTGGGCGTGGTATCACTAGGCAGATTACTTGCACTCAGCACTGCTCTCAAAATGGTTACTTTTCACAGTCACACAGGCTTTTGAAATGTATGCAGGCCTGATTTTTTCAAATTCTTGACAAAATAGGTTGGAAAACCTAGCTGGCTCTGCCAAAAACTGTAATATTTATTGGGAAAGGAAATGGGATTTAGAAAACAGGGGGATAATGGGAGGTTTGTATGGGGTAATGAGGAGTTAAGGGAAGAGAGGGTATATAGCTTGGTGAAGCAAGGGAGGGAGATGCCCCTGCTGAGAGGAAACAGCAGGGATCCAATGAGGTCTGTTTATCTTTGAATGACTGAAACTGAAGTTCAGCTCCCTCTATGACCAGAAATAATAGTCCACATATCTGACTGCGAATTCAAATAATATAAAGTTTAATAATCCAGTTGGAATTGGAGTTTTTCCTTAGCTTCAGAGTATAGGGCCAGGCCCTAGAGGCTGGGGAAGGGTTTTCCCACTTCTGTCTCCTCTATATCAGTCCAATTTTGTATACTTCAGAATCTTAGCAGTAGATAGAAAGCAAACAAGAACATGTCTAACTTTCAGAAGTGACCGGGCCTGAATCTTCCAGCTGAACCAAGAAGAACATGCCACTCCAGACTGGGCTGAACAAGCTCCTCTCTCCTCCAACACCAGGAAGCAAGTCCCCCCTGTCAGAAAGGAAGTGCTAGTCACAAGACCCAACTGCCACTCCCAGTTGGCCCCTTCCCCCACAAACTGTCAGTCTAATTTCCTTTCCACACTATTTGCTATGTGTATTTCTTTTGTATACTTCAGATGAGTTTGTGTATACCTCAGCTTTACTTCAAATATGAAATAAGAGGTCATCTCTGAGAATCCTTTAGCTAGGAATCTAAGATTTGCACTCCATAAGGATTTCTTAATAAAACCTTTGAAACACAGTGATTGCTGTGACCACAGCTAGTTTTTAAAGTCCAGAGGGGAGACAGCATTCACAGATGTGGAAACTGAGAAACATCACAGATTTAATATTCATTTGGATACATGACTTCCTAATTTCTACATTTTCTTTTACTTCTCAGTTCAAGCCTATCTTTCGTGGCTGATTCTATAAAATTTCCATTGGGCTAAAATTTTGTTTCTATCTACTAACAAACACATTTCCTTTCCATTTCTATTCCCTGGCATCACCATGTAGTACAAAGATTTTCTTCAATTTTTCCCTTATGCCTGCCTTCAAAGACTTCCAGTTCTGGGAATGATGTCTCTTTGCTACCTTAATATCTAAGAACTTCATCTCTTCGTCCCTTCTTTAATTAATTCTAAATCATAGCAATGAGATTTGCCTTATAAAAGTGACCTGGTCAGTCACTTCTAATTTTACTTTCTCTCCTGCTCTGGAAGCTGCAGCATGATTGTCACTTCAGCATAACCTCCATTAGCCTTCCTTGGTTTAACAGAGTACTGAGTAAATTGAAAGGATCAGGTCAAAGATTAGAACACAAATGGAGAGTTTCCCACCTCTCTGTTTCCTTATTCCCAGGGATGAAATATTCTTCACACCTCTGAGAACTTGTTTTTGACACTTAAGGCAACTTACTTTTCAGGTGTCACAGAAAGAAGAGCCAACTGGCTGAGTTTTTAACCATCTTTATCCCCTTACTCTTGACACATCAGTTTCCATTTATTTCCACCAATGAGAATTCTGAGCTACTTTGTGCTCACTGTGTGTGTTTGAAAAAGTGGAATTTTTCTATCCCTCCCTATTTTACACCATTTATTAAATGTTTTCCCAATAGAAGACATACTGTGAGTATAGTGAGACTTCCTGAATTATTCTAGCACAAATTCCCACCTTTCCCTTCCATCCTCTTTTTATGACAATAAACATTTTATAAAAGCTTAAAAGTAAAAGTTAATTCATCCAAATATTATATGATAGTTACCTTTACTTCATGCCTGAACCCTGTTTTGAAAAAAACAGAATTAATAAAAATTGAAAAAAGTTTATTAAATGATTACTGATGAGTGAGGTACTGAGCTTAGTACTGGGGATATAAGCCCCTGTACCCCACATTTACTATTACAGGTTATGTACCCTGGCCCAAGCTAAGTTTGAGATCCTGAGATTTTACCTAAGTCAATAGCAAAGCACCTTACACCCACCCCTTGAAATTCCAAGCCCCAGCTCAAGCCCACAGTGAACCCCCATACCCGAGTGAAAGGAAACCCATGTGGTGCTTTGCTGGTTTAGGCACAGAATGAGCCTCCGAGCCCCTGCCCAATTTAAGGTGAGACCCTAAGTCCCAGTGCAAGGTAATTGGCAATTCACCTAGCTAATGCAAGTTTAAGGAGAGACCCAGAGTGCTTGCCCAAGCTTGAAGTGAAGATATGAACTCTAGCACAAGGAATCCCACAGTGTGCCACCTTCATAAGCCTAGACTGAGGCCTGAAGTCCCTGTTAAAGCCTGAGGTTAGACTCTCAGGCCCAATGGAAGTTAGTTTGCAGTGCTCTGAGCACTGAAAGCCATTAGCAGTTTTGGAGAAGACTGAATCAGCAGTGGGAGCTGGTTTTCAGAGCTCCTAGTGCACAGGCCATTGATACTATCTTGGAAGAACTGAAAATTGCAGAAAGCCAGAACTAGAGCTAAAGGTAGCATCAATGAAAAACTGAAGTTTAGGGGAGCCCTCCTCTAACCTGAGAACAGAGCCCACTTTTAAGATTAAAGTAAAAGTTAATTTTAAAAAATCTGAGAAATGAGCAAACAACAATAATAACAAAACCACCTAACTCTAGAAAATAATTGTGAAGGCAAAGAAGGTGCAGACTCAGAAGGGAACAGTGAGGTCAAAGGAACTAATATGCAAAACTTCAATGAAAATATGAATTGGTCTTAGGTTCTGAAAGAATTCAGAAAGGATTTCAGAAATTAAGAGAGGCTAAGGCAAAATTGGGAAGATAAATAAAAGCAATGCATAGCAGAATTGGCCAAATAGAAAAATATTCAAAGCTCACTGAAGAAAAAAAAATGACTAAAAATTAGCATTGGGGAAGTAGCAGCTAATGACTTCGTGAGACATCAAGAAACAAAACAAAATCAAAAGAAGCAAAAATAGAAGAAAACATGAAGTATTTCATTGAAAAAAAAACATCCTGGAAAGTAGATCCAGGAGAGACAATTTAAGAACTATCTAAAAGCCATAATAATAAAAAAGCCTAGACATCATATAACAAGAAATTATAAAAATGCCCTGATATTCTTGAACAAAAGGATAAAATAAAAATTAAAAGAATCCATTGATCATCTCCTAAAATAAATGGCCAAAAGACAACTCAGAAATATTATAGCCAAATTCATGAGCTCCCAGGTCAAGGAGAAAATACTGCAAGCAGCCAGAGATATCATAGAGATATCATTCACATATCATGAAGTGACAGTCAGGATTACATAGGCCTTAGCAGCTTCCACTAAAGGATCATAAAGCTTTGAATGTGATATTCCAGAAGGCAAATTGTATTAGAATAGGATAATCTGGAGCTATTTCTGTTTATAATAACTGGGATACTTTGGCTTACTAGAGAGATACCAGGGGAAACCTCAAGGTGACTAATTGTAATGGAGATAGAATAGACTAGAGAGAGATATTCTGGGGTTGCCTATTGATCACTACTGATGGCTAATAGATCAAGATATTTCCTACCCTCCACCCTTCACCTCCCAGTTTTCCACCCACGTCCTCCTGCCTCCCTTGCCCTCCCCCCCTGTTAGTCAGTCACTTTTCCATGTAACTTAAAGGTGAACTGTGAGATTTAGAGAAGATACTTTTTCCTTCTTTCTCACCTAAGGAATTTTATTGGGGAAAACAGGACAAGGATAGAAATTGATGTGAGATGGATAAGGTCGTCCCTATTCTATAAGGAGGTTTAGGAAGATTTTGGGAAATGTTAGTCCTGTCACAGCTGTGACACAAAGTCTGTCAAGGAGATATGAAGGACAATTGATTTTTCTTCTGTCTTCTTCTAATCAAATCGCCAACATCAGCTACACCAAAATCTCAGCCTAGGTCAGGAAAAAGCCAGTCTCTCCCTTGGTCAGAAACCAAGGCAGTCTCCCCTTGGTCAGAAACCAAGGCAGTCTCCCCTTGGTCAGAAACCAAGGCAGTCTCTCAATTCATCTCCTGGCCAGGCTCCAACTGACTTTCCTGGGAACATTCTATTTGAAATGTTCTTTCTTAATTGACATCTAAGGTCCTTTACTCTCTGTCTTTGCATGCATGAAATTCTCTCTTCCTTCATGTCTCTTCCACATTCCCCTTTTTTTTCTTTTTAAAGAAATTTGCATCCATGAATTTCAATTATACTTAGCTTTAATATAATTCTATCTATCTATTCTCAACTCTGTACCATCTTAAATATTTCTTTACCCCCCCCCCGCAAATAACAAAATCCTAACTTATATTAGCTATTCTGTCTACCTAGATCTATGCTAAGAATGGTATAGGAAAAATGGTTTAGGAAAGGGAGTTACATGAACATGGCTTTTTACAAAACAAATCCTGTTTTGTAACAAAATGTGTTACAAAACAAAATTTTCAAATCATTTCAACAATTTCACTAAAATTCAGAATATGCAATTGTCCTATTTCCTAATATCTATAAATTTAACCAAGAAAATTCCTACCACTAAGAAATACTAACATACAATAACAATGCAACCTAACTTCTATACTGAAGAACTTCTATGTCTCTCTCTCTCTACTTCCTTAAGACTTGAACATATTCACTAGGCAGTCACTATTGTTAGTAGTTAGAATATTAATAAACGATTCCAATAAAGTTAGCTTGTTAGTCAATTAGTTTTAACATGTGTAGATAATTCTAGATTTTTGTGCAAACTCATGCAGGTAAATTTCTTTATCTTTTTGAAATTTCCACAGAAATATTTATCACTGTATCTTTTTATTATGCAACTAGGCATGTTGTATACTCATATATTCAATGAAATTTCTTCCTAAAGTGTATTCTATGTAGAATATGTAGCATGTGCATGCATATGTGTGATTTCAACATGTATGATGCATTCTTACATATCCTTATGATCAAAAGTTCCAAAAATTCAAAGTCATTCCATGTCCTCTTATATTGCTTATAGAAACTCTTTCTTCCTCTCTGGTCAGCATATCACTCTTCTGTCTTCTTTCACTTATGTTCTTCAATTCAGGACCCATCTGGAATAATAAGGAACCAGGAACACATGGGAACATGTATACGTATAAGACTTTTACATGTACATTCATGTAAGAGTGAAAGTTACATATGCATGGAAGCAAGCTGCATCTTCATGAATGTTTGTCAGAAATTATCAATCTTCATGTGTGAAAGTAAGATTTACATGTGTTCTCTTCATGCATGAGGGTAAGATTTGCATATGTACATCTTCATACATGCAAGTAAGCTGTACATGTGTTTTTCATGGGTGGATGTGAGCATTATGAATAAGTACTCATGGTTTTGTTAAGAATAGTGATTTGAAGTTCTTTCTAATCTTTTGCTGTGTGGCTTATTAAAAGGAGATTTATCATATGGTTACTGTAATCATTTCTTGAATGGTCACCGTACTTATTTCTTGAAGATAGAATTTAAAGAATCATGCATTCATTTGAAATAACATTTTTTTCTATGTTCTGTTATTGTGGTTGTCTGGCAGAGACAGTACAAACATTATATAGAGGGTTTTTTTTCTTATGGTTGCTAATGTTTTCATTTTGTCTGTGTTACTGGCTGCATTTCATTGTGAAACTCTATTTACTTGAGGGGTGCTATCCTTTCATCATTTTAACATGCGCAGTGCTCTCTTTTCTGTATTCTGGTGGCAAATATTCTCATGTGCTTTCCTGTGTTCTCAATAGGGATTGTTATTGCTTAATGTTAATAAACATTGGGGTTGTCATTACGACCATTGTTGCTCCGATCCATCTAGGCTCTATAGGAGATTCTCTATTAAAATTCTTGACATATACCTTATCACCTGGTTTTATCTTATGCAACAAAAAATCTAGTGGTATCCTTTGCATAAGCAAACCCAGTTTCCTTAGTTCTTCAATCCTACTTTGTATCTGTTTTAAGTATTCATGAAGAACAAATTCCCCTCTTACCATGGACAAGTAAGGTGGCTTTACTGTCCTACCATGCCAAAGAGGCTGACCATATAGCATTTCAAAAGGTGACATATGCAGGTCAGTCCTAGGCCTGGTTCTAATGTTGAACAAAGCAAGAGGCAAAACATCTGTCCATTTTAAGTGTGTTTCTGAAAAGAGTTTACCTATTTGTGTTTTCAATTCTTTGTTCATATGATCGACCTGCCCAGAACTTTGGGGTTGATAAACTGAATGGTAGTTGCACTTAATCCCCAAGTTCTTGTAGATTTCTTGTAGAACCTGAGAAGTGAAGTGGAACCCCTTGTCTGAAACTATTATAACAGGAATGCCATGTTTTGGTATAATCTCCTTTTATAGAAATCTCACTGCCATTGCAATATCATTTTTCTTGGATGGACATGCTTCAACCCATCTAGTCAGTCTATCCATAATCACCAATGCATATTTGTATCCCTTGTCTTTAGACATGTTGATATAATCAATTTGAATACACTGGAAAGGCATATAACTGAGCAGTCTGGTTTCCAATGCTACACTCTTAAAATGTCCTTGATTATGTCTTCTGCATGTTTCACATTCCTGACAAGTTCTAATGGCATTTGTTGTAATTCCTGGTGCTGTCCAATATTTCTGTATGATATCGAGAATCCCTTGCAGTCCATAATATCCCTTTGCATGAATTATGGTACATAGATGTTGATATAACTTTTTAGGGAGAATAGGTTTACCCCCTTGAGCAATCCAGATGCCTTTGATTAGTTTAGTGCCTAGCTGCTCTTTCCATGACTGTATTTCTTCTCCGTCGTAGGCTTCAGTGAGATTATGCCTTTCAGAGGCATCAGAGAGAAATTCAGCACAAGGTGGGGACCGAACCAAGCAGCGTATTTTGATGTTATATCTGCTCCGTCATTCCCTAGTAATATCCTGTCCTTTCCATGATTATTTGCCTTAAAATGGATTATGGCTACCTCTTTAGGAAAGTCTATAGCACTTATAATATGATCTATCAGATTGCCATATGCAATTGGTTTCCCAGCTAAAGTTTTATACCCTCTGTTTTTCCATATGTATGATGACCAATGTAAAGGGGAAAAAGTGTATTGTGAATCCAGAAAAATATTAGCTCTTTTCCCTCTAGCTAATTCTAGGGCCATGAGCGGAGCCTTGAGCTCAGCAATCTGGGCACTGACATGACTTGGCAATGATGCATGACAAAGTGTTTTGTCATTGTCAACAACCACTGCCCCTGTGAATTTTCTCCCATTACAAACATAGGAGGACCCATCTGTGTATAACTCTAATTCTGGATCAATAAGAGGTATATCTTTAAGGTGTTCATTTGGCCTATGCATGAATTCCACTATCTGTTCACAATCATGCAATACTTCTTCACCCATTGGCATCAGGAATCAGAGTCGCTGGGTTCAGTGGTGCACATCCATGAATTGTGATGTAATCATTGCCTAACAAAATGACTTCATACTGGGATATTCTTGCACCGGTGAATGAATGCATATTCTGAGACCTTAACAGTTTTTCAATTTGGTGTTCAGAATACATATGCAATTTACATCCCAGTACTATATCATAGGACTTCTTGACCATTAGAACTGTAGCTACTATGCTCTTGAGGCAATGCACCATTCCTTGTGCAACCATGTCAGGGATAGAACTGTAAAACACAATAGCCCTCAGATTTAACCCCAAAAACTGTGCTAACATTCCAGAAGCAATGGATTTTGCTTCATGGACATACAAGAGGAATTCTTTCTTATAATTCTTATAATCAGGTATTCCCAAAGCTTGGTCAGAAGCCAAGGCAGTCTCTCAGTTCATCTCCTGGCCAGGCTCCAACTGACTTTCCTGGGAACATTTTATTTGAAATGTTCTTTCTTGATTGACTTCTGAGGTCCTTTACTCTCTGTCTTGCATGCATGGAATTCTCTCTTCCTTCATGCCTCTTCCACAAAATGAACTAGGTTTGTAACCCAGAATCACCTCTCCTGAGTACATCTGTGCAAGGGTGAAAATGGTCATTTAATAAAATAAGAGATTTCCAAGCATTCCTGATGAAAAGACTGTGAGATTTAAAATGGTTGAGGTCTTAAACTGTAGTGATTAAAATAGTGGAAGATATAAATTGTGATAGATATAAGAGAGGGTGAGTCAATTTGACTACAGAAATATGTTTCACTACAGTGTCTTGGGTTTAAAATCAAATATAAGGTGGTCGCCAGGGAAATATTCCCAATTATTCAACTACCCAAGTCAATTGGGTTTTATAGAGATTTTAATTAATAATACAATGAGTAATCAAAGAAAGAGAGAGAGTAAGAAAGGAAAAAGTATGAAGGGCCTCAAGCCAATATGGCCTAGACCTGAGTCTTAAAAGAGAAATCAGTCAGTTTTTTATAACTCACCATAAGATCTGTCTAAGTAAGGATTTCTAATGACACCAGGCCAGCAGCATCTCAGCTGCTTTCACCAGCTCCCTCCTCCATCTGAATGTTTCAGAATCAGTCTCTTCAGAATGAATCTCTCCAATCTGAATGTTTCAAAATCACTTCCCAGCTCTTCCCTGAGCTCTTATTTTTAAGGGCAAAATTTTCTGTCACCTCCCCTAAGTCCTTATATCTATCAATCCCTGTAGATGTTTCTAAAGGACCACCCATTTTGAATTCACAGCTGAGTAGTTTTAATCTCTTTAGTAAGTCAGGAAAAAATGCTGCTGTGTCGACAAATTTCATTAGAAAAAAACTCTGAATAAGTTATCACCCTTTTAGGTTTAAGTAGTTTACAAGTTGCCCCACCTTCATAGGTACTTAGTATCCCATTGTATCAATTCTAAAACAGTCATAACTCAAAGAACTTCCTTCCCCTTCCATAAGCATGGATCAAAGTACTTTTCCTTGTTCTCAAGGAGCTCTCTGTCCTAAAGCAGTCCTAAGTAGGGTGGAATAGGGATATTACCAAGGCAAGGAGCCCCCACACTCAAGTAGAGTTCTCACCATCTGCTAGGGAATATTTTTAAGTAGAAGGTTCCCCAATGGGGGAAACCCCTAACATTCATAAGTCTGAGAAATTTTGAGGTTTACAAGACCAGAACTAATGAGAACATTTTATATTCAAATAAAGAACTGAGGAGAAACATAAAAAATAAATACAAAAGATAAAAGTTAAGTAATTCAATAAGATCAAACTTTTTATATTCCCACATAGAAACATGATATTTATAACTTAAAATTTTTTATCAGTTTTAGAGTAATTAGAAGGAGTAAATATAGACAAAGGGTGTTTGAGTAAGCTGACTATGATGATATTGTTGTGTAATAGAAAAAGCCAAATTTCTCCAAGTCAAGGTACAAAGTTAGATTTTAATGGAAGAGGGTCAAGTCCTCCAATAAAAGAGTTTTCTTACATGTATTACATTGTTGGACCCTGGCAAGAGACAACACCCAGTGGCAGAGACCTGGTTTATATCCTGTGACAGTGATAAAATGAATATTTTCATACAAGGTTGATGACTTATATCAAAAGACATAAATGATATTACAGTTACCCAATTACAAATCTGCTTGGTTAGTTCATTTAGGAAAGCCCATATTAGTCTAAAGGTTAAATCACAATGCAATACCCTTATTTAGGCAGAAGGTGATGACCATTACTTCAGACACATCTAATCTGCGGGGAAGGATGTCTATTTCCAAACAGGGAAGTGTGCATCATGTTTGCACCATATCAAGACATGAGATTCAGATAGCATCTTATGATAAAGGGAAATACAAATTTAGGGAGGTGATGGAAATCCCCTTAGAAACAGTTTTTATACCTATTTAGAGTGGTAGTCTCTTGGTGACTGAGAATGACAATTGTCTTTGTGCATTATCACCTATTGATGTACCCTCATGTGGCTTTGAAGTCCAAAGACTGAGGTGCAAAGTTTGTGGCACATGGGGCATGGGACTCCAGTTGTTATGGGAGGTGCGGTTGTGGCCTGGTGTCGGCGTTCACGCGCAGCGGCAAGACGTCGACGTCACTCATCTTTAAAGGTGGTGGTGGCATGGTTAATATGGGTTCACCAGCTGCTTCTGACAGAGACAGCAAGTTCTAGTTGCTTTGGTCTAATGCCAGGCCACATCAAGTTTGACTTTACCTGATCCTTGTATCTTCTCTTTGGTCGGCCTTGTTTCCTGAGTCCAGCTGACAGTTCACCATAGAATACTTGTCTTGGGGGGACTTTCGGTTAAACATGGCTGCAATCTAGACGCAAATCACTTCCTTTCCCTGGCACCGAATGAAATAGACTACCTCAAAAGAGCATAAAAATCACCTTTGGAAGATTGGAGGGACTCTCCAGTACCCCACAGAAACGAAGGTATGTGGGGTTTGAACATTTCCACACTATAAGGAGGAAAAGCTTGCACAAAAACATGAACTGAGCCACCCTTCCCCCCCACCTTCCCCACCAAACCAGAGTAAGGTATCAGAGTGCTCACTGGGACAGTGAGTGAGTGAGGAACATCTCTGTCTGGGGGGGGGGGAAACACCAGGGTCCCTGGGATCTAAAGACTGCTAGGAAACAACCTCTCAGGGCGGTTTCATGGGAAAATCCTGTGCTGATCACAGGGGCAGCTGTGCTGAATACAGGAGAGGTTGCACTGAGCACAGGGGAGGCCGCACTGAACCCAGGGGTGGTTGCACTGAGAACAGGGGCCTGCACTCTAAGAAACCTCAGAGGCTGGGAAGAACTAGTCTGAGGCAACCTAAATTCACAAAAAACCCACCCATATCACCCAGACCCCAGACCAAAAAGGAAAGGGGAATAAAACTACCAAAGGGATGTCTCACATGGCCCAAAATCAAGCCTCCAAGAAGAAAGGGAAAAAAGTGACTATTGAAAACTTTTATGGCAGGAGTACCCAAGGAAAAGAAGAGAAAGAGGATGAAATCCAAACAAAATCAAAACATGCCTCCCAAAATGGAAACTATCCACAAGCTCTGGAAGAACTCAAATTGGAGCTTATCCAAAACATGGAAACCTTCTGGAAAGAAAAATGGGAGGAAGAGATCAGCAGTCTGATAGACAAGACTTCACAATTGGAGAAAGAGCTGGAAGCATCTAATAGAAGGGCAGACAAAGCTGAAAAGCAAAACCAGTCCCTAACAATCAGAATTAAGCAACTGGAAGACAGTGAGCTTGCAAAACAGAAAGAATTAATAAAGCAAAGACAAAAAAATTAATGAATTAGAAGAAAACATAAAATATCTCACTGAAAAGGTCACAGACCAGGAAAACAGGAAGAAGAGACAACATGAGAATTATTGGTCTGCCCAAAAAACCAGAGGTAAACAAAAACCTCGATGCTATACTACAGGAGATTATAGAAGAAAATTGACCACATGTTCTGGAGCAAGGGGGCAAAATAGAAATAGAAAGGGTTCATAGAACTCCCTCTATACTAAATCCCCAAAGGACAACCCCCAGGAATGTAATCGCCAAATTCAAGAGCTTCCAAGAAAAGGAGAAAATCCTACAAGAAGTCAAGAAGAGGAGCTTCAGATATATGGGGGCTCCCATAAGAATCACACATGACTTAGCGGCTAACACACTAAGAGACCGTAAAGCATTGAACACGATATTTATAAAGGCAAGAGAGCTGGTTCTCCAACCACGAATCAACTACCCAGCAAAACTGACTATATACTTCCAGGGGAAAGTAGGGGCATTCAACAAAATAGAAGATTTCCAAGCATTTGCTAAGAAAAGACCAGAACTTAGTGGAAAATTTGATATCCAATCACAGAAAGCAAGAGAAACATGAAAAGGTAAATATGAAAGAAAGGGAAAAGGAGATACAGAAATGAAGGTATGTGGAGCTTGAACATTTCCACACTATAAGGAGGAGGAAAAGCTTGCGCAAAAATGTGAACCCTTCCCCCTCCCCCCAACCAAACCAGAGTAAGGTATCAGAGTGCCCACTGGGACAGCGAGTGAGTAAGGAACATCTCTGTCTGAGGGGGCACACCAGGGTCCTTGGGATCTAAAGACTGCTAGGAAATGACCTCTTAGGGCGGTTTCACGGGAGAATCCTGTGCTGAGCAAAGGAGCGGCTGCGCTGAACACAGGAGAGGTTGTTCTGAGCAAAGGGGTGGCCACACTGAGCAAAGGGGAGGCCATGCTGAGCAAAGGGGTGGTCGCGCTGAGCACAGGGGCCTGAGCTCTAAGAAACCTCAGAGGCTGAGAAGAACTAGTCTGAGGCAACCTAAATTTGCAACTTGCATTTTTAATGATATTTGCCTTTTAGATATATATAATTTATATTTTTAACTAATCCTTAACCCTGTACTATATACTAATATTCCTTTACCCTCCCAAAACAACAAATCCTATCTATCTTAGCTATTCTGTCTTTCTAATCCTATGTTGTTTGGGTATAGAAAAAATGGTTTCAGTAATAGGAATTTTACATGACCATGGATTTTTCAACATAATAACTCATGTAATAGTGTTAAACAATTCTAACAATTTCAACAGTATTTTGAATATGTAATTGTCTTATCTTAATGTCTATAAATTCTACTAATTAAAATTTTCTATTACTAACAATTGCTAACATAAAATTATAATTTAATCTAACTTCTATAGTTTAGTAGTTTTATGTCTGTCTCTACTTCCCTAAGTCTTTGAACGATTTTATAAACTGTCCCTATTGTTTAGTTATTAGAACATTAATAAATTATTCTAATATAGTTAGTTTTTTAGTACATAAGTATTCACATGTGTACATAAGTTGTAACTATACAGATTTACAAATGAACAACTATAATACATTGTTCTTGATTTCTGTGCAAACTCATCCAAATAAGAAATTTCTTTGTCCATTTGAAGTTTCTACAGAAATTTATAATTCAATGTGAATTTTGTGTTTTACAACTATGCATATGTTGTATACTTACCCATTCCATGAGATTTCTTCCTACATTGTATTTCTATGTCTCATGTCTATGTATATATGTGATGTTAACATGTATGTCACATTCTTACATAACCTCATGATCACAAGTCCAATATTTCAAAGGCCATCCATGTCTTTTGATGTTGATTGTAGAAAACTATGTGTCTTGGTCTTTCTTAATCTGGTGAGCATGCCACTTGTCTGCTATTGGTCTTCATTGTAATCCCATGTTCTTTAATTCATGAACATACTGGAACAAAAAGGAACATACTAGAATAGTCAGGAACATGCATGTGTGTAAGATTTTTTACATGTGCATATATGTAAGATTGAAATTTTCATTGTGTATGGAAGTACAATATGAGTTCTTCATGAGTGCTTGTCAGAATTCATTAGTTATTCTTCATGTGTGGAAGTAAGCATTACATGTGATCATCTTCATGAGTGGAAGCAAGCTTTACATATGTTCATCTTCATGAGTGGGTGTATGCACTATAGTATAAGTTCTTAGATTTTTGTTATGAATATAAATTTGAAGTTTTCTTATCTTTTGATGTTTGAATTTTTCACAAGAAGATTTATTGTATTCTGTCTTTTAGATATGTCTTGGAGATAAAATTTGTATATATATAATTCATTTGGTCATGGAGTCATGTTTTCATTTGAAATAACTTGTTACTTTCTTAGGTTTTACTGTAGTTGGTAGAGACTTTGTATAGAATATGTAGAGACTTTTTTCCGAAACTAATTTTTTAAAAGCTTATTTCTTATTCTCTATTTTACTGGCTGTATTTCTTTCTGGAGCTTTTTTATTTGCTTTTGCAGTGTTTTCCTTTCATGGTTTCCATTCATAGGCTATCATTTTAACATGTGCAATGCTCTCTTGTCTGTAATTTCTTTTGTATGTAGTCTTCTGTGTGCTTTCTTTTGTTTTCCATTCATAGGCTTTCATTCATAATGACTGTTGTTGATTTTTTCTAGGGCTACTCAGGTTGCTGCTCATGACTAGGGCTATTTTTTTTATCAGATGTCATTTGTATGTGTTTTTATTGATGACATGATCACATTTTTGTTTCTTTTGAAATATCAGAAACTATGATGTAATTTCTTCATGGCATATCCTCCCTCTCTTCCTTTCCCTGGTAGAGATTTTTTAGGATGAAGGTTGAGAGATATGAATAACCTGTTTCAGTTCTTATATAGAGAAAAGACCCAGAGTTCAGCCAGTTGTTGGCTTTGTCTTCAACAGTTTTCCTGGTAACATTCCAAATCAGAACCTATAATTTGACTGACAGGTCACCACTCAGTCACTGCTTCTGCATTTTGCATGCTTCCCAATTTCTCTCTTCCACAACACAAATATGGTGGTGATACCTAAGCCAGAAAGAACAAAAACAAAAAAAAAATTATTGGCCAACATCAGTAATCAATATAGATGCAAAAATTTTAAACAAATAAAAACAGGAAGACTACAGCAATATATCACAGGGATCATTCACTATGACCAGTTGGGATTTATACAAGGAATGCAGTGTTGCCGGGCTGGTTTACTATTAGGGAAGTATCAGTAAAATTGACTATATCAATAAACAAACTAGAAGAAGTCACATGATTATTTCAATAGATGAAGAAAAAGCCTTTGGTGTAATACAGCACCTATTTCTATTAAAAAGCACTAGAAAGCATAGGAATAAATGGGCCAGCCCTTAAAATGATAAATAGTATCTGTCTAAAACTACCAGCAAGTGTCATCTCAACTTTAGTAAAGTTTAAGGATTCAAAATAAACCCACATAAGTCATTATCATTTCTATATCTTGCCCATCAACAAGCAATAGAAAGAGAAATTCCATTTACAATAAAGCTAGACAATACAAAATACCTGGGAATGTATTTGCCAAGACAAACACAGGAATTATATGAACCCAATTACAAAACACTTCACACAAATAAAGTCAGATCTAAGGAATTGGAAAAATATTAATTGCTCACTGATAGGATGAGCTAATATAGTAAAAATGACAATTCTTCCTAAGTTAATTTACTTAATCAGTGGTATAACAATCAAATTACCAACATTTATTTTATAGGCATAGGAAAAAAGATAATAAAATTCATGTAGGAGAACAAAAAGTCAAGAACATCAAGGGAATTAATTTAAAAAATGAAAAAATGTTGCCTAGCAGTACAAAATCTCAAACTATATTGTAAAATACGAATCACCCAAACACTCTGGTACTGGCTAAGAAATAGAATAGTGGATCAGTGGAATCAATTATATGCACAATATATAGAGCTAAATGACCTTAACAATCTGGTATTTAATAAACTGAAAGATAGCAGCTTTTGACTTATTTTCCAGCTGATTAATTTTGGCTTTCAAGACACTGTTTTCTGTTTCCAGATGACTTATCTTGCTGTTAAAGTTGTCTTCAGCCTCTCTTAATTGTGTTTTGAATTGTATTTTTAGTTCTTCCAAAGCCTGTATCCAATTCGCTGGGATTTTTTATTTATCATTTGCTGATGCTTCCCCCTCTGTTCAGTTTGCTGTATAGAACCTATCTATTGTAATTTCTTTCTTCTTTTTCTGTTGTTTGCTCATATCCACCCCTTCTTTGCTTCCCGTATTTGTCTGTGCTCTTGCTCATCTCATTTTTTTTTTGGTTTTGGGGGCTTCTGTCAGTCTCCCCTCTTTGAGCTTTGACAGATTTCTCGGTGTAGTCTCTGGGGTAGGGCTGTTGGGGTTTTGAGCTTCCCTATCCTCTGAAAGAAATAGACTACCTAAACCACCCCATATCAGAAAAAGAAATTGAACAAGCTATCAAAGAACTCCCTAAGAAAAAATCCCCAGGTCCAGATGGATTCACAAATGAATTCTAACAAACATTCAAAGAACAACTAATCCCAATATTATACAAACTATTTGGCAGAATAAGCAAAGAAGGAAATCTACCAAATTCATTTTATGACACAAATATGTTACTGATCCCAAAGCCAGGCAGGTCAAAAACAGAGAAAGAAAACTATAGACCAATCTCCTTAATGAATATAGATGCAAAAATCTTAAATAGGATACTAGCAAAAAGACTCCAGCAAGTTATCACGGGGGTTATTCACTATGACCAGGTAGGATTCATACCAGGAATGCAAGAATACTTCAACATTAGGAAAACCATCCATATAATTGACCATATTAACAAGCAAACCGACAAAAATCACATGATGATCTCAATAGAGGCAGAAAAAACCTTTGATAAAATACAACACTCATTCCTATTGAAAGTATAGGAATAGAAGGGCCTTTCCTAAAAATAATAAACAGAATATATCTAAAACAATCAGCAAACATTATCTTCAATGGGGATAAACTAGAAGCCTTCTCAATAAGATCAGGAGTGAAACAAGGATGCCCATTATCACCTCTATTATTTAACATTGTACTAGAAACACTAGCAGTAGCAATTAGAGAAGAAAAAGAAATTGAAAGCATTAAAATAGGCAAGGAGAAGACCAAGCTATCACTCTTTGTGGATGATATGATGGTTTACTTAAAGAATCCTAGAGAGTCAACCAAAAAGCTAGTTGAAACAATCAACAATTTTAGCAAAGTTGCAGGATACAAAATAAACCCACATAAGTCATCAGCATTTCTCTATATCTCCAACCCATTTTAGCAGCAAGAATTAGAAAGAGAAATTCTATTTAAACCACAAAATTTAAATCAATAATTTTGACTACACCAAATTAAGAAGTTTTTGTACAAATAAAAATAATGCAACCAAAATTAGAAGGGAAGCAAAAAATTGGGAAACAATCTTCATTACAAAAACCTCTCACAGAGGTCTAATTACTCAAATTTATAAAAAGCTAAACCAGTTGTACAAAAAAAAATCAAGCCATTCTCCATTTGAAACTGGGGCAAGGGACATGAATAAACAATTTTCAGATAAAGAAATCAAAACTATTAATAAGCCATGAAAAAAATACTCTAAATCTCTTATAAGCAAATCAAAACAACTGAGACATCACCTCACACCTAGCAGATTGGCTAACATGACAGCAAAGGAAAGTAATGAATGCTGGAGGGGATGTGTCAAACTTGGGACATTAATTCATTTCTGGTGGAGTTGTGAAGTGATCCAACCATTCTGGAGGGCAATTTGGAACTATACCCAAAGGGTGCGAAAAGACTGCCCTTTGATCCAGCCATAGCACTGTTGGGTTTGTTCCCCAAAGAGATAATAAGGAAAAAAGACTTGTACAAAAATATTCATAACTGTGTTCTTTTTGGTGGCAAAAATTGGAAAATGAGAGGATGCCCTTCAATTGGGGAATGGCTGAACAAATTGTGGTATATGTTGGTGATGGAATACTATTGTGCTCAAAGGAATAATAAAGTGGAGGAATTCCGTAGGGACTGGAACAATCTCCAGGAATTGATGCAGAGTGAGAGGAACAGAACCAGGAAAACATTGTACACAGAGACTGATACATTGTGGTACAATCAAATGTAACAGACTTCCCCATTAGTGGCAATGCAATGACCCTGAACAACTCGGAGGAACCTACGAGAAAAACCACTATCCACATCCAGAGGAAACACTTCCGGAGTAAAAACACTGAAGAAAAACAACTGCTTGAATACATGGCTCAGAGGGATATGGTTGGGAATTTAGACTCTAAATGAATAACCTAGTGTAAACAACAACATGGAAATAGGTCCTGATCAAGGACACAAGTAATACCCAATGAAATTGCATGTTAGCTGTGGGAAGAATGGGTGGAGGGGAGGGGGGAAATTAGGTGATTATTGTAACCAAGGAATAATGTTCTAAATTGACTAAATAAACTTATTCAAATGGAAAAAAAAGATACCAGCTTTTAGGATAAAAACTCACTATTTGGCAAAAACTGCTGGGAAAACTGGAAAACAGTTTGGGAGAAACTAGGTATAGACCAATCAATATCTCATAAAGTCAAAATGGGTTAGGCATAAAGAGAAATTGTATAAGTAAATAAAGGAACATAGAATTGTTTACCTAGCTCATCTATTGGGAATGAAAGTATTTATGACCAAACAATAGAGAGTATTAGAAGATGTAAAATGAATAATTCTGATTATATTAAATTACAAAGGTTTTGTACAAACAAAATAAATGTATCCAAGATGGAAGGGAAATTATAAACTGGGAGAAATTTTTATAGCAAATTTCTCTGATAAAGTTTTAATTTCTTGAACTTATAAGAAAACTAAGTCAAATTTATATATGTCATTCTTCAAATGACAAATGGCAAAAGGATCTGATCAAGATAATTTCAGAAGAAAATATCAAAACAATCAATAATCATATGAAAAAATGTTCCAAATAACTCTTGATTAGCAAAATGCTTATTGAAACATTAACATTAAAAATTCTCTGAGATAACACCTCATCAGATTGTTCAATATGACAGTAAAGGAAAGACTAAATGTTGGAAGAACTATGACAAAATTGGGATGCTAATACATTTTTGGTGGAGTTGTGAACTAATCCAACCTTTCTGGAGGGCAATTTGGAACTTTGGCCAACGAGTTATAAAACTGCCTATCCTTGGATCCCATATACCAATATTAGGTCTGTATCCCAAAGAGAGCATAAAACAGAGGAAATTACCTACTTGAACAAAGATATTTATAGCAGCTGTTTTTTTTTTCTGATGGCAAAGAATTGGAAATTGGGGAATTGCCAAAAAAAATCATGGCATATGATGATGATGAAACATTATTTTGATATAAGAAATGATGAGCAAGATAATTTCAGTAAAATCTGGAAAGACAAATGAACTTATGCCAAGTAAAATAAGCAGAGCCAGGAGAACATTGTACACAGTTACCTTGGAAGACTTAGCTATTCTCAGTAATACAATGATCTAGGACAATTATGAAGGACTTATGACAAAGACTGCTATGTACCTCCAGAGAAAGAACTATTGGAATCCAAATGCAAATCAAAGCATACAATTTTTCACATTACCTTATTTATGTTTTTTTGGGGGGACTGATTTTATATGAATATTCTCTTATAATAATGACCAATATGGAAGAATATTTTGCATGATAATGTATATACAATAGATCAAATTCCTTATCATCTCTGGGAGGGGCAAAGGAAGTGAGGGAGAGAAACAATTTGGATTTTATAATTTTGGAAAGCATACATTGAAAATAGCTATTACCAGTAATTGGGAAAATTAAGTATTCTTAAAAAAAAAAGATGATGTAAGTATTTTGAACTGGTTATCGACATTCTATAACCCTTTGAATATACTCAGAAAGCAATCAAGTGTCAAGAAGAACTTAATAAAATAAATAAGAATTTACTTATAAAGCTATTTTACTGAAGCCCTTGTCAGTTTCAAGAAAGGACTAGAAGATGATGAAGTAATTTGAACTTCTAGAACAGTATTCAAGGATCTTTTGATATCACAATCATCATCATCATCGTCATACACATACACACACACACAGAGGAATGAACATATGATCAGGACATCTTTGCTTTCAAGGAGTGGAGAGTATTTCTTGATCTCAAACTAAATAAATCACAAACATGGAGCCCAAAACAGTTCAGAGTTCTTATTTGTGGAAATAAAAATGGAGTCTGATGAGTCAAGAGAAAGAGAAAAAAGAGATAAAAGCTCAGAAATTTGGCTAGTCTTTCTGTGACACTGAAAATATAATTTACCTTAAATGTGAAAAACATGGTCCTAAGGGTTTTGAGGACTTTTATATCTCTTGGATTAAGAAAACTGACAAGTGGGACTCTCTCTGTTTGTGTTCTGACTTAATTTGATATATGTTGAATATATAGGAATGCTCCTGTATCCACAGATCTATTGTGGTTGACTAAAAATATGAATATAAGCAAACACTTCAATATTTAACATGATTTTCTTATAATAAAAATGTATAATGAAGTTTAATTGATGAATTAAACACACAGTAAAACCTTACCAACATTAAATACTGTAATAATAAAGTATACTGTATTATTATACAGCACTGTAGTCTGTTTATCAGGATATATGGTTGTTCAAGAAGGACTAGCACCTCCATTGTAAGGACTAAGCTGAACCCTTCTCAGGGCTGCTCTGTTCATTCCCCTTTGATGTCTCCACTGGAGCTGCAGGAAATTGTACCATACACAACAGCCATAGTCCTGCAAAACCATGTTGTTGGAGTTGGAATATAGATGAAAGCATACATTTTTTTCACTTCTTTATTTCAGTATATGTCTGGGGGTTTTAGTTTTATAAAATTATTCACTTACAAAAATGAACAATATGAAAATATTTTGTTTTTAAATTTTAATTTTTAAAATGTTTTGTGGGATAATACTTATATAACCCAGACTGATTTTCTTGCCAGTTCTGGAAGGGGAGAGGAAAGGAGACAGTTTATATCATATAACTTCAGAAAACTTATGTGGAAATTTGTTATTAAATATAATTAGTAAATATATATATATATATATATATATATTTAAATAAACAGATAGAAAACAGCCATGAGGGCAGCTGAAGCAAGCTCTGTGCAGCACTTAAAGTCAGATATTGAAGATGCCAGAGCATTTTGAGCCGTAATCAGTCATCTTGACTTTTGTCTTTGCCCCTGGACTTTCATGGCTCTGGAAGAGAGCACGAGGCCAATAACTGTGTGCAGCTCTGCCTCACTTAAATACAATTCATGCACAAATCAAGACATCATCTCATCTCATGATGTCATTGGTACTCTTTGAAAATGAAGGACAAATGAGAACAACTCTTTCTCTTTGTCTCCCTTAAAAGGAGATGAGTCAAAATGTAGCTAAATGGCTAAAGATGGAAGGGAAAAGGAAAGTAGAAGCAGGAAGTTTCATTATAGTTATTTGCCACCATAATCCTCAGTGATTGTCTTGATAAATTCTTAGCTGGTAACAACTCTCCATTATGGAAGAAATTCCAAATTGAATGTAATTTCCCTGAGGTCTGGGGCTGTTTAATTTTTTCCTTTGTAGTGCTTTATACATACTCAAATAAAACTGCAATATATCTCATCAATTAGAGTGTTCCTTCTAATTATACAGGTCTTAACCAATCTATGCTTGGACATCCTGTGAGACACATTAACCTATTCCTAAATTCACCATAGGAAATCTACCCAACATGCTAGTGACCTTACTTGCTTTGTCCTATCTTTGGGAGGCTATCAATGGAACACTTTGTCCATATGACATTCTACACTTTTATGACATGACCAGCCCATATTTTATTTCTATCATATAATTCCTTGATGATGCCTTTTACCATGATCTCTTCAGAATTCCTTAGTACTATGTCCCTTTCCACTGTCTTCTTGTGTTGTTCATTTTTAGTCCTTCAGAAGCAAAATGTTCCAGATCTTCCTGGTATATAAAATGATGGAAAATATTTCTATTAAAAATGACAATTTTCTGTTATTGAAGTCAATTAGTCAATATGTCAAAGAGAGAAAGGAAAAGAGTCCAAGACCAAGGTTGGCATAGGACATTTATGTTTAGTTAACATGACATAGATGACGCAGTAAAAGGCCTGAGGATTGTTTATCCAGGAGGAGAACTATGGAAGAGGAAGGATATGAAAATCAATAGAGGAAAAAGTCTTCCTTTGAGAAACTAATAAACAATATTAAAAGGGTACAAAGAGATAAAGAAGAATGATGAGCACAGAGAAAAGACTATTAAACTTGGTCATTAAAAGAGTAAGAATTTCAATTGAATGACAAGAGAAAAAGCTAGACTTTAGGAGGTTAAGGAGAGAGAAGAGAGAAAGTGGAGGCACCAAATATAATCAATTTTCTCAGGAATTTTTCTGGGAGAGGCAAAAGATTAATTGCTAGCTGGCATGGTAGGTTAAAATGAAGTGTTTTTTGGTGTGGGGGGTATTTTTTCTAGTGTGAAATGAGCATATAGGACAAGAATGAAGATAAGAAAATATGGATATAGGAGAGAGAGGAAAATTTGCCAGGGAAAACAGTAGATGGTCTATTCAAGGGTACAGACAGAAGTATTCACTTTGCCAAGAAACCCCACTTTTTCGAGATAAGAATAAAGAAAAGAATAAAGTTAGGGAAAGATGATTGAGAGATATGAAGTAAGGATTAAGAAAAATGAATAAATCTTGGTGTTCGCCTTGATATTCCCTTTACTTTTTTCAGCGAAGCATGAGGCAAAGTCCTCAGCTGAGAGGGAATGGAAGTGGTTCCTATGGGAGACCTGAGGAGTTATGAACAGGTTTGGAATAGCAGCTGCCAAGAGTGGGATAGTGAATTGATTGAGGAGGGGAATTATTTTCTTGTTGCAGTGAGAGCCTAACTGAGATTAATTTGTGAAACATCCAGTTATCATGGGCTTAAGATTCCATCTAGTTCAGCAGAATATAAATCAGAGGGAAAGAATCCAATGATAGAAGTATTCCAGGGCTTTTTTTCCATCTATGGCCTCTTTATTTCAATTTCTACTTGCTCTTTAAGAAGCTCAGAAACTAATAGGATCCAAATATAGCAGTTCTACTAACCCTTGATGGAGGAGACACTTGGTTGTAAAATATACCTTTTCAAATATTTCCACTTTTTTTTTTTCTGTAGGCTTCTTTTTGCTTTCATACTAAAAAATCTTTAGGGTGATCTTGCTTAATTATATAATTGGCTAAGATTTTTTTATTCAAACTTATTTAGTCAGTTTAGAATATTATTCATTGGTTACAAGAATCATATTATTTCCCTCCCTCCCCTCTCTCTACCCTTCCTGTAGCTGAGGCGCAATATCACTGGGTATTACATGTGTCCTTGATCAAAACCTATTTCCATGTTGTTGGTGTTTGCACTAGGATGATCATTTAGTCTACATCCCCAAACATATCCCTTCGATCCATGTATTCAAGCAGTTGTTTTTCCTCTGTGTTTCTACTCCCACAGTTTTTCCTCTGAATGCAGATAGTGTTTTTTTTTTCTTGTAGATCCCTCCAAGTTGTTCAGAATCACTGCATTGCCATTAATGGAGAAGTCCATTACATGTGATTGTGCCGCAGTGTATCAGTCTCTGTGTACAATGTTCTCCTAGTTCTGATCCTTTTGCTCTGTATCAATTCCTGGAGGTCATTCCAGTTCTCATGGAATTCCTCCACATTCTTATTATTCCTTTGAGGTCAATAGTATTCCATCACCAACATATACCACAATTTTTTCAGCCATTCCCCAATTGAAGGGCATCCTCTCATTTTCCAATTTTTTGCCACCACAATGAGCTCAACTATGAATATATTTGTAGAAATCTTTTTCTCTTTGGGGTACAAATAAAGCAGTGCTATGGCTGGATCAAATGGCAGTCTTTTAGCACCCTTTGGGCATAGTTCCAAATTGCCCTCCAGAATGGTTGTATCAGTTCACAGCTCCACTAGCAATGCATTAATGTTCCTACTTTGCCACATCCCCTCCAGCATTCATTATTTCCCTTTGCTGTCATGTTAGCCAGTCTGCTAGGTGTGAGGTGATTCCTCAGAGTTGTTTTGATTTGCATCTCTCTGATTATAAGGAATTTAGAACACTTTTTCATTTGCTTATTAATAGTTTTGATTTCTTTAACTAAAAATTGCCTATTCATGTCCCTTGCCCATTTATCAACTGGTGAAAGGCTTGAATTTTTTTTTAACAATTGGTTTAGCTCTTTACAAATTTGAGTAATTAGACCTTTGTCAGAGGTTTTTGCTATGAAGATTATTTCCCAGTTTGTTGCTTCTCTTCTAATTTTGGTTGCATTGATATTTTAAAATTTTTATTTGGTCAATTTCAAACATTATTCCTTAGTTACAAAAATCATATTCTATTCCTCCCTCCTCTCTCCCTGACCTTCCTGTAGCTGACTCACAATTCCACTGGGTATTACATGTGTCCTTGATCAGAACCTATTTCCATGCTGTTGATGTTTGCTCTAGGATGTTCATTTAGTCTATAACCCCAATCATATCCCACTCAACACATGTAATCAAGCAGTTGTTTTTCATTGGTGTTTCATTGATTTTGTTTGTACAAAAGCTTTTTAATTTGATGTAATCAAAATTATTAATTTTACATTTTGATTTTTTCTAGCTCTTGCTCTAGTCTTTCCTTTCCCAAAGATCAGACATGTATACTATTCTGTGTTTACCTAATTTGCTTATAGTTTCCTTCCTTATATTCAAGTAATTCACCCATTCTGAGTTTATCTTGGGGTAGGGTGTGAGATGTTGATCCAAATCTAATCTCTCCCATACTGTCTTCCAATTTTTCCCATCAGTTTTTATCAAATAGTGGGTTTTGGTCCCAAAAGCTAGGATCCTTGGACTTATCATAGACTGTCTTGCTGAGATCACTTACCCCAAGTCTATTCCACTGATCCTCCTTTTTGTCTCTTAGTCAGTACCAAATTGTATTGATGACCACTGCTTTATAGTATAGTTTGAGATCTGGCACTGCAAGGCCACATCCCTTTGCATTTTTTTCATGATTTCCCTGGATATCTTTGATTTTTTGTTCTTCCAAATGAACATTGTTATGTTTTTTTTCTAATTCAGTAAAAAAGTTTTTTGGTAGTTCAATGGGTATGGCACTAAATAAGTAAATTAATTTGTTAGGATGGTCATTTTATTATGTTAGTTTATCCTACCCATGAGCAATCAATGTTTATCCAATTGTTTAGATCTAGTTTTAATTGTATGGAGAGTGTTTTGTAGTTGTGTTCATATATTTCCTGTGTTTGTCTCAGCAGATAGATTCCTAAGTATTTTATGTTGTCTAGGGTGATTTTAAGTGGAATTTCTCTTTCTAATTCTCATTGCTCAGATATGTAGGAAATATATAGAAATGCTAATGACTTATGTGGGTTTATTTTGTATCTTGCAACTTTGCTAAAGTTATTGATTATTTCAACCATCTTTTTGGTTGATTCTCTAGGATTCTTTAAGTAGACCATGATATCGTCCATGAAAAGTGATATCTTGGTCTCGATGCCTATTTTAATACCTTCAATTTCTTTTTCTTCTCTAATTGCCACTGCTAGTGTTTCTAGAACAATGTTAAAAATAGAGGTGATAATGGGCATCCTTTTTTCATTCTTGATCTTATTGGGAAAGCTTCTAGTTTATCACCATTGCAGAATGATGTTTGCTGATGGTTTTAGATATATACTGTTAATGATTTTTAGGAAGTGCCCTTCTATTCCTATGCTTTCTAGTGTTTTCAATAGGAATGAGTGTTGCATTTTGTCAAGGGCTTTTTCTGCATCTATTGAGATAATTGTGATTTTTGTTGGTTTGTTTGTTAATATGGTCAATTATGTGGATGGTTTTCCTAATATTGAACCTTCCTTGTATTCATGGTATGATTGCAACCTGGTGTTAGTGAACAACCCTCATGATCACTGTAATATTTATAGTAAAAATGGGGTTGGATTGATGGAAGGTTTTAAAACAGGGAATGAAGGGGTTGAAAGGAGATTGGGAATATGGCTACCAGTGAGGTAAAAGGAGAGCGATGTCCCCTGCTGAGAGCCTATTTTTGAAAAATGGGGTTTGTGAGAAATTGGCTACTTATGATAGCTTGTGGGGATATCTTACCTATAGAATGATGTTGCAGATATTCCAGAGCAGGTAGGCATGGACCCTACTGAGGGAAAAGCCTCTCCCCAGACTATGTCACCTAGCAGGGGTCCAATTAGAACTGTTTATAGTTCCCTGGCTCTCCTGAGCTTCAGCTCTGTCTATGCCACCTGAAATTTTAATCCTCTTATCTGACTACGATATTCAAATAAAGATAAACTTTAATAACAAGTTTGGATTGGAGAGATATCAGGGAAGAGGGAAGAAGGATTGCCCTAGATGAAGTTTTTTGAGTCTCTCTCAGCTTTTGAGCTGAGGCCAGGCCTCACAGGCTAGTGGAGGGTTTCTCTTATTCCTGTCTATGCTATATCTGTACTAGCTTTCTTAATTTCAAATCTTAGCAGTAGAGAGCAAGAATAGGAAAAGTTCTGACCTTTGGAGCTGGTTGGGCCTCTCTCTTCATGCTGATGCCCCTAAAGACCAACCTTACATTTCAAACTGCTTCTCTTAAGTCCTTTAATCAATGACATGATCACAGGAATCCAGGGAGGGCACACAGTTGGGAAAATCAGGAAAATAGAGGCATTTATATCCAGAGACCAGGAGAGAAACTCCTTCCATTTCCAGGATCCGAAAGTGAGAGATGGTCATAAGACCAACTGCCACTCCCAGTTGCCTGTCACCCCACCAGCTGCTGATCTTGCCAATATCTTCTCTCTAACATTTGAATTCCTGTTGGTTCCAACTCAGTGGCAGAAATTCCAGAACTTACTTTAGTTTTCCTTTCTGTATCACTTGCTAGAGTTATTTTAGCTAGTATTCTATTTAGGATTTTTGCATCTATGTTCATTAAGGAGATTGTACCATAGTTTTCTTTCTCTGTTTTTGACCTAGCTGGCTTCAGAATCAGTACCATATTTGTGTTGTAAAAGAAATTTGGTATAACTACTTCTTTGCTTATTCTGTCAAATAGTTTGTATAATATGGGGATTAGTTGTTCTTTGAATGTTTGATAGATTTCAATTGTGAATCTATCTGGACCTCGGGATTTTTTCTTAGGGAGTTCTTTGATGGCTTGTTTAATTTCTTTTTCTGATATGGGATCATTTAGGTAATCTCTTTCTTCCTCTGTTAGTCTAGGCAATTTAGATTTTTGTAAATATTCATCCATATTACATAGATTGCCATATTTTTGACATATAACTGGGCATAATTTTTAATGATTACCTTAATTTCTCTTCATTAGAGGTGAGGTCTCCCTTTTGAGCTTGGATACTGTCAATTTGGTTTTCTTCTTTCCTTTTTTAATTTAGATTCACCAGTACTTTGTCTATTTTACTTGTTTTTTCAAAGTACCAGCTTCTAGTCTTATTTATTATATCAATAGTTCTTTGACTTTCAATTTTATTAATTTCTCCTTTGATTTTTAGGATCTCTAATTTAGTCTTCATCTGAGGGTTTTTAATTTGTTCACTTCCTAGATTTTTAATTTGCATGTCCAATTCATTGACCTCTGCCCTCTCTAATTTGTTAATATACAAACTTAAGGAGATGAATTTCCCCCTGAGTACTTCTTTGGCTGTATCCCATAGATTTTGAAAGGATGTCTCATCATTGTTATTTTCTTCAGTGAAGTTATTAATTGTTTCTATGATTTCTTCTTTAACTAACCAATTTTAGAGAATCATATTGTTTAATTTCCAATTAATTTTTGATTTACCTCTCCATGTATCCTTACTAATTATTATTTTCATTGCATTGTGATCTGAGAATATTGCATTCATTATTCTGCTCTTTTGCTCTTGTTTTCAATGTTTTTATGGGTTAGTACATGGTCAGTCTTTGTGAATGTACAATATGCTGCTGAAAAGGTGTATTCCTTTTGTCCCTATTTATTTTTCTCCACATATCTACTAACTCTAATTTTTCTAAGATTTCATTCACTTTTCTTTCTTCTTTCTTGTTTTATTTTATTTTTATTTGTCTACTTCTGATAGAGGAAGTTTCAGGTCTCCCACTAATATAGTTTTTCTATATATTTCATCCTTGATCTCCATTAGTTTCTACTTTAGAAATTTGGATGCTATGCCATTTGGTGCATACAGGTTGAGTACAGATATTTCCTCATTGTCTACACAACCTTTTATCAGGATGTAATTTTCTTCCTTATCTCTTTTAACTATATGTATTTTTACTTTGGCTTTGTCAGATTTGGCTCCATCCTCTTACTTTCACCCTATGCGTATCTACCTTCCTCATGTGTGTTTCTTGTAAACGGCATATAGTAGGGTTTTGGATTCTAATCCACTCTGATATTCACTTGTGTTTTATGGGTGAGTTCATTCCATTCACATTCAGAGTTATGATTACTAGCTTTGTATTTCCCAGCATTTTGATTTCTACTCCTGGTCCTGCCTTTTTTTCTTTCACTATTTCCTTCTACACCAATATTTTTTTTAATCAGTCCCCCTAATTCCCACCCTTATTTTACTTCCCTTTCTACCCCCTCCCTTCTTATTCTCCCCTTATTTTCTTTACACTCATTTAAACTACCCCTCCACCCTCTACATCCCTTTCACTGCTTCCTTCCTCACCTGTCCTTTTGTTACCCATCTACTTCCCTATATGGCATAGATCAATTCTCTGCCCCAATGGATTGGATTATTATTCCCTCTCTGAGTCAATGTCAATGCAAGTAAGAGTTGAATATTTCCTATCTCCAACCACTTTTCCCTACCAGTGTATTGATGTTCTCCTCCCTCCCAACATCAGCTTCTTTGTGACATATAAATTTACCCACTTTTGTTTCTTTTCCCATTTTAGTATTAACCTTTGTTAGCTCTAGTTGTATATATCTATATACATAATTATGTCTTGGCGTTTCATCCTATACAGTTTGTCATTGTTCCCCTTAAGTGTAATTCTACCTACCCAGGTGATAATAATAATTTTTAAGACTTACCAATGACCTCTTTTCTTATAGGAATAAATATCATTTTAACTCATTGGGACTCTTAAAAAAAAGGTTTGTTTTTTTTTGTTTTTGATTTTTGTTTTTCTTTTCCCTCTTTCTTAATTATCTTTTGATGATTCTCTTGAATTCTGTGCTTGGGCATCACATTTTCTGATCTTTTCTTTACAAATGCTTGGAATGACCATACTTTCCTCTGTAAGAATATAGTCAGTTTTGCTGGGTAGTTGATTCTTGATTGTAGATCTAGTTCCCTTGATTTCTGGAATATCATATTCCATGCCTTTCAGTCCTTCAGTGTAAATGCAGCCAGATACTGTGTTATCCTCACTGTGGTTCTATGATATCTGAAGACTTCCTCTTAGCAGCTTATAATATTTTTCCTTGACCTGATAGTTATTGAATTTGGCTATAACATTCTTGGGTGTTGTCAGTTGGGGATTAAGTACAGGAAGTGATCTGTGGATTCTTTCAATCTCTACTTTTCCCTCTTGTTCTAGAAAATTGGGGCAATTTTCTTGGATAATTTCCTGTAGTATGATGTCCAGGCTTTTTTTTTTTTGTCATGGTCTTGAGGTAGACTGATGATTCTTAAGTTGTATCTCCTGGAATGATTTTCTAAATATTCTATTTTGTGAATGAGATGCTTCATATTTTCCTCAGTTTTTTTCATTCTTTTGATTTTGTTTTATAGTGCCCTGCTGCCTTGTGAAGTCACTTGCTTCTAGTTGTTGTATTCTGGATTTTGAAGACTGGATTTCATCCCTGACATTTTGGTCATCCTTCTCCTTCTGGTCTGATTTTCTTTGGAGGTCATCTTTCATATTTTTTGCCTTATCTTTCATTTTCTTTGCCTCATCTTTCATCTCCTTTGCCTCATCTTTCATTGCCTGTGCTTCATCTTTCATCTCCTTTGCCTCATTATCAAGCTGATTAATTTTAGCTTTCAAGACACTATTTTCTTATTTTAGTTCAAGTGCCTCTGTTCCCAGATAACTTATATTACTTTTTAAGTTCTTCTTCAGCCTCTCTTAATTGTGTTTTTAATTGTACTGTGAATTCTTCCAGAGCCTGTATCCAATTTGCTGGGGTTTCTGTTTTTTTGCTTGGTATTCCCTCATCCTTCTCTGTCCTGTTTTCTCTTTGTTCATTGCCTATATAGAAGCTATCAATTGTAATTTCTTTTTTCTTTTTCTGTTATTTGCTCATATTTAACCCTTCTTTACTCCCTGCAATTATCTGTGCTCTTGCTCCTCTCATTTGTGTGTTTGTGTGGTTTTGGGCTTTTCTTTCAGCCTTCACCCTGGGAGCTTTGTCAGGAAATCTCTCAGCACAGTCTATGGGGAAGGGGTGTTGGATATTGAGCTTACCTGGCCTCTGAAGGATTTCATGGGATTAAGTCCAGCTGGGTTGAGGTTGATGTGCCCTGAGGTCAAAACCTTGGGAGGGAGGGGGGTAATATGGAGTATCTCTGCAGCTGTGACCAGGCTGCCTGCTCTATGCTCTGCTTTTCTTCTCTAACTGCTTCCTCACCCCCTGTGTTCAACGCTCTGAGCCTGGCACAGCTTTGTCCTCAAGGTACTCCCTCCAGAGCAGCACCTTTGCCCATCCAGAGATTCCAGCTTCCCTGGAGGCTTAGCACTCTAGGTGGAGGAGGGGTCCTAGGACTTTCCTTCTTCCTTCTCCTAATACCTGAATGTTCTCAAATTCTGGCTTTTGGGGGGCATACCTTTTAAATTTAGTCCAGCAGGAGGGTTCCTTGGCTATGTCTTGTTGTTAGGTTTGATTTTTAGTCTCCTAGGAGCATTTAGTTTGTAATCAGTAAGGAAGGGTTTTCAGACATCTAAACTTTTGCTGCCTCTATGCCACCATCTTAACTCTGCTTCCTCCTGGCTAAGATTTTTCAAAACTGCTTTTTCCTCTTCATTACTTCTCTCTGCATTGTGAGATGATACTGCTCATATTTGTCTGTTTTCATTCTCAATAAAATTTTTCCAAGGAGTTTGTCTTCTAACCTGATATTGCCTTTGGTAGTCACATCTCTCTGTTTTGCAAATAATTTAACATTTTCTGACTAAGGCATGTTCTAAGCTTGTTTAGTTTCCTTGTAACAATTATTTTAATTGATTTAACTTCTGGATATTATTAAAATCAATGATGTTACTTTTGTTGTTCATTTTCCAGTTCTGATTTTCAATAGATTCTTTAAATAATTCAGGGTAAATTTTATTAATTATATGGCACATTTTTTTCAAATTACATTCTTTATTCTTGGGTATTATAAATTACAATCTTAGCTCTAATAAGTTGATGATCTGAATGTGCACAGACAGGTGATTCAGTGATAACTCCCACATCCATAATATGTTTTCTCCTGTTTGTTAAAAATTGAATTAATTTCCTTCTTTGTGGTGTTATTTCATGCTATGACTGGCACCTACTATTTTTTTAAGAAATAATTTATGATTGAGACATGTAAGAATTCTCCATAATTTTCAGGTCTTTGGTCTTTCTCATTTTTCCTGAACCATATTTTCTCTCTCTTCATCTTTTTCTACCTTTGTATATATTAATTTGATTGGGAGGTTCATGAAAAGTTTTCTTAGAATATTCTTTCTACAAGTTGACTATAGCATCCGATTTTGGTGATTAAGCTATACTTATTTTCTTATTGGTCTTTTTATTTCTTTGTTTTTGTCAATAACTATGATTACTACAGTGTTTTATAATGACTAGACTTCCCATGATGTAATTTTGAGGGGCAGCATTTGATGGTATGATTAAACTCCCTCAGCCATTTTTTAAATTTGACTTTCTAAAAATTACCCATGAGTCACCTTTCTATCTATCTAAACTTCCTTCTTGCCTTTGTTTCCAATACTAATGCCAGAAATGAAATGACCCATCTCAAATTGAAAAATTTTAAGGGTTCAAAATGTTTTTTTTTAATTCTTAGGCATCCTTCCTTCCCATTTCTCTACCACCATTGCTGCAGAAATGGAAGCAGAACTCATAGGACTGATAGTTATTTTTATTTTTTCATTTCTGTTTTAAAACAAAATATTTCATCCCCACATGACTAGCTAATGATGATATATCTCTCCTGTATTAGGTAGTTTGGTACTAGGAAAACACAGTCTATTTTAGGGACCATACTCAAAACCTTCACAGTGTGGTAGAACTTATACTCACATGGCTGCATCACCTTCAACAATTAAGGGTCACCTCCATGCTGCAATGAGGTATTGGAGTAGGTCTTCTGTGGATAAGTATTTTTAATGTAGGTCAAAGTTTGCTGACCGATTTATAGATTGACTAGAGTCCTTCCCCAAATCAGCAGGCATAGCTACTCTTCTAGAAAAGTGAAGAGTTTTGAATCATAGACCAAGATCATGTTGGCTTGGTTTTCTAAGTTGCTCAAAGCATCAGTTTCCCAAATTCTATTTCAAGAGATAATTATTGTACATATTATATATTAAAAGTACATTATATACTGAGTATATCAGGGAAAATCTGGAATAGATGCTATGTATACAAACACCTGTAAGAAAGCCACAATATTTAGCTTGTTACCTAAATACATTGTTAGTATTTATTGCTTAGTGAGAAGAAAAATACTAATCTTGTTGCTCCATCAAATCCCAGGAAAAGTAGTTTGAACTTATCATAAATGTATTTTATCTGGGCTGGTTTAGATAGTCTTACCTGGGGGAAGGGAAATCAAATGAAAGATTTTCTTGCACATGTCCATCCTATCCCAGGTTTTCCTCTGTTGCAATTAAGAATAAAGACGATAAAGGACAGTGAATTCCTGAAGGAATCATCCAGAGGGTGGTAGAACTCAAACTCTTTTATTGTTCACTTGGTTTTAGAGCCTGTCAAATTCTTTAAGACCCCATTAGGAATTTTCTTAGCAAATATACTGGAGTGGTTTGCCATTTCCTTCTCCTGCTCATTTATAGATGAGGAAACTGAGACAAGCAGGCTTTTAGTGACTTGCCTAGGACCACACAGCTGGTTCAAATCTCAGGCCACATTTTAACTCAAGAGGGTGAGTCTCTCTGGCTCCAGACCCTTTGTTTTTCACTATGCTACCTAAATCTCCCTAAACTCAATCTATATAATAAAATAAAGTATAATATTAAGTGTTTTATAACTATAAACCACTATATAAATACATGTTAGTATCATCATTTGTTTCTTAACATCTACTAATGCCAAACAGGGAATGAGCATTGTTCTACCTAGACTATCCCCTTATCGTGACCTTTGTTAGTAGTATGACCTTTGGTAAATCATCTGAGAAACCATACAGGTGTAAAGTGTCAAGAATAACAAACATAGAATGATAGGATCAGGGTTTGATTCCTAGATCTTTTACTAACTTTGACTTGCTCAGGTAAGCCACTTAATTTCTTCAAGCTTATTTGGATTTCTTTAAGAATTATAAAATGAAATGTCACAAGAAAAGTATTTATAAGCATAAAGACTTCATAAAAGTACTTCACAAAAATTTATTGTTGCCACAACAAAAGATTTTACAAATCATAAAGTGCTATACAAATCTGGTATTTATTGATATATAAATGGATCAATAAATTTATGTCATATATACATATCAATAAACTTATATTCCTGAAGGCAGAAGACTGGAAGAAATCATCTCTGAGATTTCTTCCAGGTCCAAGTTTGATGAAGCTATGATATAGCCAAAAAATACCTTATTAAATAGGTGGGAGGAATATTGAAAAGTCACTAGCAAAAATTATTCGATTTCCCTTTTTCATTATTTTAAGAATTTTATAATGGGAGCTTTTTTAATATCACTTTCATTCTAATACCTGACTTTTCCATCCAGTTATCACCTGTGAAAAAAAGAAAGGAGGGAGGTTAGAAGCAAGGAAGAAAAGAAGAAAAAAGAAGGGGGAAGAAAAGAGGAGAAAAAAATTCCATCATTGGCAATGCCTAATTATATATGCAGTGTTTCAGAAACAGTTTCCTATTTATGCAAAGAAAGAAGTCAATTTTTTCTTCTTTTCTTTGAGATCATGCTTGCAGATTTTTTTTTAATTTTTCACTTGTTGTAGTCATTGTGTATATACTATTTTCCTGGTACTTGTTGTTTAACTCATCAGTTTTATATCTTCCCATGCTTCTCCAAATTCTTCATATTCATCCTCTCTTATGGGTCAGTTATATTCCATGATTATGATATATTACTATTCATTTAATCATTTCCCAAATTATAAGTATCTTCTTTACTTTCATTTTTGCCAACATAAAAATGCTGCCATGGAAATTTTCACATATATGGAACAAACTATTATATTTCAGTATTAGTTATCATTATCAAAGGGATATTATTATTATCAAAGTTATTTCATGGTTGCCAAATAACTGAAGGATTACAAAGGATCAACACTATGGCTTACCATTAGTTTTCTAATAAGCAGATTGTCTTCAAGACTTTTATACCCAAATCCCACTGGCTGGTTGTCAACACATTTTCAAAGACCAGGAGTGGTTCAGAGTCACTTGTTTGATGCATAAGGCCAAGGCATGCCAGAAAAGAAAACCCAGAGTGTTTCTTTATTGCATTTATGACAGTGTGAAGCAATTGTCACAAAACATTACTCAAGTCTCTGAGCTCATTACTGGGCATCTGCCCATGTGTGCCATTTGGGAGTTTCTCTAAGCTGAGCCAGCTGTAACACTGGAGATGTGTCATGTCCTTGCTTGCTAGAGCCAAAAAAAATTGTGAACCATTTCCATCTTACCAAAGAGGAGCAGCAAACGCAATATAATAATGGCTTATAATCACATAGCACTTACAGTTTACCAAATAATTGGTTTTGGTAGGTAGGTAGTGAAAATGTTATTATTTCAAAGTTATAGGCATGGATATCAAACCTTAGAATTCAGTGTTAGAGTCAGGAGATTCAGATATAGGTCTTACTTCTACCACTAACTTAGTATATGACAAAGGGCAAGTCACTTTCCACTTCTGATGGGGTATTATTCACACTTCCTTGGCCAGTAGTTCTTAGCCAGAAAACTTGGGAACATGCATAAGTTTATCCTTGTGCATATTATTTTACCACCAGGTGGAGCTGTTAACTACTACCTTGATCCTATTTTATTTTATTTATTTGTTTATTCATTCATTCATTCATTTGTTCATTTGTTTATTTATTTAAAATCTTTACCTTCCTTCTTAGAATCAATACTGGTTCTAAGGCAGAAGAGGGGTAAGGGCGAGGCAATGGTGGTTAAGTTATTTGCCCAGGGTCACACAGCTAGGAAGTATCATAGGCCATTGAACCTAGGATATCCCATCTTTAGGCTCTCAATCCACTGAGCCACCCAGCTTCCCCCTTGAAAGTGTTCTCAGGCTTGATTATGTACATCTACTCCATTGGTTATGGATGCTGAGTAAGTTCTGAGTTTTATATCCCTCTCAGAAGAGTCAGCAACTTTCAGTTCTTTTTTTTTTCTTCCTCTGCAGGGAAGCATAAATTGGCTCTCGAGGAGATATAGATTAGTGTGTATATACTCAATCAGAAATTACCTCTGCAGCTATCACCTCTGACAAAACTATCAGCTTGCCTAGGGCAAGGAATATTCCTGAGCAATAATTATGTGACTTCAAAATAATAGAGTTCAGTCTCCACAGAAGTAGAGATGTTTGGCTTCATCCAGTTGACATTTTGCATGTATAAAACAATACATTAAAATATCTTGCAAGTGTTTATACACCTGTTGTTCTCACAACAGAACTCAGACAGTACATAAGCTGCTTCAAATTTATTAGTGCTAGGAAATATGTATTCAGTTTGCTTAGTTGTCTAGGGCTACTCATCCTGTCAGTGGGCAAATCATTGTAAAAATGTAATACAGTTTCCACTTGAGGTTCAACTCATTTTTTCCAGGAGGGGTCAGTCTTTAGTTGAAGACTCAGACACTGAAATTGAGAATAGGATGAAGAGTAGTTTTCATACAATAAGTGCACACAAAAGGCTTCATAGATGAAGTAGAGAAAGAAATGTAGGATTGATAAACACCAAAAAACTTGATGTTTGTATCTGAATAGGGAATGAAGGGAGAGGTAACAGAAAGTTAGGGTAGGGAATAAAGAGGCTGCACTTAAAAGAATATATTTGTCAAGCAACAACAAAAAAGATTTCAAACACATCATTGCATATTCAAAGCAAAGTGGTACAATGAATAGAGCATATACTACACATTTTATTCCATTTGATCTTTTTTAAATGAACAAGTCATAGAAACAAATAGTTTTATTAAAGACAATTTTGATAATGAGACAATATAAAAGAACCTATGGGCTACAGAAAAAAAAATATTAAGTGGAAGGGGATATGTATTTGAAAATGTATATGTCAATTAAGTCAAGAAAACCAGGTTTCTTTTTCTAACTCATCTCCATTTGTTTTCATCTCATTTGCATTTCTTTGGGTTTTTCCCCCCACAATAATGGATCTCCTTTATATTTCTTTCATTGCTCCTTTCTTGCCCATATGCTTGTGGCATATACCTTAACCAATAAGTGGTTGGCAGAAAGACTTTACTATTTCCTTTTTTTCTCTAACTTTTTTCCCTTTCCTGCTATCTTTTCTTCCTTTGTATTAAATTTTATTTCCCTCCAATTACACTTAAAAAAAGTTTCCAATAATTTTCAAAGACTATTGAGCCTCAAATTCTCTCTCTCTCTTCTATCACAATCCCTGACCCCTTAAGATAGTAAACAATATCATTAAAGATTTTACATGTTCAATCATGTAAAACAATTTTCCCTTTCCACTCTTTTGTGGAAGGAAACTCAAATAGAAAAAAATTTAAAAAGTGAAAAAAAGTTTTCTTTGGTCTAAAATTAGATTCAGTCCTTTTCTCTGAAAGCAGATGGCATTTTTTAAATGAATTCTTTGGGATAGTTTTGAATCATAGTATTGCTGAGAATAAATGTTTTTCACAGTTGTCCATTGTGAAGTATTTCTGTCACTGTAAAATGTCCTCTTAGTTCTGTTTCTTTCACTCTGCTTCAGTTTATATAAGTTTTTGATGTTTTTTTCTGAGCTCCTTCCTCTTATCATTTCTTACACCAAAATAACATTCAATCACTATGCTATATTCATATACTATTTTATTATTAATATACTATAATATACTCAGCAATTTCCCAATTGATGGTGAATTTTTCCAAATCTTTATCCTGTTAAAAAAGAATTGCTTTAAATATTTTTGTATGTATAGGTCCTTCTGCCTTTTGATTTTTTTGTCTCTTTAGGATACAAACCAAATAATGGTATTGCTAGGTCAAATAGTATGTATTGTTTTATAGCCCTTTGTACAAAGCTCCAAATTGCTCTTCTGAATGATTGGTTCAGTTCACAACTAGACCAACAATGCATTTGTTTCCTAACTTTCCCATATCCCCTCCAAATGTTGTTGTTTTCTTTTTCTGTAATCATAGTCAATCTGGTAGGTCTGAAGTAGTAGCTCAGAGTTGTTTTAATTTGCATTTTTCCAATTAATAGTGATTTAAAGCTTTTTTTTTTCATGAAAACAGAGAGCTTTTATTAGTTTGAGAACTGCCTGTTTATATCTTTTGACCATTTGTCAATTTGGAATTGTATTCTTTTACATTCAACTCAATTCTCTTTGTATTTATTAGACAGACCTGTAAAATATTTTGCACCATTATGACTACTGTATATTACTTTCCATTCTATTACTTCTGCTTAATTTCTGACCTCCACTTTTCCCAATTTTTCCTCTTTTCTTTTTCAGTATGTTCTTTTTTATTCCGAATATTTTTCCATGGTCACATGATTCATGATTTTTCCCACCTCTCTTCCCTCCTTCCTCCCAGAGCTAACAAGCAATTCTACTGAGTTATACATGTATCATTGTTCAAAACCTATTTCCATGTTCTTCATATTTGTAATGCATTGATCTTTTAACATCAAAACCCTACTCATATCCCCATCAAACTATGTGATTGATCATATGCTTTTCTTTTATGTTTCTGCTCCCACAGTTCTTTCTCAGGATATGGATAGCTTTCTTTCTCACAAGTTCCTATGGATTGTCCTGGGTCATTGCATTGCTGCTAGTAGAAAACTCTATTGCATTCAATTGTGCCATAATGTGTCTAACTCTGTATACAATGTTATCCTCGTTCTGCTCCTTTCACTCTGCATCATTGGAAGGACCAGCACCAACAACCAAAAAACACCATTTTTTGGACAGGTATGGACAGGTTTAGAACAATCACTGTGGGGATTCCCGTATAGAAAACATGATGGAAGAGTAAAAAAAATCCAAAACACCTGTCATACACTACTGATGATCCAGCTGAGATAAGATAGCATAAAATTTTAGTAGCCTATTTATCATAATTGATTAACTTCCTTTCCCATCATCTAGCAAAATATAATTAGGAATAGAGCAGATAGATGATAGAGGTAATGCATTGCTGGGGTCACTATCACCAATGAGGTAAGTACTTTGTTATAGAACTTAAGATAAATATTTTATTTTCCATTTGAGGCCAAAGGCTAATTTCATCTGTAGATATATTCTATTGTAACATTAGAATTCATTCCAAACTTTTTGTAAACTTCTTTTTATCTTTATTTCTTTTTCCTGTTTTATAATGAATTGTTGATCAAGACATTTTATCCTCTTTCTCTATTATGTTTAAAGAGTATATTTTAAGCTTAGGTTGCCTTAGGTTCTTATCTCTTAACTTGACAAATTCTCATATTGAAGTATTGTGTTCAGTGTAGGGTTCCAACTGTCCAAGAAGTTCATCGATGTGCTGCAGTGTCCCAGTAAGAGACACCAGGAAGATTATTATCTTCCTGTTTTGAGTTCATGTCATGTGAGCATCAGGTTGAAGGAACTAGATATGTTTAATTTATCAATGAGAAAATTCATGATGGGCATGATAGTAATCTTCATTTGCTGAACATTCGAAGGACAATTGAATAAAGAGATTAGCCTTTTTCTGCTTCACTGTAAAGGGCAGATCCAGAGCAATAGTGGCAAATATATAAATCTAGGCTTGATGTCTGGGAGGGGAAAAGTCTTAACCTGTTTTTGTTTTCAGTCATGTCTAACTCTTCCTGACCCATTTGGAAAAGTTTTCTTGGCAAAGAACCAGGATTGGTTTGTCATTTCCTTCTCTAGCTCATTTTATAGGTAAGGAAACTGAAGTAAATAGGTGAAGTGACTTGTCCAGAGTTACACAGCAAGTGAGTTTCTGAAGCCAGATTTAGATTCAGGAAGATTAGTCTTTTTGACTTCAGGGTTGGCACTTGATCCACTGTACCACCTAGAAGCTGTCTTAACTATTAAAGATAAACAAAAGTGGAAGGACCAACTTAAGAAGAACCATACCCTCCCCGATTGGAGCTCTTGAAGCAGAGGCTGGATAGCCATTGAATAAGAGTATTGCTGGGTTAGCTAGGTACATAGAGTGACAGACCTGGAGGTAGGAAGACCTTGGTTCAAATCTGGCCTCAGATACTTCTTAGCAGTGTAATTCTGGGCAAGTCACTTAAGACAGTCTGCCTAGCCCCTGCACTTCTGTCTTAGAATTATTTCTAGACAGAAAATAACAGTTTAAAAACATAACTATATTTTAGTGAAGATTCCTTTCCATAAGTGTATTGCCTGTCAAAATCCCTTCCATCATTCAAATCCTGTGATGCTGTTAAATAGCTATAGGCAACACTTTTGATAGCATTTTTAAAGCCCCTTCTTATGACTTTTTCTTTGCATAAATTAAACTTCTGTAGAAAATGGTGATAATCAAGGTTAATACCTTTGCCTCTTTCCAGTTCGCAGTTTTCAACATCAAAAGCTTGTCAAAAAGGTAAGGCTGGAGCTGTTGCAATTGTCACACTGTGTTTTTCCTGTCCTTCACCTTTGCTCTAAGTCATGTTGTTTTTGATCTTTGTTTTCACTAATGATGATCTGAATCCTGATACCTGACACTCTGATATCAGTTACCAGACATTTCCTGCCTGTTAAGATAGAGTCAATTTAATTTTTTTGGTGATCTTGTTCAATACTCATAAAGTCTCACCTTCTAACTCTCCAAAATATCCTCTTTCTTTCTCAGAAGTCTAGAAATGTATAATTTTTGTATCCTGTGATTAACTCAGGGCCTGGCTTATAATAAACAATTAATAAATGCATGCTTTCTTCCAGTATCTCATTAGCAAACTGACCCTTTGAACCTTGAATCATCACTGAAGATTCAGTAAAAGATGCCAATGTTAATTTTCCTCCCAAGGTAAAAAGTGGTTCTGTCACATGAAGCTATTCATCCTGTTTTTAAAGAACAACATTATATAAATGAAATTACTAAGCCTCTATAATCCCAAGAGACTATAAAAATCAAGAAATGATATACATTTAAACATGTTCACAACAGCATTACTTGTGATAACAAAAAGCTGGAAACAAAACAATATGCCTAACAACTAAGGAAAAACAGAACAATGTATGGTACATTAATACAATAAAATACAGAATAATTTGAAGAGATATAAGAATAATTATATAAATTTATTACAGAGTAAAAAAGAATACAGCCAAAAGTACAGTGCAGTCTAAACATATATAAAAGTCAATGGAAAAATTAAGAAAACTAATAAAATTTAATCATATAGTAATATAATAGAGCTATACGAGTAGTTACGTAGATAATGTCTGAGATAGTATCTGAATTGAGTTTTTTCACACTTTCAAGTCCAGAATTTTAGCTACTACAACATGTGTTTCTTGCAAAGAGCATTGATATATATATATATATATATATATTCATTCTTCAATTTCATTGTGAGAATAAGGAATAGTAACAAAAATTAGAAAATATGACTTAGAATTAAAAAAGAAAAAGAGGTAAAGGTAAAAAATAGCAAGAAGTTTCTGAAGAAATGCACACTATTAATAATGATCTGCAAAATGTTCAAAATCATTACCAATTAGAACATACAAATAAATATAATTTGTGGCATCACTTCACATGAAGAAAGCAAAAAACTGTAAAGATTCCAAAAGGTATGAAAATTCATTATTGGAAAATTGTTTATAAAGCCCAGAACATAGAATACCAATTCCTTCATGCTAGAATTATTTCTACAAATGTAAATAGTTTTATATAAGGAAAGTTACTAAATTGGCTATATCCCCATTAATTTACCAAAAGAAAGAAATACACATAAAAAGATGCATAAATTCATATAAGCATTCCATATTTCTCTGAATTATTCTTGTCATGTTTTATAGAGTAGTAAACAGTTCATTGTATTCACAAATATTGTTCATTCCTTCTTTCTTAGATATATTTTTGTTTATAACTTATCATAAGTAATGCTACTATGAACATATTATCATCTATGTCATTTCTTCCTTTTGATAACTTCTTGGGGCTATAATCCTTTAGTGACTTTTTATGATTCTTTTTTTCACAGAATGAATTCCACCAATAAAGAATTAATGTTCTAGTCTTTAAATCTATATCAAATAATGAATTTTCCCATATTTTAATATATTTACCTTTTTACTTTTATGGGTGTGAAGTGATGCCTCAAAGCCATCTTAATATGTATTTTTCTTTTTGGTAGTGATTTTTAACATTTTGTAGATGGTCTTTTAGTATATATTCCTAATTTTTACTTATCTGCTAAAGAATGACTTGTATACTTGCATCAATTCCCTATAGAATTTGAATGTTACACTTTGATCAGAGTAATTAATGTTAAAATGTCTCCTAATCCATATAGTTTTTTTCTTATTCTAGTTGTGCTGATCTTATTTTGATATTTTAATTTCATATAATCAAAATGATGGCATTTGTAAAGGATTGAAAAGAGACCCTAAAATAGAATGCTGCTGTTTGGTGAACAGCTAGCTTGGTGGTGGCAGCTGGTCTAGAAGCAGTGGAGAGGGAGCAAGAGAATTCTGGGAAAAAGAACTCAGAGCTGAGAGGATTCTGACCAAAAGATGACTTCCAGCTTTGGAAGGAAATGGAAAGAGGCTTTTTCCTGATGGTCAGAGGATATATGAAACCACAGGAGGGAGAAAGAATCTGATTTCCTGCTTGCTGAGGACCTGTCTTCAGCCAGAAATCCTTCACAACCCTCCTTGACTTGACTGCAGCTACCCAAGACTCAGAGGAAGTTCAATTAGACTCTTTGGCCAGAGCCAATCTGCCCGCTCCCTTTGGGTCTTCCCCTTTGCCTTGCCTAGGATAGATTAAAGAGATTTAGGTTTAAGTTATTATAGTGTAGAGAGTCTATTGGGAAAAGGCTGGAGGAACAGAAGCCTCTGGCCAAAGAACCCCTTGAATTCCAACTACTGTAGAATATAATTATTAGGGCACTTCCTCACCCTCCATCCTCCTGCCTTATCCCTCCAACCCTTCCATTCCCCATCTCTTCAAATAAATCTTCTAGTTTATGTCAGATTTGAGAGTGGTCAGGGTTTTTATGACAAAATAGAGGCTGGGTAAATCGTGAATTCAAGGGTGAATCCTGTTTCATCTGTGACAAGCAAAGATCTGACTTGTCACAGTACTTTATAAGGAAGGGCTTAACAACACCACCCTGACCCCTGAAAGAACTGTCTGGGATACAATTTCTTTCCCAGCAGTTGAGCCCACATTCAAGACTCAGGGATATAGTTTCTGGAGTATCCTTGGGAATAGAGTTGGACAGATTCCTTCTGTCTCTCTCTAAAGTAATCTTAAAGCTCTGAGGTCAGCTACCATTGAGGAAGGGAGAGATACTGCCATCTTGCCTCAACCCTCCAGGTTCCCCCACATCCCTTCCCTTCATATTCTCCTTTAACCTCTCACTGGAAAAACACATCTGTTCAGTGGGTCAAACCCTATTCACCCCTATCCATAAGTAAGAGAGGAGATCAGAGACTCTCCTTCATTTCTCCTCTTCTACACATTGAAAGAATAATAAATGATCTACACATGGACAACCTGCTTACTACAATGGTATCCCATGGATATCAAGATAATTTGAAGAGGTTTCCCAATATATTAGGTAAACCCTTGCTTGAACTTTTTGGAAGACATAAGCAAGAATAAAAAAAGAATAGCAAGATGTAGAGGGGTCACAATCTGCAACACTGGAGGTAATATCCACATTTTTGAGAATGAAAATCTATTGGAATCCTGGAAAATAAATAAGATTTATATTTTGTCTTTTTTATCTCCTCTATTGCACATCCAGCTCTACTTCTTAGTATCATTCCATTCCATTTTTCTGGTATATTTTAGGTATTGGAAATATAGGTGTAGAATTATTTTCTTCTGTATGTCTAATATTTTCAGAATTCTAGAACTAAAATAAAACCTAGCATTCTGTCAATTCACATGCATTAATTTTAACAGCAATATTCAGTGCTTGCTGTGTGATGGGCACTGTGCTAACCACTATGGAAACACAATTAATATAATTTCTTATGTTGTCAATTAAATATTTCCCCTGTATTTATGCTAACAATTAATAATGTCAAATGTTGTGGTGAAAAAATCACCTTTAAAGATTGTTATAATATTAATTTATGGTCGCCAAGGAATTTACTTATGAAATTCCTAAAATGAAACATTCAAGTCAGAATGGAGTTTATGGTGGTTTAATCACAATGGGAGTAAGGAAAAAGGACAGGGAGTGAAGGAGAGGAGGAAAGGGAAAAAGGTTAACTCAACCTTCTGGCCAAGCTAGAGGGAGATTAGGCTCTAAGGCCAAGGTAGAAAGGAGAATCAGTCCTTGACTCACATGACCGATCTGAAGGAAAGCTCTCTGTGGGCCTCCTCTCTGCTCCAGTTCCTAGCAGGAACTGGCGTCTTGCTCTGTCCACAGGAAGTGAGCGAATTCCAGAGGCTGTTCCCTGCCTCACTTCCTGTGCCTCACAAGTACCAATGGTGGCTCAAGCTTGGCTTAGGACAGCCCAGGTGGGCAGTTAGTTATTTCTGATTTGTCATTGACTAGCACATGTCCGTGTAGTGTGGGTGTGCACAATTTTGGGTGCAAGATCAGGCAAGATGGAAATTTTAAAATTCACACAATAAAGGTACATATTGAATTTCTTTGTTATAGCAGCATCTTTTTATTCTTATTTTTCCTCATTGATTCAGTCTTTCAGCTTTTGTTTTTCTTGGTGGAAATTTTTTTCATGGGGATTTCTTTGCTTTCCCTTTTTTAGGTATTCTAACTTATGTTATATACTTCTAACTATCTGAAAACGACAGAATAAAACTGGATTTATACGCATTTTCTTCTTCAGTCAGTTTACTCAAGTATCTCTAAGCTTCTTTCAGAATTTGTTATTTAGGAGATCAGTTAGGATTTTGTCCCTTTTCTATTATGCAGGGTAAAAATTCATGTACTTTGTCAACTATAATTTCTCTATCTGCTCCATTTTCAGAAAACTCACCTGCTTTTGGCCACATACGCTTTCTTTTTTTTCTCTCTACACTGAAATTATGGAGATTCATCACTCCCAAATGGGCAAGCCAGATTCCACCTCAGGAGATCTGCTGACTTCTAAGTTATCTTCATAGAAAACCCATGTAGTTTCCAATTAAGGGAAAGTGCAAGCCCTGGTAGTATTCTACAAAAAGCAATTCAACTTGTATTCTTACAAATGGTTATTTTGAGAGTAATAAATATATAAAGCAGATAGCTGGGCACTGCATAGGGACATTTTTTGAATCATAGAGCATAAATGAACTCAGAATTCTGTCCATCACCATTTACTGGGTGCTTACTGTGTGCTGTTACTGCCTGCAACTGATATAATAGAGGTCTTTGATATCGGCTGATGCAATCAAATTGAACCATTTGACTGTTCATAGTCCTTAGTGCCTCTTCCTTGGTTTGAGCTTCTTGCCCTGTTTTTCAAATGCAATCTTCAGTTGTGCTGGCTTCTGAATCTGAGATTGCTTCAGCCAAAGCCACATAGCTGCTATTCACTTCCTTTCCTGCTCCTTGGCCATTGTTGTTGTTGTTGAGTTGTGTCTGACTCTTCATGACCCCCATTTGGGGTTTTCCTGGCAGAGATCCTGGAGTGGTTTGACATTTCCTTCTCTAGCTCATATGACAAATGAGGAAACTGAAGCAAACAGAGTTACATGACTTGCCCAGGGTCACACATTCAGTAAGTGTTTGAGACTGGATTTGAAATCAGGTCTTCCTGATTCCAGTCACACTATCCACTTCACTTCCCAACTGCCCATTGAGCAGCCTTGGAACTCCTCATCACTACTCATTGTCCTAACCTGCCACTCTTAGTGACAGATCCAGCCTATAATTCATATTGCATCTGTAACTCTGCCCTTGTGTATGTACAGCAGCTATTAGTGAGTACCTGTGCATTCTTCCTGCACAGCTGGATCTGGGACCTCCTTTTGTCCCAGGGCATAAAAGCAGGTCTCAATTCAGTTTCTATGCTGGAAGCCTCTTGTTAGTAGTGCCTGTATGGCAGAAAAAAATAAAAGATCTTGCTATCTTTTGTTTGTTTTGTTTGTTGGTTATAAAAAAAAAAAAGCTTTAGATTCAGTAGAGAAAAATGTCAGTTTAAAGATTCTTCTTAAAGAACAAGATATCAACAATAACAAGAGCATAAGCTCATTTGTATCCTCTTGTGCTTATTTTTCTGTTCAGTTTGTCTTTGGATATCAAGAGGCCAATATTTATTGATGATATTTAAATGACTAGTAAAAAGAAAATAATTTTAAAGAGACATAAAAGATATTTAAAGAAGTTTGTCTCTCATATATGTGTTAACATAATACAAAAAGGTGAAAATCTTTGATTAATACAATTAATACAATGACCCTCCAAAGCATGTGTCCTAACTTTTTTTGAGTCATAAACCACCTTTCATCTTCTTAGTGAAACCTGCAGACCTTCTCGAAATAATATCACTAAATGCATAAAATAAAAATAAAATGAAATAAAACAGAATTACTAAAGAAACAAAATAAGTTGGAATAGTTAGCAGAATACTAAAATAGCAACAAAAATCACCCAATTCATATACCCAGAGTTAAAAACATTTGGTATAAAGTAGTTTAAAAGGAGAGGAAGCATTTCAGACATTTTCTCCATGATTGCAGAGGAAGTGCTGCTCAGAATATAATGGATGATGTATTTTCTTTAGATAGTGAGCTTCTCCAGATGATCTCAACTGCACCTGACATTGACCTGATTGCTTCAAGTCCCATACATTATAGGATCTTTTCAGGGACTTGCATACCTCCTCAATAGAAATGTAACCAACAATCCGTACAGGAAAAACCAATTGGATGAAAAATACACATTGTTCAAATTATGTCATTTAGTTGTATGACTAATTTTTCAAGTCAGTCTATCAGTGCATAAACCAAGGAGAAGTATTGTAGTTGGATAGTGAACCAGTTCCCAAATTATAAAGGGGAAAAGGAAACTGCCAAGGTTCCATTTGGGAAATCCTTTGGTGCTTTTAAGCATCTAAACTATTTCTGAAAAGAAAGTACAACACCCTATCAGCTCTGCTGTTTTCCTGGTATTGGTGTATAAACATACATTATTCTATGAATATCAGAACCTCTGAAGAACTGACATTATCTGCAGAAGAAAAACATATGATTGATCCATGGTTTGAAAAAACTACTGTAAGCATTCAGTTTGAAAAAATTTAAGGATTCAAGAACTCTAGTCAAAGATACAAGACATGTCAACTTCTTTTAAAAATAAAATAGATCTTGGGATACAATACGTTAAAAGACAGAAGGGAAGGGAAATTAAGAAAAAGGAAAGGAGAATTGAGGTGGAGGACAAAAAGAAAATAGAATGTCAAGAAAGGGCCTTAGTTTATTTGAAAATTGAGGAAAGGCTGAAGAACTTGTGGTATATGAATAAAATGGAATATTATCACACCACTTGAAATTATGAAAAAGACATTTCTGAAGAACCCTGGGGAGTATGAGTTGACACAGAGTGGTGAAGTGAACAGAAGTAGAATAATAATTTATACAAGTATACTAACATTATTAAGAAGAACAACTTTGAAATATGTAAGAACTCTGATCAATCCAATGAGCAATCATGTCTCCAAGGAATCTATGATGAAGCCTGTTGCCTACTTCCTGACAGGTGTTGAGGAGAGCTACATATTTATTATGTAATTTTAGTTTGCTTGATCATGTTTATGTGTTTGATCATATTTCCTCTATGTTGTCAGTTAGGTTCTATTTTATTTTTTTCTCTGTTAATGAGAAAGTGAGAAGTGAGAAGGCAAGAGAAAGGTGGAGGAGCAAAATTGATGTACAAAAGAGGGCTATTCAAACATGGAATTTTTAAAAACTTTAGAAAAAGAATGAATTAAACACCACCAATTAAATATTAAATTGGAAATCTTAAAAGTTAAAGATGAGGTGAGCAAAATTGAATGTAAGAAAACTATCGAATTAAATAAAACCAAGAGTTGGTTTTATGGGGAAAAAATGACAAAATAAGCAAACCATTGGTTAATATGATTTTAAAAAAGAAACCAAATCACTAGCACAAATTTTTTTAAAAAGCTGAATTAACCACGAATGAAGAAGAAATCAAGAGAATTATTAGGGTTTATTTTGCCCAATTATATGACAACAAATTTAATAATTTAAGTGAAATGATTGAATGCTCACAAAGATATAAATTGTCAGGGGACAGCTGGGTAGTTCAGTGGATTGAAACCCAGGCCTAGAGATGGGAGGACCTGGGTTCAAATCTGACCTCAGACCCTTCCTAGTTGTGTGACCCCTGGTAAGTCACTTAACCCCATTGACCAGACCTTAGCACTCCCTTGCATCAGAACCAATACATGGTATTGATTCTAGGACAGAAGGTAAGGGATTAAAAAGAAATAAATAAATTACCCAGACTAAAAGAGGAAAAAATAGAATATTTCAATAAACCTTTTTTTTTGGAAAAAGTAGTTGAATAATCTATAAATAACTTCCTAAGGGGAAAAATAAACATTAAGATCAGCTGGATTTACAATTGAATTTTACCAAACTTTTAAAGATTTTCTAATTCCAATATTGAGTAAATTATTTAGAAAATTGGTAAAGAAGGAGTCCTATAAAATGCTTCTATGAACCAAATATGGTACAGATACCTAAATCAAAAAGGAGCTAAAACAGAAAGAAAATTATAAACCAATTGCATTAATGAATGTCGATACAAAAAAATTTAAATAAAATATTAGCCAGAGACTACAAATACATATCACAAAGATTACAAATTATGATCAAACAAGATTTATATCAGGTAGCAAGAGATGTTTTAAAACAAGGACAACTATTAACATAATAGATTACATCACCCAAACCCTAACAAAAATATGTTACATCATTATGTGAATAGATACAAAAAAATACTTTTGACAAAATGCAATTCTTTCCTATTAAAAATACTTGAAAGCATAGGTACAAATAGCATTTTCCTTAGATTAATATATTTATATTTAAATTCATTAGCAAATACTATCTTTAATAGGGATAAGTTAGAACTCTTTTTATAAGACCAAGAGTAAAAAAGGATGCTCATTATTGCTAGTATTTAATATTGTACTAGAAATGCTAACAATGTCACTGAGAGAAGAAAAAGAAATCAAAGGTATCTGAATGGGCAAAGAGGTAATAAAACTATATTTTTTCTCACATAATATAATTACATATCTATATCTATAATTCCAGGGAATCAATTAAAATCAATTGAAACCATCAGCAATTTGAGCAAAGTAGTAGGATATAAAATAAACTCACATAAATCATTAGCACTTGTATATATCATTAACAATGTTCCACAAGAAGTGAAAGTGAGAGAAAACCTATTTACATCAACCAGAGGAAGAATAAAATGTCTAGTAATATGTCTTCCAAAACAAATCCAAAATACATAAATGTAATTATAAAATATCTTTTATACAAGTAAAGTCAGATTTAAATGACTGAGGAAATATTAATTGTTCATAGGTGAGCAGGGGCAATATAATTAAAATGACAATTGTACCTAAATTAATCTACTTATTCAATGGAATACTAATTAAATTACCAAAAGTATTTTATTAAATAAACAATAATTATAAATAATTATAAAAATAATTTTAAATCCACTTGACAAAAGATCAATAAATCAAAAGAAATAATGAAAAAAAATTAAGAAAGGAAGTTTAGGAGTACAAGATGTCAAATTAAGTTAAAAGGCAATGATTTTAAAAATTCTTTGGTATTGGCTAAGAAATAGAAAAGTTAATTGGGGGACCAGAATGAACAGACAGTAGCAAAAGCTTGTAGTAACCTTGTGTCTGACAAAGATAAAGTACCACATTTTGGAAAAATAAATCACTCTGGTAAAATTGTTGGGGAAAATTGGAAAGCAATTGGGCATAAACTAGATATAGACCCTTATCTTACAACATTTTCCAATGCAAGACCAAAATGGATACATGGCATAGTTAGGGAGATATTATGAACAAATTAGATGAACAGGGAACCTTTTACTTATCATATTTGGGCAGGAGAAGAGAACTGTTTAAATTTATAACAGTAAGGTGATTATAGGAACCTTGTTTTAGTAAAAACCTAGAATAAAGGAGTGTCTGCTGATTGGAGAAAAGCTAAAGAAAATGTGGTATATGAATCAAATTGAATTTTATTATTTCTTAAGAAATTAAGAATTAATTATCAAATATATAACAATAAGAGGATTCCCCATTTAATAAAAAGACAGTTTTTGGATAAGGAAATCAATGCTATGTAAAAGTAATATGAAAAATTATCTATATTATTATTGATTAGAGCAATGGAAATAAAAATATTTGATATATAATTTCACACATATCAAATTGTCTAAAATGATAAAAAAGTAAAATGACATATGTTGGAGAGGATATGGAAAAATATTGACACTAATACATTGTTGGTGGAGCTATAAATTGATCCAATCATTTTGGAGAGGAACCCAGAATTATACTTAAAGAGTTATAAAACTGTGTATATTTTTGACCCAGTAATACCACTCTTAGGTTTATTTCCTAAGGTGATCAATAAAAAGAAGAAAAATATATGTTCTAAAATGTTTATAGCAGCTCTCTTTGTGGGGGCCCAAAACTAAAAACTGAAGGGACGTCAAATCAATTGAGGAATAGCTGAACAAGTTGTGGTATATAATGGTAATGGAATACTGTTGTGCTTTAAAAAATTACAAACAAGGGGCAGCTAGATGGCTCAATGGATTGCGTGCTGGGCTTGGAGAAAAAAGCTACTCTGTTCAAATATGGCCTTAGACATTTCCTAGCAGTGTGACCCTGAGCAAGTTTACTTAATGCCCATTTCCTAGAACTTACTGCATTTTCTGCTTTGGAAACAATACAGTTTTGATTCGTAGGGAAAAGTAGTTTCTACTGTGAATCAGGGAAAGCCTCAGGTAGGAGGTCATAAGCAAAATGTGAAATTTCTGCAGTGAATTTTTCCTAAACTTTAGTAGCAAATTGCTTTGTTTGTCCTCTGGTTAAATTTCTGAATAGGTTGGAGGTACCTAAAACCAGGCATGTCTCGTCACCATCTCAGCAGCAATGCCTCAAGCTCCACACCCCAATTTCCCTTGAATTACATATTACAAAACTTCATCTCTGTGGCATTGCAAACCAGACCCCTACACACTCCCACTGGCATCTAAATGATACATAAACCTCTTTGATTGTTAATGCCCCAAAGCTATCTGAACTCAAACTCCAATAACTAAATAGTACCATTTTTATGCTGTATTTGTAAAATACTAATTAAATAATTCACTGCTTTTTAAAAGAGGCCTAGTTTTCTGATTCCTGGAAGGAGTTATTATTTTCCACCATATGTAGGAGACAACCCAAGTACAAAAAATTAAAAAAAAATCCTGTTAAATGGTCATTTTTCTTGAATAAAAAAGTTCAATGAAGGATAACTGAGCATTGTTATTTGAAGGAAAAGAAAAACTACAAAATAGCTCTAAAACAAGAGTGAAGCAGTGATTTTAAAATCTCTAATAATGTTCTTACTGAACTATAAACAATTTAAACCCAGATTCTTCTATTTAAAATCACGTTTATCATGCACTCCTATACTTGCCTCCAAATCATAAATTTCCTCACAATCATTCTATACTACTGTGGATAAATTTGTCCTAACCCTTCTTGAAAGATCTCAGTGGGAATTCAATAGAATTCTCCTCTAAGAGGTGGTGGAGGAAGCTGGATATAATACTTTTATTTCGTGTTATGATACTAAGCCAGTAGATAAAATGAAAATGATATGCCACAGAAATACAGAATCATAGAGAAATGGCATAGCATAAAGGAAGGAATGGCTAGCTTGGAATCCAAACTATTTTCCAGGGTACTGCTTTCCTTAATAATTCCATGTATTTTATGAATTTAAAAACATTCTTCAGAGAAAGGTCCAAAGGTTTTACCAAACTTCCAAGGAAGTCTATAGCAAGCAAAAACAAACAAACAAACAAACAAAAAATACAAAATGAGAACTTCTGATTTCCAATTAAATGAATTATTTTGAATGGCTAAAATATTATTATTTTTTATTTTCCCAAATATATTATCACCAACTTACTTTCTCCCTGACCTTCAATTAGAAAGATTCATTTATTTTACATATATTTGTGTGTATCTACATGAATGTATATTCACGCATACATACATACATACACACACATACAAAGGAAAAGCAGGTCAAAGCATTAGCTGTGTCTGGAGAAAATTTCACCTTTCTGTCAAGAGGTGGGAGATGTTTTCATCATCATTCTTTTGAAGTTCGAATTGGTTGCTACCTTGTACAGATTTTTGAGATCTTTCAAAATTGTTTTTCATTATATTCTTCTTATCTCCATTGCTGAAATTATCATACAAATTTTGTAAACTTCCCTCTGCATCTGCTCCATATTTCTCTGAATCCATAAATTCTTCATTTCTTAAGAAATAATAAAATTCAATTTTATTCATATACCACATTTTCTTCAGTTTTTCTCCAATCAACAGCCAGTCCTTTATTCTAGGCCTTTACTACAACAACTATTATCATCTTAGTATGTCTAATGACTTTCTTTATGTCCTTCAACTCCTTGCAGTACATACTATCAGTAGGGGCTATTGATCAATATTGTTTGCCATAATGATTAAACAAATTCATAATTCCAACAACAAGCTACTGATATTCTTATCTTACTACATCTCCTCCAACAAATACTGCTTCTTCTTTTGTCATCTTTGTCATTTTACTAAAAATGAAATGGAATTTCGGAGTAATTTTAATTTGCAGTTTTGTTATCATTAGTGACTTGAAATATTTTTTTATTTGAGGATTGTGTTCATATATGTTGATCACTTATCTGTAGAAAAGGCTATTCACATGAATTATATATATATATATATATATATATATATATATATATATATATATATATATATACTTATATATAGTAGTTGTAGACTCTCGGTATCCGAGAATGACAATTGTCTTTGTGCATTTTCATCTACAGTGTACCCTCATGTGGCTTTGGAGTCCAAAGACTGAGGCTCAAAGTTTGTGGCACATGGGGAATGGAACACCAGTTGTTACTTATATATAATGTATATAGCTACATACATATTAATTCAGTTTTTACATGCCTTGATCATTAAACTCAGGTAAAATGCCATGAAGATTTTTTTATTTGCCCTCTAATTCTAACTAAATTGTGAAGATACTTTTTTTTTTGTATTCAAATTGTTCTGCCTTCTTTGATCATTGCTATCTCTTGTTCAATGAAGGATTCTCTCCCTTGCCTTGGTGGTCAAAACCAGGTCTGTCCTTTGTCTTCTTTTTAAGGCAAACTTTAAGTGTTGTATAATTTGGGGAGTATTCTGATCTACAATCTTAATGATGTAAGGAATGCCTACAATGGAAAGTTCTTCACTCATGCAGATTGAAAATTTACCTGTAATTTATAAATTTAGCAAATTGCTTAGGGAATTGAGGGCAGCTAGGCGTCATAGTGAATGGAGGGCAAGACCTGGGGTTAGGAAAAATCATGTTCTTGAGTTCAAATCTGGCCCCAGATACTTACCTGTATGATCTTGGCAAGTCACTTAACCAGCTTTGTCTCAGTTTCTCATCTATGAAATGAGCTGGAGAAGGAAATTCCAAACCACTCTGGTATCTTTGCCAAGAAAATGCTAAACAATGTCATGAAGAATCACACACAACTGGAAAATAACTGAACAGCAGCAACTGGGGAATCAAGAGCTTCAGTGACTTCCTCATGGTCACGTAGATAATAAATGACAGAAGCAGGAACTGAGATTTCTGAATCCCTCATCCTCTCTCCCTTACTGCTTGGTCTTGGGCAAGTCCTATCTGGGCCTCAATTTCTTGAATCTGTAATAGGAAAGGGTTGGATTGGAAGGCATCTTCTGTCTTTAGATTGTAACCCTATAATGCTACCTTTCATGTCATCTGTGTTATCTCCTATTATAAATGTGAGAATTATTACTACCAATGGACATTAAGGCATCTAGCAGTAAATTGCTCATATCATAAATGAAGAAGCTATGGAGAAGGGACTTTTCCCAAACAGGAAGTGACAGTTAGAATTTTGAAATGTCTTCTGTTACCAAATGCCATGCATAATTTAGCGTCATGACTTCCAAAGAAGCACAGAGTCTTGGGTTTTGTCACAGTGACTTCTTGAGAATCTCAGGTTCCTTCTCTTCAGAATAAAAATTAATATATACATCAATCATTTGCTCCTGAGTATGCTTGAAATAAGTAGCTGGGAAAAGATAGAAGCTAAAAATTATCTTTTGCAGGAAAACCCAGGAAATGGGCTCATAGGATCATAGAGTTAGAACTTGAAGGGACTCAGAGGCTTATTTTTTTAACATTTTTTATTTTTATTTTTTTTAATATTTTTTATTTGATCATTTCCAAGCATTATTCGTTAAAGACATAGATCATTTTCTTTTCCTCCCCCCCCCACCCCCCATAGCCGACGCGTAAGTCCACTGGGCATTAGATGTTTTCTTGATTTGAACCCATTGCTTTGTTGATAGTATTTGCATTAGAGTGTTCATTTAGAGTCTATTCTCTGTCATGTCCCCTCAACCTCTGTATTCAGGCAGTTGCTTTTTCTCGGTGTTTCCACTCCCATAGTTTATCCTTTGCTTATGAATGGTGTTTTTTTCTCCTGGATCCCTGCAAGTTGTTCAGGGACATTACACCGCCACTAATGGAGAAGTCCATTACGTTTGATTATACCACAGTGTATTAGTCTCTGTGTACAATGTTCTCCTGGTTCAGAGGCTTATTTAAGGGAGAGAAGAGTGAAGGCTAAGGAAATTGTGTGCTGTACTGGAGGTTTCAGGTCAAAAGCATCAGAAGTGGGATTTTAATCCAGCTACTCTGTTCTAAAGCTTAACTCAAAGGAATTGGCAATGGGATATTACAAAAGGAAGCTAGTTGGTAGAGTGAATAGAGTTCCAAGCCTGGAGTGAGTGAGGTAATATTTCTTGGGAAAGGAAATGGAAGGATTGGAAAAATGAGAGACAATGGGAAGTTTGTATGGGGGCATGGAGGAGTTGAGGGGAGAGAGGGAATATTGCTCGGTGAAGCAAAGGAGAGAGATGTCCCCTGCTGAGAGGAAGTAGCAGGGGTCTGATAAGGACTGTTTGTCCTGGAATGACTGAACTGAAGTTCAGCTCCCTCTATGCCCAGAAAGATAGTCCACTTATCTGACTGAGAATTCAAATAATATCAAGTTTATTACCCAGTTGGGATTGGAGTTTTTCCTCAGCTTCAGAGCTGAGGCCAGGCCCCAGAGGCTGGCGGAGGGTTTTTCCCACTCCCGTCTACTTTATATCAGTTCTGCTTTGTCTAATTCAGAATCTTAGCAGTAGACAGAAAGCAAACAAGAACAGGTCTGACCTTCAGAAGTGATTGGGCCTGAATCTTCGGACTGAACCAAGAAGAGGCACACCATACCAGACTGGACTGAATGAGCTCCTCCCTCCTTTCACACCAGGGAGGAAGTCAAACCCCAGCAAGAAGGAAGTGCTAGTTACAAGACCCAATTGCCACTCCCAGATGCCCCTTCCCCCACTAACTGTCAGTCTTGTTTCCTTTCCACAGTGAAGAAAACTCATCTTCCCAAGTTTAAATCTGGTTTAAGACATTTACTAGCTGTGTGACCCCAGTCAAGTCACTTTTAACCATATTTTGCTTCAGTTTTCCCAGATGTAAAATGAACTGGAGAAGGAAATAGTAAAGTGCCCCAGTATCTGCCATGAAAACCCCAAATGGGATCATGATTGAGAAATGACTGAAATGATCAAACAACAACAAATTACAGAAAATTAGATGGGGGAAGGAGGAGTATGGAGGACTAGGATGTTAGATAATGCTCCATTTGGCTTCAAAATTTTATTTTATACCACGTTTCTATGTTGGGAGCTTTTTTTTTTCCTTTTCAAAGATGTACAGTGGCAAGATCTTGAACTCAGGAGATATAGCTTTCCCACTAACTCATTGTTTGATCAGGGAAAGTTGTTTCACTTTTCTGAGACTCAGTTTCTTCATCTATGAAATGAAGAGGTTGGATTAAGCACTCTTTGAAGGCCCTTTCTAGCTTTAATATCCCGATATTCTCAGAGTTCTGTATTCATTGTGCCTGTGAGGCTTTCTGGTGGGATTTTAGAATCTTTCTACTAAAGACAGACTTTTGCTTGTTCCGTGATTCATTGTAATGCTGTTTTCCTACATGCTGTTACTGGCATTCTATTCCTTCCTAACAATGAATAATAATGATGTTATAAAATCAAGAAGAAATTGTACTCATGGGCAAACAGACAAGGGCTGCTTATCCAAGTACCCATTCAGACAGACTTGCAGGCTTAACTCTGCTTCCTGAATTCCAGTCATATTGTAGAAGTGAGTCTTTAAAGCAAACAAAAAAATCTAAACCAAAAAATAACAAAAGAGGCTATCGAATGGCTTTCAACCAAAGGCCCCAAAGTTGCTTCCACTTGTAATATGTATTTTAGATCCAAACCAGAGTGTAACTATATCCGCTCCACAGTAAGCAGATCCTAATCTTTAGCTATACACAACACCTACATGGCGCCTAAGATTGAGTGATGGACCTTGAATCAGAAAGACTCATGTTCCTGAGTTCAAGTCTGGCCTCAGACACTTACTTAACTGTGTGATGCTGGGAAAGTCACTTAATCTTACTGAACTCAGTTTTCTCATCTATAAAATGAGTCGGAGAAGAAAATAGTTGTTATTCTAACATCTTTGCCAAGAAAACCTCAAATTGGGGTCATGAAGAGTCAAACATGATTGAAATGACTGGACAGCAATGACAAGAGCACCAAAAGATACTGATAGGGCAGAGCAGCGATGCCTAGTTTCCAACCCAGAAACAAGTCCATGTGGATTGTCAACTGACCCTGAAGTCTGATGCTTAAAATGTATCCGTCCTGGTCACAACTATGCTGCAATGAATGGATTTATAAATATTGAAAGCCATAGATCACTTTGGACTGAAAGGGAAGCAAGAGGCCCAGGCCCTTGGGATGGAGGGCCATGAAATTCAAGGTCAGTGGCAGCAGCTGTGATCAGGCGACTCTATTTAGAGCATGAACAGGGGATCCGGAACCTTTTGCTGAGCCCAGCCACCAGACCTACTTAGAAACTCTCTGCTGACCGTGCTGGCATTTGTCTTCATTCCAGCTATCTCTCTCCCTGTGGTTTTCTTGCCTCAGGATCAATCTTCCTAAATGAAACTTGCTAGTAACTGAGGATGCTCTGGCAAAAGGATGACTGTGCATCTTTATTCAAGGTCTTGTTTGGTGTGATTATCCCCCAAATCATTCTTTTGACCTGTGGACTTCAAATATCATTTAAGATAATGGCTAATTTTTGTGCAGTACATGGAACTTTATAGAATGTTTTCAAATTCATTATTCCTTCTGATTTTGTAAATCCCTATCTTCCGTCTTAGAATCATTGCTTCTAAGGCAGAAGAGTGGTATGGACTAGGAAATGGAGTTAAGTGACTTACTCAGGGTCACACAGCTAGGTGCATTTGATTTTTATAACAGCTTTGTGAATGGCAGGTAGCAAAATGGGTATTATTTTTACTTTACATGTGAGGTCATAGAGACTCACATACATATATAGGAATCATATAAAGGACTCATAATTTTGACTCCTGTTTGAAAGAAAAAAATATATATATGCAATATATATAGAAAGTAAAAATATATAAAGCTGGCCTGAAATCCCAATATGCTAGCCCATTGTTCAATAACTTTTTTTAATGGGGGCAAAATTATGAGACTTCTATATGATTCATATATATGTTTATCTGAGTTTCTATGACCTCATCTGAAATCCCAATACACTAGCTTGTTGTTCAATGATTATTTCTCTAACTGGGGGCAAAATTATGAGCTCTTTATATTCATAACTACATTGCCAAGGCAAGAATTATTATGGAATTGGACCTTCAAAAGGTGCTGCTCCATAGACCATAAGCCTAACATGTGGTGACACTTAATGTCATACTAGCTTGATTAATAGATATAAAAATGCTTTTTTGGCCATATGCCCTTCCTACAGAGGTAACTTTTCCTAGGCTAGTTTTTTTTTTTAACTTCCTCTCCAGCTTAAGAATGATTCAGAGGAACTCCCTTATTTTCTGGATCTGAGACATTTTTCCATAGATCTGTAGACGCTCTAGATATCATTGAGGACAGGCAAGGACATTGTGGGCCTCTTGCTGAAGCGTTTGCTGCACTTTGCAGAGATGACTGCAGTCACCACTAATTGGTCCTCATGCCTAGTGTTGTGGCAAAGGACAGGTGGCTGAATTTCAAAGGAAATAGATTCTTGTGAGGAACCATCTCCCTTCAATAGTTTATAAGAAGAGAAAAGGAGAAAGTGCTTCTAGGCTCTTTTTAGCACTTTACCTTTAGGAGAATATCAATGCAAGGTCCCTCTTTAACATCTACCCAGGGAAAGTGTAATGATCAACAGCTGGAAAGCCTCTTTTCTTTCCTTTTCCTCATCTGTCAAACTGTAGTATCTCCACTTTGAATTGGGAGTGCAAAAATGACCCTTTAAATGGAGTTGGGTATGATCTCTGACCTCTTGCTAAAAATTATGCATGATAGAGATTTCTGTTCAGCTTTTTGGTCCTCTTGGTTAGGGACAGTATAGAACTGATGAAAATGATTGGTGGTTGCCAAATGTAGTGGCTCATGCCTGTGAATGTTGCTATTGTTGGAGGCTGATATTAATAGATCACTGAAGTTCTGAACTTCTGAGCAGCAGCAGGGCTAAAGGTGATTATATGTCCACCATAACTGGCATAAAATAAATGATGTGACCCTCTGAGTCAGAGCTAGCAGGCTGGCTAAGGAAGGGTGAATTGGCCAAGGCTGGGGAAAAGGGGGCAGGCCAAAGCTTTTGTGTTGATGATCAATATTGGGATTGGGCCTGCAAGCATCTGTTATATTTTCAGTCTGGGAAAGATAGGGAGAACTAGTCTCAAAACAAAACAAAACAAGAAAATGACCGGTGATTGATCCAGAAAAAGCCACCTCCTCAGTTCTGTAAAAAAGCAGTAGAAAATCTTTACATCCCTCTCTTATAAGCCTTTCTGTTGGGATTTTATTAGCTTTCCCTTGTACTTTCAGTGGGATGAAGGAGATTCTTTTACATTATCCTGCTACAACAGAATTGGCAACTACATATATGTGAGTGAGAACACATGCTCCTCTGGGCAAACCTGACAAGTTCTTGTGCACCTCTTCTGTTTTTGTTTCCTAAGCACAGGTTGTAGTTGATTAATCATTGTAAATCATGTCTGACTCTTCATGACACTGTTTGGGGTTTTATTGCCAAAAAAAAAAAACTGAAGTGGTTTGCCATTTATTTCTCCAGCTCATTTTATAGCTGAAGAAACTGAGGCAAACAGAATTATGTAGCTTATCCAGTTTCATACACTTAGGAAGTGTCTGAGGCCAGATTTGAACTTAGGAAGATGAGTCTTCCTGACTCCAGGTCTGCGCTCTATCCACTGTGCCACCTCATTGTCCCTGAACAGAGAATCTGAGATATGGACAATTCTAGCTTTTGCAATTATCTCTAGTCTGAGAATTCTTGGATTCTGAGTTCATGCCATCTGCCAGTGGGTAGTCCTTCCTATACTCATGTTGCTTCTCTGAGGAGATCACTAAAGAATTTAGCTGGCCAGAAAATGCCTTGTTTACTTTATGATTTACTCACATGAATATATCTTCAGGGAATAAAAAATGTGTTCAATTGACCCCAAAAGTTGTTTTTAGCTCATAAGTGTAGATATTAGATGTGATGGGTTATCAATTTTTGTTCTTCATATTTTAAATGTAGTCTTATGAGTAATTTTTGTTTTAAACTTCAATTTTTTGGTTCAAAATAAAATTTTATCTGTGCCATACCTGACGTCTAATATATTCTTCCCCTATTTTTTTTCTAGGGGACTTTATTAATTCTCTTTTGGGGAGATCCTTGATGGGTTTTGTTTGATGTTTTGCCACACCACAAGTTAGAGATGGGATATAATGAGTCAGAAAGGATAATAAAAAGTAAGGTCAATTCTTTGGAGGAATTAAGTTTCCCCAGGATCGAACAATAGTTCATATGAGTCTAGAGCCTAAGCCCTTGGGGAGTTGGAGATGGGTGATACTTAGCCAGTGCAGAACCCTCTTTCTGCTTTTGCTACCATTGATTAACTCTCTCATCAAGACTCTGGTAGCTATTATCAACCAGTCTTCATGATATTCTCTTTCCTTTTGCAGTGATTTCAATACATGACTCAAAATCTTTCTCTAAACCTAAAAGTCTTATTGTCATACCAGAAGACTTTCCCATGTAGAGATATTCCCTCAAATGTCCTACCTTCAATTCCTCAGTCTATTCAATTTCCATAGCCTCTTCAATCCAGTGTCCATTCAGTCTTCAAAGTGATTTTCCTAAAGTATAGATCCAGCCATGGTCAGTAAAACTCCAATGGCTGCCTATTATCTCCAGGATCAACTACAAAATGGACAGTTTGAATTCAAAGCCCTCTCTAACCCCCTCTAACTTTCCAATCCTGTTAACCTTACTCTTTGGCATGTAATCTTTAATACAGGGACAATGGCCTCCTGGCTGTTCCATGAGCAAGCCATTCCATCTCTTCACTCTAGACATTGCATTGCATTTGACTGTCCCTTGCTATAGGAATTCTCTCCTTCCTCAGTTCTACCTATTAACTTCCTGCCTTCCTTTCAGTCTCAACTAATACCACTTCTTTTACAAGAAGCTTTTCTCAGTCCCTCTTAATTCTAGAGCCTTCACCTTGTTAATTATTTCCTATTTATCCTGTATATATCTTGTTTTGTATATTTTTATTTATATGTTGTCCCCTCCACTAGACTGTAAATTTCTTTAGAGCAGTGGCTTTCTTGTTTCTCTTTTTGTATCCCCAATGCTTAACAAGTGTCCGGCACAGACGAGGTTATTTAATAAATGTTTATTGTATGAATGAATGAATGAATCTCTGCCTTAGTGACAGAGAAATAGTATTTTCCTTGATCTTGCTATCACCTGCACATATTCCATTTCTATATTTATGAATTCTAAAATTTCTTTATCAGATTTTATTATTATCCCTTTCCCTTTATGATTCCTAACATTGTTTTTCATCTTCACTGTGAACTTCAAAGCCTCTACCCTTCATTCTTTCCTAGGCTATCCCTGCTAGGTAAATCAAGTCTAATCTTCAGTATATACTCACATTTCTTTCCCCCTGCCCTATTGCAAATCATGTGTTACCAAACCCCAATTTTGGATTATTCCTACTGTCCACCAACAGTTCTCTTTCATGACTAAACTCCTTAGGAAAGCTATCTATATTTATTCAGTGCCTCTTCTCCTCGATTCAAAACCCTTGATTCAACCATCTTTCCAAAGTTACCAATGATCTTTCCGCCCTATGATTTTTTTTAAAAATCCTTACTTTTTGTCCTAATAACACCTGTCAGACAGAAGAGCAAGTACTGGGCAAATGAAATTAAGTGACTTGCTCAGGGTCACACAGTTAGAAGTGTGTAAGGCGACATTTGAACCCAAGATTACCCATTTCTGGGCCTGGCTCTCAATCCACTGAGCTACCTAGCTGCCCCAGCATGCTTCTTCCTTGAAGAAAACTTTTTAAACATTTTCATTTTTATCAACCAAAATATAAAATGAATATTTACATGTGTTTTCTCCTGAAGTATTCCTCTAACATGAATTACAAGTACTCAGCTAATGAAATAATGTATGTAAAGTGCATTTCAAAGTTTAATGATATAACTATGAATTGTTATCATCAACGATATCATCTCCATCTCAATAGGCCAAAATATATTATATTCTGGGACAGCAATTAAAAAAAATCATTTCCATTTGAAAGAGTTGTATACGATGAATAATAGATAGTGGATAATCACATAAATACACATATGTATATATCATATAAATATATATGAAAGATTCATATTAATGGAGCAAATATGCAAATAATATATACCAAATACATATATGTATCTACATATTATTTTCATTATTCTAAGTTTTTCTTTGCTCATAAGGCCATTTTCTTTGGTCTATTGAAACCTTGTGTTATGAGATTTCTTTCCTTCAAAACAGTTTCAGCATCATTTCCTATGAAACTGACAGACTATTTCTTTCTTGCCATTTTAGCAGTTTTTCTCTTTAACATAGGACCTCTGGATTTTATCTATGGCATTTCTGGGTGTTTTAAATTTTTCTAAAGATGACTGGTCAATTCTCTTTTCACTTTGTGCTCTGCTTCTAAAGAATGTGGCCTGGTTTCTTCTCTGATTTCTTATAATATAGTTTCTAGATTTTTTTTGGCAGTAATCTTCAAGATTATTCAATTATTTTTCCTTAGTTTGTTTTCCAGAGTAGTTGTTTTAGAGAGTATATGCCTAATGTTTTCTAAATTTTCAGTCTTTTGACCTTGCTCTATTATTCCTTATTGTCTCACAAAATCATTTTATTACAATTTAATTTTCATGGAGGCCTTAATTTTGATATGAATTGCTACCTTCTCTTCTGTTTATTTTTTCCAAGTTTCTCCTCTTAAGGTATCTAATTTCATTAAAAAAAAAATCTCTTGCTTCATTTCTTCCAGCCACTCTTAGAGTCCTTCTGCCTGAGTAATTCCCTTTTCAAAGGCAGAACTTACATTTCTTTTGGAGCTAGTTTATTCTTTTGCAGTTCCCTATTGAACTCTTGCATCCTATAGTATTTCTTCATTACAATTGGTATTCATATCCCTAGCCTTAGGTCCTCAATTGGGATATTGTACCCAGACTGGATTTTATCTCTTTCTACTCTCTTGAAAGGGAGTACAGGACTGGTTTGGTTCTGTTTCCTTGTTTGCTGGTGGGCTCTGCCATTACAGTCCTGAATACAGAGGTGAGATGAGATTTGTCAGTCTTGATTCTTGGCTTCTGCTTCTCCCCTTTTTTGGTCTGATGCCAGTGTTGCCCGCATTTCTTCTCTCCCTCTTCTTCTTTGAAAAATCCATAATTGAAAATTTTCATTATCCTTTATTGTGGCCTTAAGAAGGCTCAGTCATATGGTGGAAATCACAATGGTTTCAGGTCCCTGAAAGGCCCCTATAGTGCATTTCTGAACACTGAGCTGTCTCTACATCTTGTTAGGGTTCAGAGTATCTTGAGGGATGCTTGTGCTGTGAATCAATGTTTCTCTGAGCAGTGATGAATGCCTTTTACTAAGTTTCCAGTGTGAAATATGCAAACACTATAAATTAGAGCTTGCTTCATTATTTTATTGACTTCCTAGACTTAAGAAAATATTAAAAATGTAGATTCAACTTAAAAGTATGTTCTATGTATATTTTTCAGGAGCCAGTTGTTAAACATTTACTTATATACTCTCCAAATTGGAGCAGTCACTGTTCATACTGCTGTTCTGAAAAAAAAAAAAAAAACAAGTCTCTAGTCTCTAATTTAGAGTTCCCTTCCTTAGACCCAATGATACAGACAACTTCAAAAGACCCCAAAAAACCACCCTCATAAGAAGGGAGGGCCCCTACAAAAGGGCACAGAACTGAAGGTACATGGGACACGGGTATTTCCACACTATAAGGGAATGAAAAAACTCCCTCCCAAACCTGAACTGTCCTACCCTCCTCCACCACACCTACGGAGCCAGAGTTAAAGTCAGCACGAACCAGAACCAACGGGTGAGGGAGGGTACATCAGGAGTGAGCAACAGGCAGCTCCAGGTCTTGGGAGCTACTAAGAGCACCAAGGACTTACCCCTGAGAGCAGTAACACCTGAAACCCCAGCAGGAAGGCAAGGGGAGCTCAGATCTCAGGCACTTAGAACCAGAACACCATAATCAATGAGTGTGCGAAGGGCACCCCTGAAGTGAGCAAGGGCCACCTATAGGTCTTGGAAGTTGATTAAGACCACCAAGGACCCACCCCTGAGAGTAGTAACACCCAAAACGCCAGCAGGCAGGGGAGCCCAGAACTTGGGCTCCCCTGGGAAGATAGCACAGCCACAGAGAATTGAGAGCTGGCCCGAGGCAAAAAGCCATGATCATTAGATCCATACACAGAGAGCCAGGCCTCCTCACTTAGATTTCTGACTGGAAAGGGAAGGGGAAAACCATAGAGATGGCAAACAGTGGCCAGGAACAACTTCCCAATACCAAGAAAAGCAAGAAGAAGGGGTTGACTTTGGTTAGTTTTTATGGAGGAAAAATACAGACTACAGAAGAAATAGCAGAAGAGGAAACCCAAATAAATGTTCTAAAACCTTCCAAAAGAAATGGAAATTGTCCACAAGCTCTTAAGGAATTTAAATTGGAGGTTATCAAAAAGATGGAAGCCTTCTGGCAGGAAAAATGGGATATAATGCAGAGAGAAATTAACAATCTGAGGGACAAGAACTGCCAATTGGAGAAATAGCTGAAAACCTCAAAAAGCAGGATAGAACAAATGAAAAGGAAAACCAGTCTTTAAAGACCAGAGTTAGGCAACTGGAAGACAATGATCTTGCAAAACAGTAAGAATTAATAAAGCAAAATCAAAAAATTTATAAATTAGAAGAAAACAAAAATATCTCACTGACAAGGTGACAGATCAGGAAAACAGAGGAAGGAGAGACAATCTGAGAATCATTGGTCTACCTGAAAAACCAGAAATAAGCAGGAATCTTGACATAATAATACAAGATATCAACCAAGAAAACTTCCCTGAGATTCTAGAACAAGGGGACAAAATATATATTGAAAGAGTTCATAGAACACCGTCTACACTAAATCCACAAAAGACAACTCCCAGGAATGTAATTGCCAAATTCCAAAGCTTTTAAGCTAAGGAGAGAATTCTAGAAGAAGCCATAAAGAAACAATTCAGACACCAAGGAGCTCCAATCAGGATCACACAAGACCTGGCAGCTTCCACACTGAATGACCGCAAGGCCTGGAACACGATTTTCAGAAAGGCAAGAGAACTGGGTCTTCAACCAAGAATCACCTATCCATAAAAACTGAGTATATACTTCCAGGGAAAAGTATGGGCATTCAACAAAATAGAAGATTCCCAAGCAGTTGTAGAAAAAGACCAGAATCCAGTGGAAAGTTTGATATTCAAACACAAAGAGCAAGAGAAACATGAAAAGGGAAATATGAAAAAAAAGGGAAAAGGAGAAAAATGTTTTTTTTTCTTTTATTCAAACTCTCTTCTATAAGGTCTACATTTAGATAAATTTTAGATTTAGGTTTAGATTCAATAAGGTCTACATTTAGATCAATATGTATATATATTAATATGTGGGAAATGTTATGTGTAATTCTCAAAAATTGCATGCATTATTAGAGTAATTAGAAGAATCACTCATAGGGAAAGATTGGGACATTAAGATGATATGGAAAAGGGGGAAGAAAGAAAAAAAGGAGGGAGGGAATCAATGATGATATCAAGATATACTTGAAGAAATAGAAATAAATTAAATAGAATAATCCTTGTCACACAAAGAAAAACATGGGAAGGGGATGGGAGCAATTCCCTTATAAGAAGGAGAGGAAGAAAGTGCTAATTGGTACTACTTAAACCTTATACTCAGTGAAATCAAATCTGAGAGGGAAGAGCATCTAAACCCATTGGGATCTTGAATTCTATCTTATCCAACAGGGTAAGTGAGAAGGGATAATTAAGGGGGGGGAGGTAAAAGGGAGGGAGTAAAAAAAGGGAGGGAAGGAGAGGGTGGAGGGAAATTAACAGATCCTAAAAAAGAAGGGAAAAAAAGGAAGGAGCTAGAAAGGGAAGCATATCAAGGGAGTGGACTAAGGGGACTGATTTAAAGTAAACCACCGTCTTAAAAGTTTATAGCAAAAGAAGAAAGGTCAGAATTAGGGGTGGAGATAAAAATTCCTCAGAAGTCACAAGTGACAATCATAACTTTGAACATGAATGGGATGAACTCATCAATAAAACGTAGATGAATAGCAGAGTGGATTAGAATCCAAAACCCTACCATATATTGTCTTCAAGAAACACATGAAGCGGGTAGATGCTCTCAAGGTCAGAATTAAAGGTTGGAGTAAGACCTATAGAGCCCCACATAAGACTTTGATAGTCTCTATTTTCATCCAGAAATTTTCCTTTTTATTTGGATGTTCTGATGTCTTTTTAGTTTCTCTTACCAATTAATTCATATACCTCACACCTCAGCCATGCATCCCTAAGTGATCCTGTATTTTTCAATTACCCACAACACGGGGAAATGTAAAAAATATCATTATTTAAATTGTAAAGTTTAAATTCCTTTTGAGTAGAATTTTAGGTAAAGAAAGATGATACCTCTCAGAATCAAGAAACTGAACTGTTGGAGAAGACACCATAAAGAAACCTCCAGACCACAAGCTGCACAAGAAGATCAAGAATGAACTTTGGGTGTAGTTGATTGAACATTTATTTTGAATGTACACTCTTATGCCAAAGGGGACTGCCCCCTAACTGGCTTTTTGTTAATGCATCCAGCAATTATTGGTTTTGTTCTTTTTGTTCTCTTATCCTCAAATTATTGTAATCTTTAAGTTGATTATGTTTTCATGATCCGTTTGGGGAAAAAAGTTTTTCCCAAAAATGATCACATGGAGATATGTAAAAATGGAGACTTGAACCCTGGACTCCAATCCTCAGAAGACCTTGCTCTGGTCCCCAGGATGCTTTGTAACCTCACTGAATTCTCACTGGGCCGAGAGCAGATTATTATTTAAAGAGTCTCCACCTACGGCTGGGTCTCTCTTTCCTGTTTCCACTTGTAAGCAGAGGGGTCTCTCATGATGCAGGTGAGGTTGAATGGGCCTCTCGGCCCACCTAGACACTTGCTTTCTTACTTGTATTTTCTTAAACTCTCAATCTTAAATAAACCTCATAAAATGTAATACTCCTTGACAGAGAAACTAATTTTTACCTGCCACAGCTTAAACCCCAAAATTTTAATCATAACAACACAGAATAGTATACATGTCAGACCTTTGGGAAGGGAAAGATTTTAAAACCAAGCAAGACTTAGAAAGAGTCACAAAATGTAAAATAAATAATTTTGACTACATCAAATGAAAAAGGTTTTGTTCAAACAAAACTAATGTACAGAAGGGAAGCGACAAACTGGGAAACAATCTTCATAACAAAAAACTCTGATAAAGTTTAATTACTCAAATTTAAAAAGAGCTAAATCAATTGTACAAAAAATCAAGTCATTCTCCAATTGATAAATGGGATAGGAACATGAATAGACAGTTTTCAGTTAAAGAAATCAAAACTATTAATAAACACATGAAAAAGTGTTCTAAATCTCTTATAATCAGAGGGGTACAAATCAAAACAACTCTGAGGTATCATCTTACACTAGCAGATTGGCTAACATGACAGCAAAAGAAAGTAATGAATGCTGGAGGGGATATGGCAAAGTTGGGATGTTAATTCATTGCTGGTGGAGTTGTGAACTGATCCAACCATTCTGGAGGGCAATTTGGAACTATGCCCAAAGGGTGACAAAAGAATGCCTGCCCTTTGTTCCAGCCATAGCACTGCTGGGTTTGTACCCCAAAGAGATAATAAGGAAAAAGACTTGTACAAGAATATTTGTAGCTGTACTATTTGTGGTGGCAAAAAACTGGAAAATGAGGGGATGCCCTTCAATTGGGGAATAGCTGAACAAATTGTGATATGTGTTGGTGATGGAATACTATTGTGCTCAAAGGAATTACAAAGTGGAGGAATTCTAGGGGACTAGAACAACCTCCAGGAAGTGATGCAGAGCGAGAGGAGCAGAACCAGGATAACATTGTACACAGAGACTGATACACTGTGGTAAAATTGAATGTAATGGATTTCTCCATTCGTGTCAGTGCAATGTCCCTGAACAATCTACAGGGATCTAGGAGAAAAAACACTACCCACAAGCAGAGGACAAATGGTGGGAGTAAAAACAACTAGGAAAGGAAATTTCTTGACTACAAGGGTTGAGGGGATACAACTGAGGAGAGACTTTAAATGAACACCCCAATGCAAATACCAACAACATGGAAGTGGGTTCAGATCAAGGACACATGTGATACCCAGAGGCTATGTGAGGGGTGGTGAGAGGGGTGAGGAGAAAAAGAAAATTATCTTTGTTTCCAATGAATACTGTCTTAAAATGACCCAATAAAATAATGTTTAAAAGGAAAAAAATGATGATAAAATCTCGTGTTAGTCACCAGTCTACATGATTGACAGAATGGTGTAGTATATAAGGTGCTCAGAGACTAGCACCTCTGGTGTGATCATTTGCTGAGTCATTTTCAAGTGCTTCTCATTCATTTTTATTGTCTACCTCTCATCCAACTCTTATTTGTGACTCCAATGAGCTACAGCTAAGCAGCAGCAAAACCTTCTAGTCAGAAAACCTGGCAGGCCTCAAATTCATTGGTGAATAGGTGGGAATGTCTACCCTACGTATATGAAGACTTCCTATGGCAAAATGAGAATAAGAGAGTGAGAACAATTTGTTCCACCAACTATGGAGACAGATGAAGCAGGTGTTATGAAGTACTCAGAGCAAGGTGAGACATAGAAGTCTCCAAGGTCAATCTACTGCACCATGGGCAATCAAGGGTCATCCTAACATTTGTATTGCCACTGGACTACAATTATTCTAGAAGAGAGAGTGATGTTGATAACTTTGTCCAATTCTGCCTCATAAAATCCAATTCCCACTCAAGTCAAGACATTATCCCATGTCATTAGTCCTCTTTGAAAATAAGAGATATACAACAACAAGGTATCCTTTAAAATAATAGTGAAGTTGGGAAGGGAGATTGGTTTGGAGGTGGGAAGAAAATGAATTCTGTTTTGGGTATGTTGAATTTAAGATAGCTATAGGGCATCTAGTTCAAGATGTCCAATAAACAATTGGAGATGTGAATTTATATGTAAGGAGAGATGATAGTTTTATCTATGTAGATTTATGAATCATAAGCTTAGAGATGATAATTGAGTCCTAGGGAGCCAATGAGATTACCAAGTGAAAAGGGGAGGTGACAAAATAGAGGGAGAATATTAATAGGCCTCAGAGAAAACCCTGAGGGATGCCTATGGTTAGTATACATGACTTGGCTGAAGGTTCAATAAAGGAAATTGAGAAGTAGACAGATAAGTAGGAGAAAAACCAGGTAGCAATAGTGGCAAAAACCTAGATAGAAGGATTGGATTAAGGAGAAGAAACTAATCAATAAAGTTAAATGCTACAGAGAGGTCCAAGTGGGCTGGGAAAAGGCCAATGGATCATTAGTGACATTGGGAAGAGCAATTTTATTGAATAATGAGGTCAAAAGAAAGATTGAAGAAGAGAGTGGGAGCAAAGAACATACTTTATGTAGATGGTTTTCTCAGGTAGTTTGGCCAAAAAAGGGAAGAAAGGTGGGAATTTATCTAATATGAATGGATGGATTTAATGAGGGTTTCTTTTAAGGATGGGGAGGGTTTTGGAAATGGGAAGGTCTTTAGGGGGTAGGAGTGTAGCCAGGAGACAATGAGACATTGTAGATAGGCAAGAGAGTTGATTTGATGGAAGAACAAATTGCTTAAGAAAGATGGAATGGGATCAGTTGTACATGTAGAAGAGTTTGCCTTTGGAAAGAGAAAGACACCTCATTGTCTGAGAAGAGTAAAGCTGAGATAATAGCAGAAGTTATTTGGATGACTGAGATACAGAGGAAGGGAGAAGAAGCTGTCCTCATTTTTTTCAGTGAAATCTAAGGCAATCAAGATGTAAATGCATTGTCTTATTGCAGTGCAGGCTCAATTGAGACTATGTATAATAAATTTTAATGGATCTAGTCAGTATAGTTTTATGATTTACTTCAAATATATTCAGCAAAAAATTAAAGGCAGAAGATAGGAGTAATCCTGGGCTGAGGTGTAGCAGGACCAGAAATACAACAGGATAAATGGACAAAGGAATTAAGAGAAGACATTCAAGAGTTGAACTGGTTGACTTGGGAGTCAGGATGGGATTGAAAGGATAGACATGTATAGTAGTTAGGTCTAGTTAAAAAAAATTATTGGGTCAATGGAACAGGGATCACACTGTAAACAAAGAGTAGCATTAGGGGTTGCAAGGCAGCGGGAGAGTTGAAATAAGAGCAGATTGTGGTCAGGAAGGGACATTTAGAGTTCATGGACAAGGTAGTAGAACATTGGTGTGTGATTGCAAGATCAAGCATATGACAACTTTATGTGTATATGGGGTGGAGGGAAGGAGTAGATCATGAGAAATATGCAAGTTGAGGACATGTGAATTTAGTGTGTTTGAAGATGTATATATATTGAAGTTTCAGGATGAGAACAAGAGTTGGAGAGAAAGTCTGTGAACCAAATACTGAACTCATTGAGAAAAGAAGATTCCTATTGGGCATCAACTGATAAAAAGAAGGCAGGAGTCACAATCATATCTGACAAAGCCAAAGTAAAAATAAATCTAGTTAAAAGAGATAGGGAAGGTAATTACATGCTGATAAAAGGCAGAATAGACTATGAGGAAATATCTGTACTCAACATATATGCACCAAATGGCTTAGCATCCAAATTTCTAATGGAGAAACTAATGGAGCATGAGGATGAAATAGATAGAAAAACTATACTAGTGGGAGACCTGAACCTTCCTCTATCAGAATTAGACAAATCAAAACAAAAAATAAATAAGAAAGAGGTAAAAGATGTGAATGAAATCTTAGAAAAAATAGTTAGTAGACATGTGGAGAAAAATAAATAGGAACAAAAAGGAATATACCTTCTTTTCAGCAGCAATGGTACATTCAAAAAAATTGACCATGTATTAGGGCATAAAAACATTGCAAACGAATGCAAAATAGCAGAAATAATAAATGCAGCCTTCTCAGATCACAATGCAAGGAAAAATAATTAGTAAGGTTACATGGAGAGGTAAATAAAAATTAATTGGAAATTAAACAATACGATTCTCCAAAACCGGTTAGTTAAAGAACAAATCTTAGAAACAATTAATAACTTCATTGAAGAAAATGACAATGATGAGACATCCTTTCAAAACCTATGGGATGCAGCAAAAGCAGTACTCAGGGGCAAATTTATATCCTTGAGTTTATATATTAACAAATTAAGAAGGGCAGAGGTCAATGAATTGGGCATGCAAATTAAAAAAAAACTAGAAAGTGAACAAATTTAAAATCGTGAGATGAAGACTAAAATAGAGATCCTAAAAATCAAATGAAAAATTAATAAAATTGAAAGTCAAAGAACTATTGATTTAATGAATAAGACAAGAAGCTGGTACTTTGAAAAAACAAATAAAATAGTCAAAATACTAGTCAATCTAATTTAAAAAAAAGGAAAGAAGAAAACCAAATTGACAGTATCCAAGATGAAAAGGGAAACCTTACCTCTAATGAAGAGGAAATTAAGGCAATCATTAAAAACTACTTTGCACAATTATATGGCAACAAATATGGCAATCTAGGTGATAAGGATGAATACTTACAAAAAATATAAATTGCTTAGACTAACAGAGGAAGAAATAAATTACCTAAACTATCCCATATCAGAAAAAGAAATTGAATAAGTCATCAAAGAACTCCTTAAGGTCCAGATGGATTCACAAATGAATTCTATCAAATATTCAAAGAATAGCTAATCCCAATATTGTACAAACTATTTGACAGAATAAGCCAAGAAGGAGTTCTACCAAATTCATTTTACAACACAAACATGGTACTGATCTCAAAGCCAGGCAGGTCAAAAACAGAGAAAGAAAACTATAGACCAATCTCCTTAATGAAAATAGATGCAAGAATCTTAAATAGGACACTAGCAAAAATACTCCAGCAAGTCATCATAAGGGTTATACACTATGACCAGGTAGGATTCATACCAGGAATGCAAGGATGGTTCAATATAAGGAAAAGCATCCACATAATTGACCATATTAACAAGAAAACTGGCAAAAATCACATGATGATCTCAATAGAGGCATAAAAAAGCCTTTGATAAAATACAACACTCATTCCTATAGAAAACACTAGAAATTATAGTAGTAGAAGGGTCTTTCTTAAAAATAATAAATAATATATATCTAAAACCATCAGCAAATATCATCTGCAATGGGAATAAACTAGAAGCCTTCCCAAAAAGATCAGGAGTGAAACAAGGATGCCCATTATCACCTCTATTATTTAACATTGTAACTAGAAACACTAGCAGTAGCAATTAGAGAAGAAAAAGAAATTTAAGGTATTACAATTGGCATTGAAGAGACCAAGCTATCACTCTTTGTGGATGATATGATGGTTTACTTAAAGAATCCTAGAAAATCAACCAAAAACCTAGTCGAAACAATCAACAATTTTATCAAAGTCGCAGGATACAAAATAAACCTGCATGAGTCATCAGCATTTCGATATATCTCCAACCCATTTCAGCAGAAAGAATTAGAAAGAGAAATTCCATTTAAAATCACCCTAGACAATATAAAACACTTAGGAATCTATCTGCTGAGACAAACAGAGGAACTATATGAACACAACCACAAAACACTCTCCACACAATTAAAACTCGATCTAAACAATTAGAAAAACTTTGACTGCTCATGGGTGGGACAAGGTAACATAATAAAAATGACAATCCTACCCAAATTAATTTACTTATTTAGTACCATCCCCATTGAACTACCAAAACACTTTTTTACTGATTTAGAAAAAAAAACATAATACAGTTCATTTGGAAGAACAAAAGATCAAGGGTATCCAGGGAAATCATGAAAAAAAAATGTAAAGGAAGGTGTCCTTGCAGTCCCAGATCTCAAACTATACTATAAAGCAGTGGTTATCAAAACAATTTGGTACTGGCTAAGAGATAGAAAGGAGGATCAGTGGAATAGACCTGGGGTAAGTGACCTCAGCAAGACAGTCTATGACAAACACAAAGACCCCAGCTTTTGGGACAAAAATCCACTATTTGATAAAAAAAAACTACTGGGAAAATTGGAAGACAGTGTGGGAGAGATTAGATTTGGATCAACATCTCACACCCTACACCAAGAAAACTCAGAATGGATGAATGACCTGAATATAAATAAGGAAACTATAAGTAAATTAGGTGAACACAGAATAGTATACTTGTCATATCTTTGGGAAAGGAAAGACTTTAAAACCAAGAAAGAGCTAGGAAAAAATCACAAAATATAAAATCAATAATTTTGATTACATCAAATTAAAAAGGTTTTGTACAAACAAAACTCATGCATCCAAAATTAGAAGGGAAGCAACAAATTGGGAAACAATAATCATTACAAAAACCTCTGACAATGGTCTAACTACTCAGATTTATAAAGAGCTAAACAAGTTGCACAAAAAAATCAAGCCATTCTCCAAGTGATAAATGGTCAAGGGATCTGACTAGGCAATTTTCAGTTACAGGAATCAAAACTATTAATAAGCACAGGAAAAGGGATTTTTATATCTCTTATAATTATAGAAATGCAAATCAAAACAACTCTGAGGTATCATCTCACACCTAGAAGATTGGCTAACATGACAGCAAAGGAAATTAATGAATGCTGGAGGAGATGTGGCAAACTTGGGACATTAATGAATTGCTGGTGGAGTCGTGAATTGATCCAACCATTCTGGAGGGCAATTTGGAACTATGCCCAAAGGGCGATAAAAGACTGTCTGCACTTTGATCCAACCATAGCACTGCTGGGTCTGTACCCCAGATAGATAATGGAGAAAAAGACATGTACAAGAATATTCATAGCTGCTCTCTTTGTAGTGGCCCAAAATTGGAAAATGAGGGGATTCCCTTCAATTGGGGAATGGCTGAACAAATTGTGATATATGTTGGTGATGGAATACTATTGTGTTAAAAGGAATAATAAAGTGGAGGAATTCCATGGAGACTGGAACAACCTCCAGGAATTGATGCAGATTTAGAGCAGAACCAGGAGGACATTGTACGCAGAGACTGATACAATGTGGTACAATTGAATGTAATGTACTTCTCCATTAGTGGCAATGCAATGACCCTGAACAACTTGGAAGAACCTATGAGAAAAACCACTATCCACATCCAGAGGAAACACAGTGGGAGTAAAAACATGGAAGAAAAAAAACAACTGCTTCATCACAGGGGTCAAAGGGATAGGATTGGGGATGTAGACTCTAAATGAGCATCCTAGTGTAACCAACAACATGGAAATAGTTTCTGGTTCAAGGACAAAAGTAATACCCAATGAAATTGGGCATTGACTGCTGGAAGAGTGGGTGGAGGGGGGGAGGCAAATAATGTGTTTATTGTAACCAAGGAATAATGTTCTAAATTAACTAAATAAACTTATTCAAATGGAAAAAAAAAGAAAAGAAGTTTCCTGGAGGCAAGTAGATGAAAAGTACAAGCATTTTTAAATTTTATAATATTTTATTTGATCATTTCCAAGCATTATTCATTAAAGACATAGATCATTTTCTTTTCCTCCCCCCCAGGCCACCCATAGCTGATGCGTGATTAGACTGGGTATCACATGTGTTCTTGATTCGAACCCATTGCCATGTTGTTAATATTTGCATTAGAGTGTTCTTTTAGAGTTTCTCCTCAGTCATATCCCCTCCACCCCTGTAGCCAAACAGTTATTTTCCTCGGTGTTTCTACTCCCACAGTTTATCCTTTGCTTATGAATAGTGTTTTTTTTCTCCTAGATCCCTGCAGATTGTTCAAGGACATTACACCGCCACTAATGGAGAAGTCCATTATGTTCGATTATACCACAGTGTATTAGTCTCTGTGTACAATGTTCTCCTGGTTCTGCTTCTCTCACTCTGCATCACTTCCTGGAGGTCGTTCCAGTCTCCATGGAATTCCTCCACTTTATTATTCCTTTTAGCACAATAGTATTCCATCACCAACATATACCACAATGTGTTCAGCCATTCCCCAATTGATGGGTACCCCTCGTTGTCCAATTTTTGGCCACCACAAAGAGCGAAGCTATGAATATTCTTGTACAAGTCTTTTTCTCCATGATCTCTTTGGGGTACAGACCCAGCATTGCTATGGCTGGAACAAAGGGTAGACATTCTTTTGTCACCCTTTGGGCATAGTTCCAAATTGCCCTCCAGAATGGTTGGATCAGTTCACAACTCCACCAGCAATGAATTAATATCCCTACTTTGCCACATCCACTCCAGCATTCATTACTTTCATTTGCTATCATGTTAGCCAATCTGCTAGATGTGAGGTGATACCTCAGAGTTGTTTTGATTTGCATCTCTCTGATTATAAGAGATTTAGAACACTTCTACATATGCTTATTAATAGTTTTGATTTCTTTATCTGAGAACTGCCTATCCATGTCCATTGCCCATTTATCAATTGGAGAATGGCTTGATTTTTTATACAATTGATTTAGCTCTTTATAAATTTGAGTAATTAAACCTTTGTCAGAGGTTTCTATGAAGATTTTTTCCCCAATTTGTTGTTTCCCTTCTGATTTTAGTTACATTGGTTATGTTTGTACAAAAGCTTTTTAATTTGATGTAGTCAAAGTTATTTATTTTACATTTTGTGATTCTTTCTATGTCTTGCTTGGTTTTAAAGGCTTTCCACTCCCAAAGGTCTGACATGTATACTATTCTGGGTTTACCCAATTTACTTACTGTTTCCTTCTTTATGTTTAAGTCATTCACCCATTTTAAATTTATCTTAGTGTAGGGTGTGAGGTGTTGATCTATTCCTAATCTCTCCACACTGTCTTCCAATTTTCCCAGCAGTTTTTATCGAATAGTGGATTTTTGTCCCCAAATCTGGGATAGAATTCAGTGGTGAATCCATCAGACCCTGGGGATTTTTTCTTAGGAAGTTCTCTGATGGCTTGTTGGATTTCATTTTCTGATATGGGATCATTTAAGAATTCTATTCCTTCTTCTGTTAGTCTAGGCAGTTTGTATTTTTGTATATATTCATCCATATCACCTAAATTGGTGTATTTATTGCCATATAATTGGTCAAAGTAATTTTTAATGATTGCCTTAATTTCCTCTTCATTGGAGGTGATGTCCCCCTTCTCATATTTAATGCTGTTAATTTGCTTTTCTTCCTTTCTTTTTTTAATTAGATTGACCAGTACTTTGTCTATTTTGTTTGTTTTTTCAAAGTACCAGCTTCTTGTCTTATTTATGAAATCAATAGTTCTATCACTTTCAATTTTATTAATTTCTCCCTTAATTTTTAGGATTTCTAGTTTGGTTTTCTGCTGGGGTTTTTTAATTTGATCACTTTTGAGTTTTTTTTATTTGCATTTCCAATTGATTGATCTCTGCTCTCCCTAGTTTGTTAATATATGCACTCAGGGATATGAATTTACCTCTGATTACTGCTTTGGCTGCATCCGAAAAGGTTTGAAAGAATGTCTCTCCATTGTCATTTTCCTCGAAATTATTAATTGTTTCTATGATTTCTTCTCTAACTAAATGATTTTGGAGTATCATATTGTTTAATTTCCAATTAGTTTTTGATTTGGTTTTCCATGTATCATTACTGATCATTATTTTTATTGCCTTGTGATCTGAAAAGGCTGAATTTATTATTTCTGTTTTTCTGCATTTGTGTGCCATGTTTCTGTGACCTAATGTATGGTCAATCTTTGTGAATGTGCCATGGGTGCTGAGAAGAAGGTGTATTCCTTTTTTATCCCTATTTATTTTTCTCCATATGTCTATTAATTCTAATTTTTCTAAGATTTCATTCACTTCTTTTACCTCTTTCTTATTTATTTTTTTATTTGATTTATCTAAATTTGATAATGGTTGGTTTAAATCTCCCACTAATATGTTTTTACTGTCTATTTCTTCCTTCAATTCTCTTAGTTTCTCCATTAGAAATTTGGGTGCTATGTTATTTGGTGCATACATGTTGATTAGTGATATTTCCTCATTATCTAAAGTCCTTTTTAACAAAATATAATTACCTTCCCTATCCCCTTTGATCAGGTCTATTTTTGCTTAGGCTTTGTCAGATATCATGATTATCACTCCTGCCTTCTTTCTGTCAGTTGAGGTCCAAAAGGTCTTACTCCATCCTTTAATTCTGACCTTGTGGGTGTCTACCCACTTCATGTGTGTTTCTTGAAGACAACATATGGTAAGGTTTTAGATTCTAATCCATTCTGCTATTTGTCTACCTTTTTATGGGTGAGTTCATTCCATTCATGTTCAAAATTATGACTGTCACTTGTGGACTCCCTGGCATTTTGATATCCTTCCCTAATTCTAACCTTTCTTCTTGAGCTCTACCTTTTAGTGCAGTGATTTACTTTAAATCAGTCCCCCTTGTACCCTCCCTTGATAAGTTTCCCTTTCTAGTCCCTCCATTTTTGTTCCCTCCCTCTTCTTCCTCTCCTTCCCTCCCTTTTTGTGTTCCCTCTCCTCCTACCCCCCCTTGGTTTTCCCTTCTCCCTTCCCTTGTTGGGTAATATAGAATTCAAGATCCCAATGGATCTGGATGTTCTTCCCTCTCAGAATTGATTTCCTTGAGAGTAAGGTTTAAGTAAAAACTCTCTACCTCTCCTTCTTATAGGAGTTTCCTTCCCCTCCCCTTCCTGTGTGAATCTTTGTGTGAGAAAGATTATTCTCTTTGGTCTTTCTTTTCCCCCCCACATGCTGGTATACATAGATTGATATAAATGTAGTCCTTTTAGAAGAGAGTTTGAGTAAAAGAAAAAGGATAACATTTTTCTCCTTTTCCCTTCATATTTGCCTTTTCAGGTATTCCACACTCTTTGTTTTTCGATATCAAACTTTCCATAGAGCTCTGGTCTTTTCTTTGCAAAAACTTGGAAATCTTCTATTTTGTTGAATACCCATACTTTCCCTTGGAAGATATATAGTCAGTTTTGCTGGATAGCTGATTCTTGGTTGAAGACCCAGCTCTATTGCCTTTCTGAAAATCATGTTCCATGCCTTAAGATCCTTCAGAGTGGAACTTGCAAGGTCTTGTGTGACCCTGATTGGCATTCCTTTATATCTAAATTGTCTTTTTCTGGCTTCTTGTAGGATTTTTTCTTTTGTTTGAAAGCTTTGGAATTTGGCAATTGCATTCCTGGGAGTTGTCTTTTGGGGATTTAGTGTAGAGGGTGTTCTGTGAGCTCTGTCAGTGGCTGTATTGCCCCCTTGTTCTAGGATCTCTGGGCAATTTTCTTTGATTATATCTTGTATTACAATGTCAAGTTTGCTGTTTATTTCTGGCTTTTCTGGAAGTCCAATTATTCTTAAATCATCTCTTCTTCCTCTATTTTCCAAGTCTGTCACCTTGTCTGTGAGGTATTTTATGTTCTATTCTAATTTCTTGGTCTTTTGGCTTTGCTTTATTAATTCTTGCTCATTGTCTTCGAGTTGTCTGATTCTGACTTTTAAAGCCTGGTTTTCCTTTTTGCTTTGGTCAAACTGGTTTTGTAGATGCGTGAATTTCTTTTGCATTATTTCCCACTTTTCCTCCCAGAGGGCCTCCATCTTTTTGATCCTTTCCAATTCAAATTCTTCATGGGTTTGTGGAGAATTTCCATTTCCTTTGGAAGGTTTCAGAGCATTTGCTTGTGTTTCCTCTTATATCTCCTCTGTATTTTGTATTTTTGCTCCATAAAATGTGTCCAAAGTTGCCCCCTTCTTCATGTTTTTCTTGGAATTTTGGGGCTTTTGTGCTTCTGTGGAGTTTGTCATCTCTATCTGAGGGGGGAGGACTAGCTTTTCTTATCTCTTTCTGGTGTTCAGAAGTTTTAGCCCTAGGCAGATTGTCTGTTCTATGCAGTTTTTGTTCTGTCTTCCCAGGGAAGCCAGGAATTGCTGGTATTTCTGTGTTACTGCCCTCCTCAGTTCCCTCCCGATGCTTCTCCATTGCCTTAATTCCAAGCTTTGAGCCTGGCTTGGCACTCTCTGCTAGGTGTTTCACTGCCTTTGCTGGCCAGCCGAGGCTGCACTCTGAGGGGGAGGGGCCATGGCTTCCTTGAGCTCTGAGGGCTCCTGATAAGATTAGCTTTTGCTGGGTTGAACTGAGTATGCCTTGAGGCAGGGATCCAGCCAGGGTGTTACAGGCTCCCCCAGTCTCTCTCTGTTTCCCTGCTGTCTGTGTTGGGTGCCCCCTCATCTGAGTCAGGTTGTTTTCAGGAAGTGGCCTTCAGAATAGCCAGCCCTGAGGCTCTGAGGTTCCCTCTGCTGCTTTGGACTCGGCGCTCTGGGTTGGGGGGGATGGGTCCTGGGACCTTCCTTCTGCCTACCCCTTAGGTCTGAGTGTTCTCGGGTTCTGGCTTTTGAGGGGGGGGGCGTACCTTTTGATCCAGGTCCAGGAGGAGGATTCCCAGAGTCTATGCTGTTGATAGTTTTGAATTTAGGTGCCTTAGGAGCATATAGTTTGAGTTCGGTAGGGAAGGGTTTCCAGAGATCTGAACTTTAGCTTCCTCTAAGCCGCCATCTTGACCGTAAGTTGAAAAGTACAAGCATTTTGATTGAGTCATAGATAAACTTTGAGTGAACCCCAAAGGAAGACAGATTGGTCAGTGATAGAGGAGTGCTTAGAAGTAACAGTGGGGAGCAAGGAATCTTTGAGCTCCTCAGTTTTGACCAGTGAGTTGGTGAATGATTGAAAGTGCAATCAGTAATGGAAAGGGTGCATTAAGTGGGAATTTGGTCTTTGTGAGAGTGAGAAGATGAGAAAAGTGAGAAGGGAAATGATTTAAGATGAAAGCATTTTTAAACCTACAGAGCTCATATCTAGAGAATATAGTGGAAAGGGTGAGTAGTTTTAGAGTGCAACAGAGGAGTGTTGGTTTGAATAGAATAAGAATAAGAGAGTAAGCAGTGGAGAATGGAGAATGGGAATTATATAAAGATTGCCCCAAGCTCAGGATCATGGGGATGAGGAGGATGTGACAGGAAGGAGTTTTGTTAATCCTTGCCAAATGAACCTAAGATGGCTATTAATATCACTAGAGGTTAATAGCATATGAGTTTATCTTTTCCAGGTTTTAAGCAGCTCAAATGGGAATGCCAGTAAGAGGAATGGAAAGAATAGCATTTCTCTTTTATTTCTATAGGCAGGCCAGGTCAGGAAATGGGGGGGGGGTGAAGAATGGTATCTCTCTATTGTTTGCATATAGAAAGTGTTCCCTTTAAATAGGAATACTCCTAGGCAAGGGGGAAAAGACCATTCCAGGATACATGCATGAGGTAAACTAATTTCCCACACCAAGGAGAATGCATGATCCATTCTTCCTTTGGATTATGGCTTCTTTTGGTGTTCTGGTTTTACCTATAACAAGTATGTCAAGATTAATATGCAACCATTACTTCAATATGTTGCCTCCTTTTTAGTCACTGTTCAAGGATCTTCCATTTATGTTACTGACAGCAAAATCTAGTTTTCTTTTTTACATTAAATGTGTATAAAGTCCCAGTCCTAGACTCAGGAAATATGAGCACAATTCTAGTCTTAGACACGTACTGGCTATATAACCTTGTACAAGTCATTTAACCTCTGTCTACTTCAGTTTCCTCCATTATCTAATGGGTATAATAACAAGGATCAAATGAGATAACTTGTAAAGTGCTTAGAACAGATCATGGAACATGGAGGGTATTTAAAAAAGGCTTGTTCCTTTATCTCTCACCCAATACATTACACCATCTGCCCCCTTTTATGCAGTTCTGCTGCCATCATTGCAGAAGCAAAAAAGAGCTGGATGAGATAGAGCCATTTTATAATTGTCTTTGTTTTGTGCTTTTTTATTTCACAATTAATGGTTCAATCAGTTGTAGATGAGCTTCTCTGTGCTTAGTGAGGCCAGTCTTCAGAAAGGAAGCAAGTATATACTGTAGCTGAGATTGTATTTGAAGCATTGCCAAAAGGGCTTCTGGGGATTAAACTCAGCTGGCATAAACTTTCAAGAACCCAAAGTTGCTTTTCACCAGGATGATAGATCAGCCTAGAGTGCTGAGAATCATCAGAAAGAAAACAAGAAAAAGTCCAGGAGGAAGACCATCAAGGCAAAAGAGAGAACAGTTTAGAAAGAGGTTTACCTTAAGATCATGGGGAGGAAATTAAAGACAAAATAGCTCTTACAGAAGTAGGAGGAACTAAGGGACTGAAAATTATCATGAGGAAAATGACCATGGGAGAAGGATCCAGAGAATGGAAGTTGGTTATGGATTTGAAGTAAACGTGGATTACATTCCTTTCTTTTTACAGACAAAGAAACTGAGGCTCTAAGAAATTGACTTTGGCACATTTAGGTAGTTGGCACCAGACAATGGATTTGAATTTGGGTTCTATAACTGCCAGACCAGTCCTCTTTGCAGTGTACTATGGTGAATATAGTGCTACAGGATCTGTCCAAGTTTAGGATTCTGGAAACAGAATTACTTTCTTGTAAGACTTAGTCACAGTTGAAACTGGCACTGTCATACATTGATTTAGGCTTTCAAGTGTGACCTTTGTGCATAACCTTCACTCCTCAAGTGTGTTGCTCACCAAGCTTCTCCTTGGTCCAATTCCCAGCTCTCAGACCTCTTGCCCTTGCATGTCCCTTCCCAGCATTCTCTGCTCTTTACTACTGACCTCAGGAGTCAGGCAGAACAATTATCACAGTTCCCTACATCAGCCCCTCTGACTCCAGTTTTCTTAAATGGCTGCTTCTGGCTTCCCAGTTCCCTGACTTCCTTATAACTGATTTTGTTCATTTGTGGAAGGTTTTAAGGAAACAGAGTGTGACCATTTGCAATAATGCAACCATGCAGGAATAAATAACACTTCTGAGGCACTTGGGATCAGGAGGTGCTATCGGAAAGTTTTAATAATGAGAGTGACTCATCTAGGTGAAGTTAAAGTAAAGTAGACAAACCCCACTACAGAGACCATTTCCCCTGTTTTCTAAAACAAAGTGGCTATTAATTATTTGCTATGTACTCTCCCCACAACTAGACACTACCATTCCTTTTCCCAGCTTATAAAAATATAAGCTATTTGTATATAATTCATTTTGGATTATTGAACTCTTTCAAAATTTATTTAATTTAATTCATTTATTATTCTTGTCTATGCTTCTATACATAATCCATCTACCCAACAAGAAGAGACTTCCTTTCTTAAATAGAAATGAATGCAGCCTTGTAGATATTCATTTGTTGAGAAAGAAAGTTTGCACAGTAAATAGACCATCAGACTTGGATCCAGCTAGACTTAGGTTCAGATCTTGCCTCAGACACTTACTAGCTATCTAACTGAGGAAATCCCTTAATCTCTCTCAACTTCAATTTCCTAATCTTTAAAATAGTATAAGAAGAGCGCCTATCTCACCAGCTTGATGTGTGAGTCAAATGAGACAATATTTGTAAAATGCTTTGGAAACCTGAGAGCACTTTATAAATGCTAGCTATCATCATCATCATCTCCCTGAAAAACCAATCATTCATCAATCTAACAATGAGCATTTATTAAAAATTTAAATTTATGCCACGCATGATGCTAGGTACTGGGAATACTACCTCCCCACAATGAGGCTCATGTGTATCAGCTTTCATGTGTAAAGGGCAATAAAGCAGCACCTCAAAGGCTGAAAGTGGGCTTCCTCTTGCCATTGCCAATGAATTTGCTTCCATCCACTGCTCCTTTGCCCAGACTTACCACTGATAGGTATTAATTCCATGTTGTTCTAATTCTTCCAATCTCAGGAATCCTCAATCCTGACCTGCTTAAAACTAAAATACCTCCCTCCCTAACTGCTGTGTACCATTCTATTCTCTCCACATCTCAACTCTGCCCTTTTAATGTCCCATTCCATCATGTTCACTTGTTATTTCCTTTTCAAAATTAACAAACTTCCCAATATTTTAGACATTTTCATCATGGACTCCTTTCATAATCCAGCACACACAGAGCACTGACCATTTTCACATTTCAAGGCATCTTGCATCAGCTTCTTACATGTCCTTCTGACACATTATTCAGGGAGAGAGGCAACATATTCCCTTCTCCTTCTTCTTTCTTTCAGACTCACCCAATTCCACCATCACATAATATCCACCTTTCCTCTCCTCTTTTGAAGGTCATTGTATCCAAAATTATTGCTTAATCTATATTAAATTGGTTCTAATTTACTGGCTGCCTGGTAGTTCTCTTTCTTCTCTTAAAGGGTTCAGCTCCAGGGTGGCAATTTTTCTCCCTATCTGAACTCCTTTATGATGCTGAAGTATACATGTTGATGTTCCCTCAGAAATCATAGCTTACTAGTTCCTCAGCCTACTAAATGCCTAAAACCTACTCCTCCATTTATACAGCCACACACAGAAGTAATCAAACCTTTTATCTTGCTGTCACTCACAAGTGTTCTTTTTCTGTGACATTCTTTAATGTGATCCTAACCTACTAACATTCCATTTTACCTTGTCTTACTCATCTTTCTCACTATGATCTCCACTCCCTTCATATCTCAGTGCTCTAACATACATAATATCCATTCTCTAGTTTTACTTCCCTTTCTTTCCAATCTCTTTAGTTAACCAGATTCACTTTATATTATCCTTTATTCTCTAATCCATTAGTCCTTTATTTTTTTATTTATTTTTTTCTGACACTTTGTGATCCATGTTATCTCCCTCCCTCCCCTTGGCCACTCTCTCTAAGATGGCAATTAATATGATACAGCTGTGATGATAAACCTATGGCACATGTGCCAAAGATGCCATGCAGAATCCTCTTTGTGATCACGTGCTGCCCACCAGACTTAGTTACTAGAAAGGCAGAGAGACTCTGTGGTGCTGCTCTCTTCCCCTTGTCTCCCAGGCCTCCCAGGCCTGCCTCCCAGGCCCTCTGTCCAGCATCCCACTAGTTGTGAGTTGGGAAATGCTTTGGATTCTTATAAATTTGACACAGTTTTCTACGTATTTGAGAAATGAGTTCTTTATCAGAGATACTAGGTATATTTTTCCTAGGTTTATTGTTTCCTTTCTATTATTGGTTGCATTGGTTTTATTTCTGTAACCCCTTTTTAATATCATGTAGTCAAAGTAATCTATTTTATATCTCATAATTATCTTTCTGTCTTATTTAAACATGTTATTCACTTATTGATCTGACAGGTAAGCTAATCCATTCTTCCCTAATTTGTTTATGGTATCACCTTTTATTTCTAAATCATGTATCAATTTAGACTTTTCCTTGGTATTTGTGCCTAGTTTCTGTCATATTATTTTCCAGCATTCCCTGCAGTTTTTGTTAGTGAATACTTTTTTTGAAAGCTTGGATCTTTAGGTTTTTCAAACACTATATTACTATGCTCATTTATCACTGCATATTGAGTACCAAATCTATTCCATTGATATACTACTCTATTTTTTAACCAGTTCCAGATTGTTTTGATGGTTGCTGCTTTATAAAAGTTTCATGTCTGGTACAACTAAACCACCTTCATATTTTTTTCATTAATTCTCTTGACATTTTTTACCTTTTATTCTTCTAGATGAATTTTATTATTTTTTCTTGTTCTATAAAATTGTTTTGGGTAGTTTGATAGTGCACTTAATAGTAAATTAATTTAGGTAGAATTATCATTTTAGTATATTGGCCTGTCCTATCCATATGAAATTAATGTTTTTCCTGCTGCTTAGATCTGATTTTATTTGCATGAAAAGTGTTTTCTAGCTGTGATCACATAGTTCCTGGGTTAGTTTTGGCAGGTGAACTCCCAGATATTTTGTATTTCCTATAGTTATTTTAAATAATTCATTGTTTCTTTAAAATGCTTGAGGAACCCTTAATGATGGCTGAGGGCATCTCAGGGAGTCTTTTTTGAGATAATTTTTCATAATAATATGAAGACATTTAAATTTAGAATACTATAAATATTAATAGATAGAATGCACATTATGGAAAAACTCTGAGGAAAATCTCAATAAGGTTTAACAGTGTAAACAAAAATTTCAAATCCCACCACTCTAATAACTACTTCTAATAGTTCTTTGTTCTATTACCAATTGTAACTTCTGATTGATTACTGCATAAGAAAACATCTCCTTTTTAAGAAAAATAACAGTGTTACAATCTTTATTCACCTTTTCACATCTCTTGAAGTGCTATAAAATAATGCTAAGAGAAATCTTTCATCTGAACCTCACTCAACCAAGACTAACTGGATCTGCTACCAAATGATATAACTTATGCCCCTTTCTTCACCTTTTTATAATTTGTAACCCTTTGAAGACATCTCCCATTTTCCTCCTGCACTAAGCCCCAGCAAGGAAAACAAGCAAGACTAATCACATGACTTTCATGAAGATATTCCCAATCCTGTTGGGAACACTCCTCTGTCTTAAAGTTACTTTATTTCTACTTTGTGTGTGTGTGTGTATGTATCAATAATCTGTACATGAGTTAAGCATAATAATCAAACATATCTTTTTAAAGTCAAATATGTCCTCAAATATGACTTATATACCATTTTCTGTGAAGAATTAATGTCTAATGATATATAGCTCCCTCATTCCTATTCTGTCTCTACCACTCATTGACTCATCTTTAATCTGAATTCTGCTGACATCATGATGTTCCATGATTGTTAGGAAAAAAATATACCACCATTCAGTATGTGTCTTTGAATCTCTAATGTATAGCAGAGGACGTGACATTCAGAAGATTTTTGATAAAGTCTTGTTGATACTGGTATCAAAAATGAGCTTTTGTGACATCAAATCACTTAACACTATTGAAACTGCATTAATATCCTAATGGCACCTAGTCTGACTCCCTTATTTTCATATCTATGTTTATTCCATTGTTCACTATAATGTAACCATGTTATAAATGAAAAGCCTCCAAACTATGTGTTCTTCCTGTTTTACTCCGAACTATGTGTTGAGTGATTTTTAGCCTTTTAAAAAATGAAAGAAAACTTTATACAAAGGTTACAACCATTCTTAGCTCATTGACCATACTAAAACAGATGACAGGCTATAGGTTGATGAACCCTTGACAATTTAAATAGTTGTCTATCCAACTATATGTTATAGCCTCTGCAATATTTAGTCTTCAATCATTTCATTTTTTCCAGCCTGTCATTGGACATGATTATTTTGAGTTGTAATGCTTACCATTAGAGAAGCACTTTCTTTTAAAGATAGATTTAAAAAATTATGTTACTAAGAAAAAAAAGATATAAAGAACTTCATCAAAAAGAAGAGAAAATTTAACTTTTATTTGTACTTGGCATAAAGCATATTCTATGACATTGTCAAACATTTTCATAGTATATATCATCATATTTTCATAGATTCTAAAGTTTCTTGATGACAAGGATGGCTTAATTTATACCTTTGTATGTCCATAGATGAGCAGAATGCCTTGCATTTTTTTGAATTAAAACCTGTGATTTTTACAGGTAAGGAAATTATCAATGCAGATACGTTTTTCTTCAATTTATAGTCTCAAAATGCTGCTTAGGGACACTGAGAGATTAAATGACATACATACTCAGGTCTTTTCTGACTACAAGACTGACTTTCTTCTCATTATAGTTACCTTTCTCCTTGAAAAAAAATGGAATAAATTGTAAAAAGCATATAAAATGGAATCACTTGGAGATAAGAATGGGAAGGAGAACTGATAGTTTAGAACAGACACTGGAAACCATACCCAAGAACTGAATGCCCTTAAATTTAGAATTAGCTAAACACAAAACATCTCAACGAGACAAAAAATTAAAAAAAAATCAAAAGACTGAAGAAAACAAGAAAATGTATATATATAAAAAAAATTTACCTGGAAAACAGGTCTAGGAGAGATAATGTGAGAATTAGTGACCTATCTGAAAATCATGAACAAAAAGAAGCCTTGATACCTTATTTCCTCTTACTGAGAGATAGGGGCCATACTTATAATTTGATCAGTGTAGGAAATAGTGGTGAAGAACTTTCTTTATCAATGAAGACTAGAAACTTCTCTGCAATTCATAGTTTTGGAGAATTGTCAATAGATCTGACAGGTTAAGTGACTTTCCCAGGGTCGCATGAACAGTATATGAAAGAGGTAAGACTTGAACTCAGGTCTCTCTTGCTTTGAGGCAGCTCTCTATCCACTACTCCATACAATCTTTCTCTTTGCATAGGGTAGGCACTAAACAAATATTAAATGGAACTTAATTGAATCTTTGCTTGCATCTCTAATAGAATATTTTAATTATCTTAAAACATGCATGGAAGACACTTCTGGAGGAGATGTTTTTAAGCCTAGATTTTGCTCCTAAGAAAAGAAGGATTTTGAAATTTCTTTCTTGGCCCTCTGCAGTAAAACCAATCTTGAGTCCCCCTGGAGAACAAAAAAAGAAATGGCATAAATAGAGTATGTTATTAGATTCTGAGGATGTCCTAACAGAAAAGTAGACAGACAGATGTGTGGGGGAAGGCAACACTGACATACAGCTGTCTACAGTTGTTAATTATACCTGCAAATTCCTTGGCTATTAAGGCATTGTTGAAATTTCTCTATAATGCTCATGAATGCTGTTTGACAACAAATGCTCATGATGCTTTTTCCTCTTCCCTCCCTCCACAATGTAAGCTCCGTGAGGGAATCTTAAAAGTTGCTTCTTCCTGTTACATATTAAATGCTTAATGCATGGTATTTGGTTGGTTGATTGATGACGATGAAATATAAACCCCCTTGTTACAGACTGCATAATATGTGGAAAGCATTGTTAGTGGGATAACTTAATTTCTGCATATATTAATAGAGGGAAGCAGCAGAAGATAAATTATAGTTTGTATGAATGCATTTTTTAGTAAATGATATGTGTAAAGATGGGGACCTTAAGTTCTGGATCTTGAAACCTGATGGCCTCTAAGTAAGCCTTGAGCATGGACTCAATGAATATTGGAGAGGAGAGAGGTTCATATGCTCTCTTGATGCTCTGAATATTGAGATTGTATGTAGCTCTGGCACCCTGTACCATATAATAGATATGTTTGAATGGCATAGTTGTGAACCTAAATAGCCTCCACACAAGCAAAGAGGTTGCCTTGTGTATACAGTAGGATCTAAAACTTGTAATTATTTGTGATATGTGTGAGAAACATGGTTCCATAATGCTTTTGACTCTTCTAGAGAAAGTATTGGGTTTCTAGGGAGTTTAGGTAGAGATTGGAATGATCAAAGCAGAATTGGATAAAGACTGGCTCCTGTCCAAGAATGTAAAATCTAATTCTGCACAAGAAGTTGAAGAGAAGATATGAGTTATTCTTTCATTTTTCCTCACAGGATCAAATATTTGGAATCAATGTTTATTTGAGTAAATGGATTTACAGAAGTTAAGCAGGAAACTTTGAGAAAAGATAAATAATTGTACCTCTAAGATATGAATCCTGAGGGGCTTCCCCCATCATGACAGTACGTCTACTAAACCCCAGCTCCTTATTCACCTAAATTTAACTCCTTTTCTAATCCACAGTTGCAAACCCCGATTTCCAATCAATCTCACCAGATCATTCAAAACAGAAAGCATTTATAATAAAAAGAGCAAATTAGTAGCAAATTGAATTGTGTTAAATGTTTTTTAGTGCTATTCCCAAATTTGTTCTTTTCCTATGAATATTGTCAAAGGAGTACTAGTCATTTTATGTGCACAGTCTAATGGGAAGGCATGTATCAGTTCACTCACAAAAGGTGGTAGGGATTTCTGGGATTTTTAGCACAGGGTTCCAGGCTAGAAGTACCAGAACTTATAGCATATAAACTGGATGATTGCTAAAACATGAGACCACAATTTTCACAGTCATTATTACTTCTGAGATGAAATCCTAGAGCTCAGCACATGGCAATTATTACATTCCATCTTTTCTTTTAGTAGTCCTTATGTGTTAGCTCTCCTGAAAAATCCATGTCTCATCAGTATCCACATTAGGGATAATAATAGTCTCTTCTACACTGAAGATAGCCTTAGCCAATCATAAACAAGCTGGGTAAGAACTATCATGATGTGGACCATAAAAGAAATCAGGAGTGTAGGGTCCAGATAGACTCCTAATGAGAGGAGCTCCTATGGGAACTAAACCTTGTGAGAACTTGGAGGCACTATATGCTAGTGTAAATATAATGTTAATCTCTAGGAGAAGACTGAAGTATACTCCTATTCTGTATGCTTTTTGCTTGTGACTAACAAAGGATGATTCAAGAATTTGGGAGGCAGATGAAAGATTCAATGGGATATCTGTGGTTAGGGAGTCCTTGATAAAAAAAGAAGAAGAAAAGAACTTATAATAGGGAATAGCAAGAGTTGGTTTTATATGAAAGCCATTCTACATTCTATGAAATGTCTTAAAACACTCTTCATGACCTATGAAATTCTTTTGCCAAAGCAGATTGCACATGAAGAATGGCCATATAAGTATTGCTACTCTTCCTTCCCTTAGTTATGGCTGCATAGTACGGAAGTATATAGAGTATAGAATTATTCAGAATATAGAAGTTGGACTTCAGAGTATATGGAGGAAATGTGATTTGTCTTGGTACACAGTTGGTCCATGGAACCTTGGCCAGCAGGAATGGGAAAAAGTTTGAAGCACAAACCATAGCCAAAAATCCCAAATGCATAATTGCCCCCTGAAGTTCAGAACCCCATATTTAGTGAGAAGCATCTTTTCTTCTTCCACATAATATCTTCAGGTGCCTCTTCTCTTAGACCCCATTCTAAAATCTGTTTAAACAAAGGCCCAAAATGTCTACCTTTGTTATTTGTTCTTATTAAAGTATAGGAACAGGGAGCCAAGAAGGTGGCTTAGGAGCAGCAAAAGCAAAAGCTCTAAAAATCCTTCTAAAACAATCTTTATAAAGCACCTCAAAATGATATGAGTCTAAAGCCAAAAACAAGACAGAGAGAGAGAGGGCTCTCCTGTAGAAAACAACTTGAAAGGTAGTCAGAGTGAATCAATTTTCAAAGGATAAGGATGAACCAGAAGTAAAACAGCAAACAGAAGAAGGCTGTCAACCACCCCCCACCTTCTGTACCAGGTTCCAAGCTTTGGCTTAGGCCAAATTCAGGATCACAGGACCATGCCTAAGCCAACAGCAGGGCACCCCACACCAAACTTTGAAGCCCCAAGCTAAGAGTGAGGCTCCAAAGTCTATAGGTCTTGTTGGCCCTTTCAAACCTGAAGCAAAGCACTTGGGCCCAGGGCAAAATAATTTATAGTGCTGAATTCTGCAAGCTATTGGCAGAGGAGACAAAATCATCAGCTTCCAGAATTCCCAGTCCACAGTCAAAAAGGGCTAGGAATGTTTGCAAACAGCAAAAGAAATACATAACCATAGGAGATAAGGAAATTTCTATGAAGACAAAGAGTGAGGGACAGAGACAGTAGAGAACAGTGAGATCAAAGCAACCACATGTAAAACTCCAAAGAAAAATGTTAATCAGTCTCAGGTGTTAGGAGAACTAAATAAAAATTACAAAATCAAATTATTGAGGTGGAAGAAAAATAGAAGAAGTGAAAGTAATACAAAAAGAAAATAACAGCATAAAAGTGAATTTGGTCAACTGGAAAAGGAGGTACAAAAATCCAATAAAGAAAAGAGTTCATAAAAAGTAGAAAAGAAAATAGAAAAGGAGGATCATAAGGTCATGGAAAATTTTATTCTATAAAATTAGAGTTGAACAAATAGTAGCTAATGACTTGATGAGATATCAAAAAATTAAAAAAGAAAATATGAAATATTTCATTGAAAAAACTACTGACCTGCAAAATAGACCGAGAGAAGACAATTTAAGAATTATTGGACTACCTGAAAGTCATGAAAAAAAACATAGAAATCATATTGCAGATGAAAAATTTCCAGATATTCTTAAACAAGAGTGTAAAATAGAAATTGAAAGAATCCATAGATCAACTCCAGTAAGGAATCCCCAAATTGACAACTCCCAGTAATGTCATAGCCAAGTTCAAGAGTTCCCAGACAAAAGAGAAAATATTGCAAGCAGATAGAAAGAAACAATATAAATATCATGGAGGCAGAGTAGGTTTACACAGCATCTGGTAGTTTCCATACTGAAGAATTGGAAAGCTTGAAATATGATATTCCAGAAGACAAGGGAACTGCCTTACAACCAAGAATCACTTTCCCATGAAAACTGACTATATTCTTTCAGGGGAAAATATGGTCATTGCATAAAATAGAAGACTTCAAAGCATTCCTAAAGAAAAGACCAGGCTTAAACAGAAAATTTAATATTCAAATACATAATTCAAGAGAAGCATAAAAAGATAAATAAAAAAGACCAAAAAAATAAAGGGACTCAATAAGGTTGAATTGTTTATATTCCTATTTGGAAAGATGATATCTATAACTTCATTTCTTATCACTATCATAGTAGTTAAAAGAAGTATACATAGACATATGATAAGCTTTTAAAAATGATAGGCAAAAAAAGGGAAAAAAGAATTGCACCAAGAGAAATGGGAAGAGAGAATTGAAATGGGGTTTATTATATCACATAAAAAGGCATTGGTGGGAACTCTTACAGTGGAGAGGACAATTATGGTGGTGACAAATAATACTTAAACTTTACTCTAATTGGAATTGGCTCAGATAGGAAAGAATAGCCAGATTTATTGAATTCTAACTTACCCTATTGAGAAGTAGAATGGGAATAATTAAGGTGGGGAGGAGAGGAGAATAATATAAGGGAAGGGGAAGTTGGGAGTGATTAAAATACCCTATAAAAAAGTGGGAGGGGAATAAGAAGGGTAGTGGTAGGAAGGAAAGTAATATAAGAAAGGGGAATGGGGTGATTAAAAGCAAAACACTGGTGTGGAGAGACAGAGTGAAAAGAGAAAGGGCAGGATTAAAAGATAAATACAAGATGGAGTGGAATGCACAAATGGTAATCATAATTGTGAATGTAAATAGGATAAACACTACACATAAAATGATAGAAGATAGATAGCAGAGTAGACTAAAAACCAGAGTATTACCATACGTTCTTTAGAAGAAATTAATATGAGGCAGGATGACACACAGAGAAAAGGGAAGGGACTGGAACAGAATCTATTGAGTTTCAATTGAAATGAAAAATTAAAAAAGCAGTTGTGGCATCATGATCTCAAATAAAGCTAAAGCAAAATTGATGCAATTAAGAGATAAGGAAGGTAATGACATCCTGATAAAAGGTAATATAGACAATGAAGTAATGTCAGTACTTAACATATATGGACCAAATGCTATAGCATCCAGATTTTTAAAGAAGAAACTGAAGAAGCTTGAGGAAGAAATAGTAAAATTACACTATTGGGGTCCTTCAAACTTTCCCTTTCAGAACTAGATAAATCAAATGAAAAAAAATAAAGAAAAAGATGTAAAGGACATGGATAAAAATTTAGAAAATTCAGATTTAATAGATACCTTGAGAAAACTGAATACAGATAAAAAGTAACATACTTTCTTTTCAGCAGCACATGATATGTATACAAAAATTGATCATGTATTAGGGCACAAAAACTTCACAACCAAATACAGAAAAACAGAAATAATAAATGTAGCTTTTTCAGATCATAATACATTAAAAATTAAAATCAATGAGGGTTCATGGAAAGGCAACTAAATCTAATTCTTCAAAATGGGTGGTCAAAGAACAAATCATAGAAACAATCACCAGCTTCATTAAAGAAAATGACAATGAGGAGACAACTTATCAAGATGTATGGACTATAACCAAAACACTACTCAAGATAAAATTTATATACTCGAATACCTATGTAAATAAAATGGAGAAATAGAAAGTCAATGAATTGGGTATGTAAGTAAAAAAATGAGAAAAGAACAAATTAAAAATTTCCATATAAAAACTAAATTGGAAATCCTAAAAATCAATGGAGAAATTAATACAATTGAAAGATAAATAACTATAGAACTAATAAAAAAGACCAGGAGTTGGTTATATTAAAAAAAACCCCAACAAATTAAACAAATAGATCATTGTTTAATCTAATTTTAAAAAGAATAGAAGAGAATCAGATTATCAGTATCAAAAATGAAAATGGTTATTTCACCTCCAATGAAGAGGAAACTAAAGCAATCATTTTGAACTATATTGCTCAATTATATGACAATAAACCTGACAATATGGGTGAAATGAATGAACATTTACAAAATATAAACTGCCTAGATTAACAAAAGACGGAATAGAATAATAATTCCATCTCAGGAAAATAAACTGAACAAGCCAGCAATGAACTTCCTAAGAAAAATTCCCAGGGTCAGATAGATTCAAAAGCAAATTCTATCATAAATTTAAAGAACATTTAATCCCCAAACTACAAAAGCTATTTGGAAAAATAAACATAGAATGATTCCCAACAAATCATTTTTATAACACAAATATGGTTTTTGTGACAATTAAGTCAGGAAGACTAAAAACAGAGAAGTACAATTACAGAACAATTTCCTTACTGAACATTGATGTAAAAATCTTACTATCAGCATAAGTGACTATGTCAATAAATCAAACTAACAGAAATCACATGGTTATACAATAAAAGCCTCTGACAAAATACAACACCCATTCCTAATATAAAAACTAGGAAGAAAAAGAATAAAAGGTCCTTTCCTTAAAATATTAAGTAGGGAATTAATTTGTTACTTAATTAATTACTAAGCAAACTACCAAAAAAACTATTTTAGAGAATTAAAAAAAACAATAACATAATTCATCTGGAAGAACAAAAGATCAAGAATATCAAGGGAACTAATAAAAAATAATGTAAAGGATAGTGGCCTAACCATGCCAAATGTTAAACTGTAATATAAAGCAGTAATCATCAAAAAAATCTAAAATTTTCTAAGAAATAGAAGAGTAGATCAATGAAATACATTAGGGATAAATGAACTCAGCAGTCTAATATTTGATAAACCCCAAGATTTCAGATTTGGGAACAAGAAATTGGTATTTGACAAAAACTGCTTGGAAAATCAGGAAACAGTATGGCAAAAATTAGGTATTTATCAACAACTCTCACCCTTTAGCAAGATAAAGTAAAAATTGATATATGATTTAAATGTAAAGCGTTGTACTTTAAGGAAATTAGGGAAACATAGAATAGTTTACCTGTCAGATCTCTGGAAAGAAAGAATTCATGACCAAACAAGGGAGAGAGAACATTATACAATGTAAAATGAATAATTTTGATTAATTAAATTAAAAAGATTTTGTACAAAGAAAACCAATGCAACCAAGATTAGAAGGTAAACATAAACGGGAAAAATGTTATAACAAATTTATCTGATAAAGGTTGAATTTCTCAAATATATAAAGAACTAAGTTAGATTTATAAGTATATAAGCTATTACTCAATTGATAAATGGTCAAAGGATATGAATGGACAATTTTCAGATGAAGAAATCAAAGCTATCAATAATATGAAAAATGTTGTAAATCCCTCTTGATTAGAAAAATGCAAATTAAAACATCTCTGAAGTACTACCTTTCACTTATAAGACTGGCCAATATAACAGTAAAGAAACATGATAAATGTTGGAAGGAATGTAGCAAAATTGGGACACTACTGCATTGTTAGTGCAGTTGTGAACTATTCCAACCATTCTGGAGGGCAATTTGGAAATATCTCCAAAGGATATAAAACAATTCATACTCTTTAATCCAGTAATACTACTACCAAGTTTGCATCCCAAAGATTTTTTTTAATGTGAAAGGACCTGCTTAAACAAAAATATCTATAGCTGCATTTTTTTGTGGTGGCGAAGAGATGTCCATCAATTGAGGAATGGCTGAACAAATTGTGGCATGTGATGATAATGGAATACTATTGTGCTGTAAGGAATGATGAACAGGATGACTGCAGAAAGAGCTGGAAGGGCCCTATATGAACTGATGTAGAGTGAGATAAGCAGAACCTGGAAAACATTGTATACAGTAATAGCTATACTGTGGAACAATCAAATGTGACAGATTTAGCTACTATCAGCAATACAATAATCCAGAGCTATTTGGAGGGACTTATGAAAAAGAATGCTATCCACCTAAAAGAAAGAACTACTGGAGTAGGAATGCAGATAAAAGCATATGGCTTATCTCTTATTTATCTGATAATATATTTTGGGATTTTGGTTTTATGAGATTATTCACTTATAAAAGTACAATAATATGGAAATATGTTTTTGGGATAATACACATATAATCCAGATTGAATTGCTTGCCAGCTCTGGGAGGGGATAGAGAAGTTTGGAAGGAGACAATTTAGATCATATAACTTCAGAAAACTTATATGCAAATCTGTTATTAAAATTTTTAATTACAAAAATACAATATAGTAATACATTTTTATAGTTCCATACATATAAAGTCCATGATTCGGGGCATATACTACTCTTCCATCCTAGTAACAGGGATTCTGTACCATAATTATCCTTCATTTCACCTGTTCCCCTTTCACCCCTATTTGATCCCTATTTCTTTGACATTTCAATGTCTTTTTAAGGGATAGTTAGCCTCATGCTGATATGTAGTGAATCTCATCTAAGTCTTTCCTTCAAGGACTCTTCATGTCAGCACCCAAATTTCTTAAGATAAAAATCCTTTTAAAAAATAATGAAGCTAGAAGTTTTTAAGATAAACCAGAGTTAATGAGATCAATCTTTAACTAATATAAAGGCTCATAAGTTGAACGTGGGCCAACTGCTACCTAAGCCCTGCCATTCTCATCTTTGCTTGGCTCCTGGTTCCTACCAAGATTTTCTTTGACCCTTTGGCTACCAGCAATGTACATAAGCAATTTTAGAACTTCTAGTTAGCTGATCTGATCATCTTCAAGAAGCTCTAATGTGAGCATGAATGGTAGCTATAATAGAAAGTATTAATAATATACATGATGTTAAGCTTCTGAATATTTTCCAAATCTTTGATCTCCTTTACTTCTTAACTTCGAACCATATTTTCCATCATATTTTTCAGTCTGCCTCTCCTTATATTTGCTTTGAAGTGGTCTAGCAGTAGAACATAATATACTTGGGCCATTTGTTCAATTTCTTCATAGAATTTCTTTACTTCTATTTCAGAAATAGATGTTAGAACATGGTGGACTTTTAAATTCATCATGACCCCTGGAAGCCATGATATTCTGATCTCCTTTTTGGAGCCATCATTAAACTAAATCCACCAATTCCTTAGTTTGCTACTTCAAGGAGAACCCATGAATTGTCCTATCATTTAGAGCTAGTTTCATGCCTTTGGAATTCATTCAAAGGAACATTATCAATTATAGATGTGGTTTAATTCCTTTTGTAGTGTTTCAATCCCTTGGTGGTTAGGACAAAGATTTCACATTGAATATCAGAGGTCAAAATAATGTGTGCAGAAAGTCTCAAAACTGATTTTTAGTACTGGCTACCCTGTTTCTTACCAATATTTCAATCATTGCATTAGTAGAGGGGTGCTATATGGAATGGAGGCCACATAGCTCACTGGTAGCTTTGCCAAAGGTCACAAAAATTGGCAAGAAACAGAGGCAAAATTGAGCCCAGGTCAGCTGACTTCTAATCTAATGCTCTTTCTTCCGTCACATTGCACTGGTCTCTATTATACCTCCTCCCTTACCTACTAAGATTCCCTACACTTAGCAAGTAAGTGATTAGAAAATTTGTAGGTTATTTTAGTGAACCACAAAACCCAATTTTAACAACTGAATTATAACAATTATTTACTTTTTTTGTTTCCTTTTAATGAAAATGTCTTTTTTGTACCTTATGACTGCCATGTTAGTAAGTCATGGGGCTGATGCAGGAGTGTGCTGATAAATATTTAACAACTGGTTCTTGGGGTGGGGGGACAAACATGCCACATTTTAAAGTTTAATCTAGATTATTAACATTTTCTCCATCATTTCCTGAAGTCAAAACAATCAACAAAGTAATAAATCAAACTACTAATCATGGGATTTGCTGAATTCCAAGTTGTGAGTGCTTTATCCTAAAAATTTAGCAAACTGTTCTGAAGAAACTGTATGACCTGTTTCTACTACCCCAGGCTGATTTATCTTACTGACACAATAGATGAACTGTCCATTTTTATTATTATCTTTTAACTTGTAAGTCTTCTGTGGACTGGAAATGAAACATATCACCCATTTTCTGTCAGAGAAGTAATAGACCTAAAATGCAGAATAGGAGATGTATTTTTGGAGGTAAACAGTGTGATGTCCTTGGAGAATTTGTTTAGCTAGAAAATGCATATTTGCATAAGAGTTTTCTTTTACATTTTTAATTGTTAACTTGCAGTGGAGTGATCAGAGAGAGACAGAGACAGAGAGATAAAGAGAAAGAATAAATGTCTATTAAATAAATAAATGATAGAGAGCACAAATGGGAAATGATAGAATTTTCACATCTGTAAAGGCCATTGCAGAACTGATGCTTCCTTTCTCTTGAGGCTCAGATGAGTTCTGAGGTTATCGAACCTCATATGCTTCCATATGACTCTCAAACATGAGTCTAAAAGGTTTGCTACTGTTAAGTCTTCATTGGAGGAATGGATGCTTTTGAAGATTCTCTACATGGTGATAGCACATCTAACCACCTGTATTCTGAACTTTATATGATCCAGTTCCATCTTCACCAAGAAACTATTGGATTGTGTCTGGATAAGCCAAAACAAAGAGTAGATCTAGATAGTACAGATCTAGAACATGGCCCTGTTTTTCTTGTACTTGAAGGAGCCCAAGTGGAGATAAGCACCTCACTAGAAGTAGAGCAAGACTCGGTACCATTTTTGAATATAGAGTTACATGATTTGAGATTACAAAACCAAACCAAACCTGTCAAGTCTCATTGGTTTATTTTCAAAATTTTATTCTGGGCATCCTTAGCCATCTGTACCCTTCTTTCAGCTTGACCATTGCTTGAGGGGGCAGGCTTAGTTAAGGTTCTTGTATACACATTCTTTGCATTCCAGTGAGGCATATGCAGACACATTATCCCAAATGATGGCTTCTGGCAATGCATGCGTAAAAGATAAGTAGGACAGGGCTGTTTGTTTTCTGAAGCTGTTTGTGGATAGAAATAGTATTAAGCATTTTGGAGAATCATCTTCCCATCAGCAAATTATTTTCCTTTTGGAGTCAGGCAAGGTGCAGCTAGGCTCAGTGGATTGAGAGCCAGGCCTAGAGATGGTAGGTCCTGGGTTCAAATGTGATCTCAGACACTTCCTCACTGTGTGACCCTAGACAACTCACATAGCCCCCATTACCTAGTTCTGAACACACTTCTGCCTTGGAACGAATACATAGTATTGATTCTAAGGTGAAAATAAGAGTTAAAAATAAATATTTTCCCGGAAGAGTCCTGAAGAACTAGCATTTAATAATTTTACTGAATATTTGTGTTGTACTTTAAGTTTTGCAAAGTGCTTTCTCCATGTGATCTTCACTCCAATCCTGGGAGGTAGGTGCTATCCTATCTTCCCTTTAGAGATGAGGGTAACAAAGCAAAGAAAAGTTAAAAGACTTACCATGCAGCACATAGCTTCTCTTGGTTATTCATTTTCATCATATATAATCCAATTTTGGATTTTCTTGGCAAAAATAGTATAATTTCCTTCTCCAAATGATTTTACAAATAAGGAAGTGAGGGAAAGAAGCAAGCCAAGTGACTTGCCCATGGTCATATAGCTAGTATGTCTGAGACCAGATTTGGACTCGGCTAGTTGAGTCTTCCTGGCCACAAACCAAGAAGTTTATCAAAAAGGATTTAAATTCAGGTTTCCTATCTCCAGGGGCCAGCATTTTGTCCACTGCACCATTTAGCCATCTCAAAAATAAGTCAGATCTTCTTAGTAACATCTCATGCAAAAGTACATTCTTTGGATCAGCTACCTCGACATGATAATCTCAGACATACTCTTGGTAGAATTTCAGATTAAGAGACAAAACTTCTGGTTATACTATAAGTTTCCCTAACAAAGGCATCTATTACAAAATAACTTGATTTGGTTATTCATGTATAGGCTTAATTATTTAGGCAGTTTCTCAATGAAACACCCCTCCATACACATTTTAAGAGAAGGAAAAATCTGGCATTTTATGTATTTGACAGAAGAACTAAAAATGTATGTTCATCAGCAAAGTCTTTCACTGTCTATATTTCAAATGGAGGTAGTGCAACATTATCTGAGAATGGTAGTAGCACACATTTTATGGAAAATATATTAGGTATCACTTTTCAGGTTTTTAGACAAAGATATAATGATAAGTAGAATTTCCCAGCTCTGTATGCATGATAAATTATGAACATAATGAGCTAATCCCTTGCTAGGAGATCTGCGAAGTGTCTCAATGGAATTCCTCATGGAATTATGTAAGAAAAGTTACTAAATTTTTCATACATTGTTTGTATACTTGAAGCACAGATTTTCTTATTATGTCATAGGAAGATCATTAAGAGCATGAAAAATGAAGGCGTAAATAGCTGCAATAGTGAGTGAGAAAGCATCTAAGTACTTTGTGCCAAGAACTGTGCTACGTTTGGACATAAAAGCACAAAAGAAAGGACAGATCTTGCCCTAAGGGTGATTGTGTTGTGATGATAGAGGCAAGACAAATGAAGTGGCAAGGAGGGAGATTTTGGACTGGAATCTAATGGGGAATAAAGTCACATATATTTCCACTGAATAGTATCAGAGTTATTTTAATTATTGTTGAAGGATTCTGTGCACATGTGCTTTGCCTCTTGTGTGTTTGTGTGTGTGTGTATGTGTGTGGATAGATAGGGAGTTGGAAAGGGTAGTAATATAGCAGAAAAAGACTTGGCTCCAACATTGATTTAAAATGACTAGGGATGGGGTAATGAAGTCAATCATATCTGGGGCCTTCTTATAATAGTGGGCAGGAGAATCAGTCATCAGTAAGAATAGTGGGGCACCAGGATAGAGGCATCACAGTTTTAAAAGTTTCCTAACAGAATTTTTTCTGACAGCCCAAAGTAAGAATACATATATGTACCTAATGATTGGGAAATAGTTCAGTTGAGGAACTTCTTACATATAATTTGTACAAATTTGCCACATTTATTATTTGTTTATTGTTATTGTTTGATTTATCACATCTTCAAAATAGGGAACTGAAGTTTCCTATTAATAATTATCTACTTTAATCTTCTTATAAGAGTGGGAGACTATGGTTTTTTCCTTTCAAATTGATTCCTCCAAGATGAGGGGGCCTCCTCGGAGGCTGGTGCTTCAGAAATGTCAAGGAAAGGGGGAGTCAGCTTTAACTCTCACCATGTTATCCTCTCAGGGAAGCAGTCTGAGGTCCCATGCTTGAGCTCCTCCAAGTCAAGTTCCACTGCCAAAGTTCCTCTCACAGGAAGTCACACAAAATATAAAGGCAATTCTTTACATCACTTCCTGTGTTTCATGTACCAATGGTGGCTTAAACTTGGATTTGGACAGCCCAAGGGGTCAGTCAGTGGTTTCTGATTTGTCACTTGCTAGCACACATGGGTCATAGACCTTCCTCCCCCACACTTAAATCATGAGTGTGGGTGTATACATTCCTAGTTGCTAAAATTCTAAAGACTAAGCAGGGTGGAGTAAATCTAAAATTCACATTGGTTTCATAAATGCATTAGAAACTTTTCTTAAACTAGATAGAGTAATAAATATACTTATTGTAAAGTTGAGATTTGAACTCAGGACTAGAATCCCCACAAGCCTTTGCTCCACTTCACCAAAATGTTTTGTAATCTCACGCAATTCTGAGGTGGGTCAAGATGGGCTGAGATCGAGGAAGGATTTAAGCTAGTGGCAAAGGTTTTTGGCTCTCTGTCTTTTTGGACTTCCATTTTGGAGCAGACAAGGCTCTTTCCATAATGTAGGTGAGGTCTTGTCTAGGCCTCTGGCCTAGGCATGTTTTCCTTATCCTGTATTTTCTTTAATCCTTAATCCTTAATAAACCTCTAAAAAATATAATACTCCTTGCAGAGAGAAACTAATTTCTACCTGCCTCAGTCTCCCCATATTCCTAAATTTTAACTGTTACAGATGGCGACCACTAGATTGGCTGAGAACTTCTCAAAATTTTTAGCCTAGATAATGATTTTTTTAAAGCCACATTTCTCCAAGATGCTCTTTAGAAAACCATCTTGATCAGCTCCTGCCTGTGGCCCTCTCCGGCTCCTGCTTCTGCTCCTGGCCTCTCACCTGGTGCCCGAGCTCCAGGCCCTGCTTGTCTGCACTCCGGCTCCTGGCTCTACCCACCCCGGCAGTCTGTCTCTCACCCATCTGACCTCTGACCCAGACAGCTCATCATCCCAGCCCCAGACCCAGGAGCGTGACCCCAGCCGGCTCATCACCCAGATCCTTGGAACAGATCGCTCAGGACTCATCGCGACCAGCTCGTAACAGTATTGGCCATGTGGGCAGAGGGGAGAGACAAGAGGGAAAGGAGACCCTGTAATTTTCCCTTAGGCTAAGCCTCCACGTGGATGGGGGTATTGGCCACAGGGGGTTCAGAGAAAGGGAGAGGAGAAGAAACAGACTTTTCAAACAGACTTTTAAGCAATGGGCTATTTAAAATGATACCTTTTGACTGTTCTTGTAATTTCATTGATTTCATCTGCATGCCAGAAGAAAGATTCAGCCCAAAGATTCAACTTTGGGGAGGCAAATGGGTGACTCAGCGAACTGATAGCCAGGCCTAAAAACATGCTGTCCTGGGTTAAATTCTGGCCTCAGATACTTCCCAGCTGTGGGGCCCTGGACGGGTCCCTTGAACCCCATTGCCTAGCCCTTACCACTCTGCCTTCGGACAATAGACATTTAAATGGATAAGAACACAAGGAACTTAAAGGCTATATTTTAAGGCATTTCAGACTCCAACACAGACAACATAATCAAGAAATCTATATATCATTATGGTACAAGTAAAATAGTGATCTGAAGAGTATAAATAAAGGTGCTTCTTTTTTTTGGAGACTTATAGGGATACAAATGCCCTGAGATTAACTGCCCCAACTTCCATTCACATATTTAGAAATGCGGGAAGGTTGGGGGTTATAAAATGTATTTCACTTCAGCTACTAGGCCTTATCTCGTGGTAGGGGCAGGCAAAAATAACCAGAGATTGTTTAAAAAAATTACAAAAATCATATTTAAAAAACCCTTAAAATCATTTGAGATATTTAGCACATTAAATTTTCCAAAGGTTGTTAGTACAATTATAACCAGTTCTGAAGAAGTCCATCTATCTCTATGACAATTTTACAAAGGCAAAATAGAAAAACTGTTTTTTTTCATACATGTGCTTATGCAATAATATTTTTTCAGCACAGTTATAGGGGAAAAAGAACAGAATTTAACAGTAGTTAACTCAGTGCATTAAAATGAACAGTATAACAGAATAATATCAAATCCAGTAATATATGAACTTAAAATCACAAAGTTAAACCATAACAAAAAATGCAATAGAAATACAGAAAGTTTTTATAAATCATTGCAGGTGATTAGGGGATGGAAATATAGTTCCATTGCCTTCCAGAATATCATATTCCAAGTCTTCCAGTACCTCAATGTAGAAGCTGCCAGGTCCTTTGTAATTCTTAGTGTGGCTCCATGATATTTGAATTGTTTCTTTCTGGCTGCTTACAATATTATCACTTTGGTCTGGAAGCTTTTGAACTTGGCCATCACATTCCTGGAATTTATTAGAGGAAATATCAATAGATTCCCTCCATTTCAATTTTACTCTCTTGTTAGAAAAAAGTCAGGGCAGTTTTATTTTATAATTTCTTATGATATGATGTCTATTCTTATTTTAGATCATGATTTTCAGGTAGTCCAATATTCCTAGATTTATTTTCCAGGTCAGTTGTTTCAGTAAGATATTTCATTCTATTTTCCCATTTATTTGATTTTTTTTTGTTTTGTTTTGTGATGTCTCATGAAGTCATTAGTTTCTATTTGCCCAATTCTAGTTTTTAAAGAATTATTTTCTTCCATGAATTTTTGAGCCTCCTTTTCCATTTGGCCCATTCTACTTTTCATATAATTTTTTTCTTCATTTGTTTTTGTTTTTTGCCTCTTCCCCCTCCCCCCCCACCCCAGCTGGTTAATTCTACTTTTCATGGAAATTTTTTCTACATTGTTTTTTTAAACCTCTTTTTTTCCAGTGGATCAGTTCTGTTTTTTTTTTAAAATCTCTTTTCTTCCTTGGATTTTTATGTTTCTTTTTCCAGCTGACCAATTTTGCTTTTTAAGCTGTTGTTTTCTTTTTGCACTACTTTCTTTTCCCCAGTTTTCTTCCACCTCTTTTTTTATATTTTAATTCCTTTTTTTTTTTAGTTCTTCTAACACCAGAGATCAATTCCCATTTTCCTTTGAAGTTTTGCATGTGATTGCTTGGATCTCACTGTTCCCTATTGACTCTATGTCTTGTTCTATGTCTCCACAGAAATTTTCTATGGTTAGGTGTTTCTTTTGCTATTTGCTCATTTTCCCAGCATTTTTGGTGTGTAGACTGGGTGTTATGAAAACTGATGATTATGTCTCCTCTGCTTATGGCTTGTAGGATTCAGCACTGTGAGTTATTTTGCTCTTGGATTAGGAGCTTCACTTCAGATTTGAAAGGGTCAAGAGGTACAGATTTTAGGGCCTTACTATGGGCTGGTGTCAGGAGCTGAGACTCCAAGGGATGGGTGTAAGGCATTTTGCTGTTGGCTTAAGCAGCATCCTGGAATCTTGAGTTTGACCTAAGCCCAGGATCAAAACCTGGAGCATTAGGTGGGGGTGGAGGGTTTGCCTGCACTCCTCTGTGTGTTGTTTTACTTCTGGTCCCCCCCCCTTATTCTTTGAAAATTGACTCTCTCTGTCTACTTTTCAAGTTGTCTTCTGCAAGAGAATTCCCTCTCTCCATCTTATTGGCTTTTAATGCCTGTTGTTTTGAGGTGCTATTTTAAGGTTCATTTGGGAGGATTCTTGGAGCAGTTTCAGTTTTCTCCTACTAAGCCACCATCTTGGCTCTACCCCATCAATATCTATCAATATTCCATTTACTACTTGATGAATATAGATAACTTAAAGCTATAAGGACTCCACCAAAAACATTAAATAGTTATTTTATTTAATGGGGTCTTTTTTCCACCTGTATCAAAATGCCTCTTGCACTTGATATATCCAAAATTCTTAATCAAGTCCAAGGAAAGATACTGGCTGAAGTCTTCCAGCTGGAATCTAGATAGCACATAGAACCAGTGGGTTAAGGCAATGTCTCTCAATATCTTGGTTTTTTTCCCAGGCATCCACTGAGTATATCAATATTAAGGGGGGTAGACTAGCTAAATACATAAAGGGAATTAACTGGTATCCAGCAGTCAAAGTTGAACAGGATAAATAAAGTATAAAATAATTACTAACTACACAATACTGGCCTTAATATAAACTCCCCTCCCTTATGTTACTCCCCACTTCTCACAACCATCATTCTTATTCCCCTCCTACTTCTTTATAGGGTCTTTTAAAAACTACCTCCTTTCCCCCTTCCATTATATTATTCTTCTACCCATTGCTCCTTTTCTTATTCCCCTTCTATTTCTCTATAGGATAAGATAGGATTCTATACACAAATTATTCTGGTTGTAATTCCCTCACTGATTTAATTCCAGTAAGAGTAAGGTTAGGTATTGACTTTCACCACCTTCATCCTCTCTTCCACTGTTTTTCCCCCACACCTCTTTAGGTGATGTAATTTATCATATTTTACCTCTCTCTTCTATTTTCTCTTAGTACAATTTTCTTTTTCACTCCTTGATAATTTTTGAATGTCATCCTAATTTGCTTACTACCACATCCTCTGTCTATGTATACTTCTAAAAATTATAATAATGATGAAAACATTTAAGAGCTATAAATATCATTTTGCATGTAGGAATATTGACAATTTGACCTTATTGAGTCCCTAGATTTTCTTTTTATTATTTACCTTTTTATGCTTCCTTTGAATATTGTATTTGGACATAAAATTTTCTTTTTAGGTCTGTTTTTTTCATCAGGAATGATTGGAAATTTTCTATTTGATTAAATGACCATTGTGATCCCTAAAAGAATATAGTGAGATTTGATGGGTAGGTGATTCTTAGTTCTAAACCTAATTCCTTTGCCTTCTGGAATATCATATTCCAAGTCTTCCAATCCTTTAATATAGTAATTGTTAAGTGTGGTTTAAGGTTGACCATGGCTCCATGATATTTGAATAATTTCTTTGTGGCTACTTGAAGTATTTTTACTTTGGCTTAGGAAGTCTTGAATTTGGCTATCATATTCTGGGGAATTATCATGTGGGGATTTATTGCAGGAGTCGATCTCTAGATTCTTTCAATTTCCATTTTACTGTCTTGTTCAATAATATCAGGGCAGTTTTCTCTGATTATTTCTTATAATATAATGGGGTTTTTTTTGGTCATGACTTTTAGGTAGTCCAATAATTCTTAGATTTTGTCTCTTGGATCTATTTTCCCTGACAGTTGTTTTTAATGAGATATTTCATATTTTTTCTATTTTTTTCATTCCTTGATTTTGTTTTATTGTTTCTTGATTTCTCATGAAGTCATTATTTTCTATTTGCCCAATTCCAATTTTTTTAAAGAATGATTTTCTTCCATGATCTTTTGAATCTCCTTTTCCATTTGTTCCATTCTACTTTTCATGAAACCCTTTTCTTCATTAGATATCTTTTATCTCTTTTTCCAGTTGGGGATTCTGTTTTTTAAGAAATTCTTTTCTTCTTTGGATTTCTATACCTCTTTTGTCCAAACAACCAATTCTGCTTTTTACACAATAATTTTCTATTTTCATTAGCCTCATTTCTTTTTCCCATTTTTCTTCCACCTCTTTGATTTTTGAATTGCTTTTTGAGCTCCTTCAACATGTGAGACCAATTCCACTTTTCTTTTAATTTTTGCATGGGGCTGCTTTGATCTCACTGTCTCCTACCATGTATCTAACTTTCTATTTTTGTCTCCATTAAAACAAATGATTAAGACAAGCAAAACTATTTGAATATATTTAAAAGAATGGAAATTGAATACATTTATATGAAAACTTACATTTGAATTCAGTACTTAATTTCACCAGTTTAAGATGGTGGAATCATATGCAGAAAACAGTTTATGTAAAAACAAAAAAACACATTCTTCGTATGAGTTAGCATGGATGTGACAGACAAAAACAAAAACAAAACAAAAGTTAAATTTTCTCTTGGGTTGTATTCAGAGAACTTCCAGGAATAGGGAGATCATAGTTTTTCATACTAAGGATCATAGTATATTCCCCCCCTAATTAGACTATCTTTGGTGTGGACACCATGGTTTAGGGAAGATATTGACAAACTAGACAGCACCAGAAATGGGAAGTCCACATGTCAAAGATCTTTGAGCCCTCACAAACTAAGGATAATTTGAAGAAATTCTACATATTTAGCATATAGAAAAATATATGCAGTGGAATCATGACAGTGGTATTCATATATCTGAATAATTGTAATGTAGAAGAGAGGTTAGAATTATTCTGTTTGGTCTAGAGAGCCACCAAATAATGGAAGATACAAAGAGATTTGAGATGAAGGGACTTGATGTCAAGGGGAAAATTCAATATATACTAATTATATCTGAATGGAATGGAGTGCCTTGAGAGGAAATGGGTTCTCTTTCATGAAAGGTCTTTGAGAAGAGATTGGGCAATAATATATTATGTAAATTAAAAATGAGATTATTGTGTAGACATCTGTAGGGCTAGGTAACCTTGATCTACCTCCTAATTTTAAAATTTGGTGGTTCTGTCAAAGAATAAAATCCCAAATCATTTGCCACAAGAAACAATAGTTACTAAAGCAGAAATACAAATTGCAGTTTGGAAATATAATGGAATAAAAAACTCAGAAATATTCAAAGAACTGGAAAACATGTATATAAAAATGACAGACTTGGAAGATAAGATGCAACAATTCAAGGATTCCTGAAATTATATAAAAGCTGTAAAAATGTAAAGTATACACTTTTTCCAGGAATATAAAGAAATGTAATCAGGGTCTTCCAGAAATCATTCAAGAAAACTTTTCAGGATCATCAAAAATAAGCAATAACATACACAAAGATGTAATTAATAGAAGAATAATATGGATAAAACTGAGATTCAATTCTAGTCACAGAAGAGTTAATCCACAACATTAAAATGACAAAGAATGAATCCTGTAAGCTGTAAGTGATGATATAAAAAAGATATCAATCAATATAACAACAGACTTCATAGGAAGAAAAGAAATGCCTAGAGGCTTTGGAATATGACAATTAATTAATTTTAGAAATATGGGTCATGAAACAGGATATATAAATTCAAAAAAAGTGAGTGTGCTATAGAAATGGAAAGGGTGGTCATTTGTGAACAATGAATACATTGGGCATTTTCCACAGATGCATGCATTCAAGGAACAATACTACATGACTCTAAGTCCTTTAAAGTACTCCTATGTCTCAAATCAAGATAAAGCAATTACTATGAAATTGTGCAACTCCAGGGTGTTTTATTAACTAAAGTGTCAAATGTTTCAAATAGAGTTTTTCTTTTAGATTAAAAAAAGAAAGGGAAAAAAAAGGGAGTGAAAGGGAGTAGAGGTGAATAAAATTCAAAATAGAGCCTTTATTTTTGATGAAGGAAAATCCTGTAGTCATTTGAATATTAATCACTAGATAGAGAAAGTTTGCTTAGATTTTATAATTACACACATAGGTTTCATACCCCGAGTTGTGAGTTTAGAAAAATAGTGTCAGAATTTAAGTTTAAAGGATTCCAGACATCTAGTCTAATTTGTATGCTAAAGGGATTTCCACTCTATTGCATTGCATTGATGTCGAGCTCTATTTGAAGACTTCCAAGGAAGAGGAACCCATCACTTCTTGAGCCAGTCTATTCCACTTTTGAACAACTTTAATTGTTAAAGCGTAAATTGAACTGTGTATGATTTTCATTCATTTCTTCTGGTTTTGCCCTCTGAGGAGAAACAGAGTAAGTCTAATTCACTTCCATGTGGCAACATTTTAAAGATAGCTATCATGTCACTTTTGACCTGATATACTACAGTAGATATCTCCTTCATCTGACATTAAATCATCAATAATGGAAGGCTAGGTGGCACAGAAGATAGAGCACTATGTCCGGAGTCAGGAAACCTGTGTTCAAATTTAGCCTCAGTAACTTACTAGCTGTGTGATCCTGGGCAAATAATTTAATACTATTTGCCTTAGTTCCTCATTTGTAAAATGAGTTGGAGAAGAAAATGGCAAACCATTCCATTATCTTTGCAAAGAAAACTCCAAATGAGGTAAAAAAAGAGTCAGATATGACAGAAAAACAACATTATCAATTACTCTTTGATGTTGGTCATACATCCAGTTCTCAATCCATTTAGTTATGAGTTTGTCCATATGTTTTCCTATTTTCTACAAGAAGAGCAAGAGATACTTTATTAAAAAACATTTGCTAAAATTTAGGTAAAGTACAGCCATATAATTATCCTAATCTACCAGTTAAGTAATCTTGTTAAAAATTAAAATGAGGTTAGTCTATTCTTTATGCAGTCATAGTGGTTCTTTATAACACTACTTTCTAGCATTCTCCACCATTCAACAATCATCTCTTTAATTATCTTTTCTAGAATTTCCCCAGAAGAAAATTTAGTTAGTTGTTTTCCTTTGTATTTTAGACCAGAATGACATCACTGGTGATGTCTTTTGACATATGCATAAATTGGATTTAAGTAAGGCAGAATTTCACAAAGTCATCAGCCTCACTCTATATCCAGAGTTACTCAAGTTCATTGGCAAGATCAAAGTCAGGGTGACTAGTGATGACTCAGGATACAGTAGATAACCTTGGCTTCTTTGGATGTCTAACCAAAATCTAAGCACTTCACAGAACCTGCTTCTTCTTGCTTCCTGGCCATTGGGAAAAATGTCCTCATTTGCCCCTTTCACTGGGGAAAGTCTTAACATGTCTTGGGTAGATACCCTATTAACTTGTTGATGGGTTTGAAGCCTATTTGTTTCCCTCAACTGGGCTTAGCCTATCTGTCAATATGGTGTGGACTCTGAGCATCCTCTAGCTTTCTGGAGTCATAGCTGAGAGCTGGGCAGCATGTGGTTGGGGGGGGATATTATCTCTTAAAAGGGATCAGTAGGCCCTCAAACAAGAGTTACTTGTCTTCCTTGAACAGCTCATATATCCTAGCAGAAACACTATCTGATAGTTGTTGTTGTTTTTCTCCAACATTGCCCTTCCCAAATCCTGGAGTACCTCTCATGATATCTTTTTCTTTTGCACTACTTCCTTAACTATTCATTAAGTGGATGAGTCCATGGAGGTCTTCTTCACTGGATTTTGGATATTGAGTTGTCATTTACAGCATAAGTTACTTTTTTAGCAGAGAAAATGGAAAGAAAATTTTATTTGGGCTTTTTTGTTTTCTCTGTTTTGGGAAAGTTATCAAAATCCCATCTACTTCCAAAAGTTGTCCTATATTTTATTTGCTCCTCCTTCTCTTCCAAATACATCTAAATAAACATTTTGTTGCCTTTAGTGACCCTAGCCAACTTCAACTTATTCTGAGGCTTAGTATTCCCAACACCTTTTTAAGATTATGCAATCCTGTTATAGTCAGGCTTGGTTATCTGGCCTTGCTTTCATCTTCTAATCATTTTTTAACAATATAAGTAGGTACGACTAATAAAGAATAAGTACCAAAAGTCTGAAAATAACATAAAATATTATCCTGATCATAGTATTTATAAAACCTCTAATAAGTTCCAGTAAATAAACAACTTAAAATATATTTAAAAATATAAGTTGGATAGTGAGCTCTGTAATAGAGAGATACTCTGGGAGTGTCTATTGATCAATACTGGATGACTAATAGATCAAGGTTTTGCCTACTCTCTTCCCTCTACCTCCAGTTTTCTCCCCTCTTCTGAAGCCTTTAGCTTCCCCTCCCCCTTCTCCTTCCCAGAGTGAACTATGAGGTTTCAGAGGAAATACTCTTTTCTCTTCCTTTTTCAAGTAAGGAGGTTTATTGGGGAAGACAGGACAAGGATAGAGGATGAGGTAAGAGGGATGAGGTTTTCCCTAGTCTATACAAAGAGCCCTGGTTTTGAGGATATTGGGGAAATGGAAGTTCTGTAACAACTGTAACACTGTAACTATAACACAAAGTCTTTCAGGGAGGTATGAGGACAACTGTATATCTTCTTTTCTTCTAACCAGCCAGTTAAATATCAGTCAGTCAGCAAAAGTTTCAGGGTCTTCACCATCAGCCATAAGCAGCTAAAAGTTAGTTCACCAACCTCTCTCCTCTTTGTTAGAGAATTTTTTTCAAAGTAGATTGGGCCAAGAGATTGAATTTTGTACAAGTAAAAGAAAAGGACAAAGTCACAAGAAACTCAAGTAGGAGTTAGTGAGACATACAGAGAAACAAAATTTCAATTCCCGAAAGATTACTGTTGCTAGAGATATAAAGGCTTTGAAACCATTCACAGATTTACATGACTTTCCAGCAAACTTGATTAATTAATACAATAGCTATATGCCAAAGGTATCCTTAGAAAAAAACATCTGATTTGAATCCAGAAGCTAAAACCTTCCATCCAGCATTGAGTGATTTAGATAAGACAAAATTAACCGAAAATGGAGCTGAAATTACATTTGAAAACATTAATCCTATTCAAAGTAATGAAGGTGACATGACAGTTAAATTTGAAAAGGGTGATGGAATGGAAGACTTAGTAACTGACAGAATATCCAAGGATTCACATGACAGACTTGAAGCCAACATTCTAAGTGGAAAAGGGGAATCTGGCCAAATAAACTTATGTGAGATAAACAGCTATGATTTAAATTCATGTTCCAATGTAGTAGAAGATATAGTACATTCAACCTCAAATGATGACTTCATAGGAAATGAATCAAATCAAAAAGAATTAACTGAGCCACATAGGCAGCTGGCAGAGGGTAGCAGAGGAATAACCAATGACTTAGCAACTATAAAACCTTAGTTTCAAAGCCAGAAATACATGTATGTAGTATGGTGGGAAAGAATGTAGGCACACATTCTACTGATGATGAAGGGGAACGTGCAGATGTAATAAACTTATTCCCAGAACAAAATAACAACATAGAGGGAACAAGTTCTATTTCTACACAGTCAAAAGACAGGGAAAATGAACATAAACTTCAGATTGGTGATAGAGTAGTACCTATGATTAGTAACAATATTGAATATCTGCAAGAAGAAATATAGAACAATATAAGGATGTACATATGTAAATCTGTATAGACCCAACCTATGTACACATGCAAATACTAATTTACTAACAGGCTAACTATGCTAGGATAATGTATTAATATTCTAATTACTAACAACAGTGACAACTTAGTGAATTTGTTCAAGTCTTAGGAAAGTAAAGACATAACTACTTAAGTATAGAAGTTAGATTGAATTATGATTTTAGGTTAGCAATTGTTAGTACTAGAAAATTTTCTTAGTTGAATTTATAGACATTAGGAGATAAGATAGTTGCATATTCAAAATGTTATGAAAATTGTTGGAATGGTTTGAAAATTGTTACATGATTTGTTATTATGTAAAAACCATGTTCATATAAATCCCTATTACCTATAACATTTTCCTATACCCAATCTTAGCACAGAACTAGACAGAATAGCTAAGATAAGATAGGATTTGTTATTTTTGGAGGGTAAAGGAATATTTGAGATACTCTAGAGATAAGAATAGATAACTAGATATATAACTAAGAGGTAAGTATCAATAAATTTTGCTGGTTGCAAAATTGAAGACAAAAAAAGGGAGGGATGTAAAAGAGAGAATAGGCATGCACGAAAGACAGAACGCTGAGGACAGAAGAGCTGTCAATCAAAAGTAACATCATGTTCCCCGGAAAGACAGTTGGAGCCAAGCCAGACTGAACTGGGCTGAGAAGCTTCTGAACTGGACCTCTTTTGGCTTCTGGAGCAGGGGGAAAGATTTGTGAACTAAGTTTTGGCTGTTTGTGGCTGATGGTGAAGACCCTGAAACTTTTGCTGACTGACTGATATTTAACTGGCTGGTTAGAAGAAAAAGAAGAAAGAAGACAAACAATTTGTCTTCCTAACTCTCTGTCCCTGCTAGTGACTGATTGCCATTTCCCCAATATCCTCCTAATCCTCATTGTATATACTAAGGAAAACCCCATCCCTCTTACCTCATCCTCTATCCTTGTCCTGTCTTTCCCAATAAACCTTACATGAGAAAGGAAGAGAAAAGAGTATTTCCTCTTAAACATCATAGTTCACTCTAGGAAGGAGGTGTGTGTGTGTGTGTGTGTGTGTGTGTGTGTGTGTGTGTGTGAAGCTGAAAGGCTTTTAAAGAGGGAGGTGAAAGGTGGAGGGTAGGAAAAAACTTGACACATTAGCCATCTAGTAATATGCAATAGACACCCTCAGAGTATCTCTCCATTACAGCTCCCTGTGTATCCACATAAACCTCTTTAGGCAAATCCTCCCCAACAGACAGATATTTCCTTCTCTTCAGGCAGGTGTAGTTTGTTTGTTTGTTTGTTTGTTTTTCCTTTGTGTCTTTAAAATTACTTACTAGAGCATTTCCTTTCCTTTGGGGGCTAACTTTCTCTGTAGGAGTTTTGTCTATGGGATCCTACTTGTTTACCTCCATGTTTTAAAGTAAAAATTTATTATAGAAACCAGTCAAGATATTATTTTTGCACTATATTTGACAGAAGAGCACTAGAAGATATCTGGATAGTTAAAACTTTCCATTTCTGCTATTCCAAACTTCTATACCAAACTTGAGGTCTATTTATCAAACACCTTAAGTATTTCCTCTTTCTTGTTAGGTGGAATATAACATACTTTAATTATACAATTATTTCTGTTTCTCGTTGCAAAAACCTAAATACCTCGTCACATCTTACTGTGGTTCTTTTATTTCATTATATGAACATACTCAATATTCAATTCTATTCACTTTCCACTTTTACCTATACAAGTTATAAGTAATTAAAAAAGATTTATTGATCCAAGGACATGATTAGTTATAAATTTAATCCCATGAAGTCTTGATGATATCTTTAAGGTCAAATTTCCTTTTTTTTGTTGTTGTTGTAAGGTTTCTAGTTTCTCTTGTTTGTTGCCTAAATTTTGTCATTTTTGTATAGACATTTGAAGGTTCCCCTTTTCTTTCTTTTTTTATGCCTCTGTTAACTTCTGAGTATCTTAGATACTATTCTTCTTCCTCTGCAGCTATTTTCTATGATACCTAGTTATAGAGGTAGACAGAGGCAGTTTTCTCTCTCCCCTATGATATGACTATATTTACAAGACACCTGGTCAATGCATTTTTATAGACCTTTATTAGTTACACTCCATTTCTGGACAGAAATATGTGGTTCCTATATTAAGCTAATAATTTAAAAAGTTCAGATCCCATTCGAAGATACCATTTTCTCACAAGTCACTTATTTCCCAAACTAATTTTTCTCCTCTAGGACTCTTATTGTCACTGAGGGGAAAAAATTACCAAAGTCTCTCTGTTCTTCATTTCCTTGTCAAAGCCTTTATAATTGTTATTCATACATTTTTCCATCTATTAGTATCATTTGTATTTTTGTGAGTTGCCAGAAGAAGATAGTTGGCTTCCATTTTGAAGTCTTGTTAAGTTCCCAATTTTGTCTTGAACCTATTCCCTAGGAAGATAAAACACTTCTCTGATGTTACCAGATTTCAAAAAAATAGTTTTAATATTCATGAAGAGGGGATTGTTAAGGATTCCTCTTTTCTTTTTTTTCTGACCTTTAATGGATGATCTCTGACCTGATAGCTCCTTTGAATACATCATACTTTGGAGGATAAACAGCTTCTTCCTACTCAGATTATCTAGCTCCCTCCTCAAGAAGAACTTCTGTAACAGTTAAAAGAGTGTTTGCATAAACTGTTACAGTCAAAAGAGTGGAAGGTTTAAACTGTGACTGCGGAAATATGGTTTCAAGACATTGTCTTGAGTTAAATCAAATATAAAGTGGTCGCCAGGGAAAAATTCCCAAATATGAAATATACCCACGTCAGCTGGTTTTTTATAGAGATTTTAATTAATACAAATAAGGAATTAAGAGAGAGAGAGAGAAGAGAGAGAGAGAGAGAGAGAGAGAGAGAGAGAGAGAGAGAGAGAGAGAGAGAGAGAGAGAGTAAGGAAACAAGGAGAAAAGGGCTAGGCCAGCCCAGGCCAGCCTAGGCCCAAGCCCTAGGAGAGAGATCAGTCAGTCTTTAATCCACTCTCAACAAGATTTGTCCCAAGCAAGATTCTAGTGTTCAGGGAGACCCACCAGTTCATCTCCTGAGCTCCACTTCAGCTTCCAAGGCTGCATTTCTCATCTCAGCTTTGGCAAGCTGAGTCTCTTCCGAGAGAGTTTTCTCAGAGAGAGTTTTTTTCTCTCAGCTTTTGACCTCCTTTTAAAGAGAATTTTTTTCCTATGTCACCTCCCCTAAGTTCTCCCATCTATCAATCACAGTAGATGTTTTCACAGGACTGACCATTCTTAATTCACACCTTCTTTAGTTCTCAACTTTTCTGGGTAGACTATAACTTCTGAGTAAGTTCACACCTCTTTGCCCCTTGCAAGTTTGCAAGTTGCCTGACCTTTTAGTGATTAATTTGACCTTCATAGGTACTTAGCACCTTTTTGTGATTGATCTAAAAATAGACTTAGCTTTAAGGGCTTGGCCTCACTATAAGTATGGGTTAAGTACTTTTTCATTGTTTAGTAAAGAGTTTACAACTTTATCTTCCCCTAAAGTATGCTTATGTATGGGTGGAGTAGAGTTCTCACATTCCTAATCAATTACCTTCCTTGTTTAAAATGGGAAATGGCTGTAACCAAATCTTCTGAAGTAGGGTCTGAGGATTTTTAAGATTCACAAGTGTGAGAAATGTTAAGATTCACACTTCAAATCTGTTTTTTTTTAAGCTTAAATTCTCTGAGGTAACCTGAGGTAAGAACCCAATTCTTTGAGTCCTAGGGAAAAATGTTACCCAATACCTGGAATACAGATAATAGTAATTTGGCCCTGGCAGAAATATAAACAACATACACTAGATGCAAGGCCATCCACAATTTCCCAAATTTTCCTTAATAGTTGATATTTTTAGTTCTCTTCTCAAAAAAAAAATAAATCATGTGCTAGTGTTTACATTTTGTCCCTGAGTACCTATTTGAAACTTTTGTAGTCTGTTTTTTTTCCTCTTAATAACTTGTTAGCCCCACTTGTGGTGATCCTAAGGCTATTCACTATGAGAGTAGTTTTTCTTTAATAAAAGATATTGAAAACATCCTCAAGACTAATTTGTCTTAGAGTAATAAAAGCTCAGGTTCCTGATGTCTTTAGTGCAAATACCAGCATGTTCACCTGGCCTTTCCCTTAGGTTTCCTATTGTCATACAAACAGTAGGATCAACCCCAATAAAGTACAACAATAAATTAAATCAACAATTGTTTCCACAGTGAATATATTCTTCCTGATTTAAATAGCTTTCCCCTATTATAATTAAATAAACTTGCTTTTTTTTAACTGTCAGTTATATATTGAGGGCCTCATGTGCTATCAGTCCAGCCTGAGTTAGCCCTGCCTTATTGCATCATTTATTTTTTTCTCTTCTCATTTATTTTACCTTGCAGATGTTCCACTTATCTTTTCTCATCTACCTTGCCCTGTGGTGCCAACTACATCCCTCACTTGCTTTTTCAGCTTTTTTTTCCTTTTGGATTCTACTCCATTTTAATTTTTCTATATCTTTGTCAATTGTTAGTGATCTTACTTTTTTTCCCCCAACCCTAAATCTAGTCAAGCATAGGAGTGTGGAATTTGTTCTCCAAATTTTCACCACTTCTCTCCATATTTGTTCTCTTCAAATTCAACTTCTAAAATACATTACTAGTCAAACAACTTCTAAATTACCTACACAATTTAAATTTACTTCTTAGACTCAGGTTCTCACTTATACAGTATAAATATATTTGAAATTAAGCCTAGTTACATTAGTTTAGAGAGAAGAAGTGGAGAATCTGGCTTGAGAAAGTATTGAAGTTTGAAACAGATATAAGACAGAGAGTCTCAAAAACTCAAAAGAGTTTCAAATGTTGACAGTGTGTGGGGGAGGTGAAATGGTTTTCCTGTGGCAGTTACTCTTTCTGGGTGTGGTTATTGTTCTGAAGTAACAGACAGTTAGTCTCTGGGAGTGGCAGTGGCTCTCTCTCAGAGTACTGGAAACAGGTGACATTTCCTTTTCTCTCTCTCCTCACTATCTGAGGTAGAAGGAAAGAAGGGGGAAAAACCTGAAGGAGCTAAGTGATTTCCTTTTCCAACTTAAGAAACACTCAGCCTTTGTTATTTTTATAACTTTGAGACAAAGTTAAGAATTATATATTTCTTATGAGGATAATAGTGTTAGTTTATTGTAGAATAGGGAAAATTTGGGTTAGTCAGATCAAGAAGGATCAATGTAGCCTGTGGAAACAGGAGAAGTGGTTCCTTGTGGAACCAGGGAGTTTATTCGGGTGGAGTTAGAATCCCTTAGAATTAGAAATCCTTTTATATCTTTATATTCTAAATAGTTTATTTTTGTATAACAAGAGTATCCTTATAGTCCTTGTGCCTGGTGTAAAGAATTCACTTATAAACTTCATTTCACTTATATAAACTGAAGATACTTTGTAAGCATAGCAAACAGTTTAAATACATAATCAATTCATTCACCTATTATTTTTACAACAGATTGTTCTCCCATAAAAGCCAGAGTAGAAAGGGCAAGGACTTTCATTTTTATCTTTGTACTCTCAATGTCTTACATATATACTTAAATATAGTGGGCCTTTAATAAATCTTTGTTGAATTGTATTATATTATATTGTATGTGAACATGAAACAGGAGGCTTCATAGAGGAAATGAAAATAATAACTAAGCTGGGCCTTGAAGGAAGGGAAAGAATTCTATTCTATTGAGCTTTGATGTAAGGAGTGGGCTGCTGTACTTAATAAACATTCAGTGTCTATCATTGATACTGGCAGCATCTATCTTACTGAAATTTTAAAGTGAGGTTGTTTAATTAATGTCCTTGAGCAACTCACTGATTATAGTAATTATTTCTTCCATTTACAGGAATAAACCTACTGCATAAATTAGGAGTGAGGAGAAACTGTCTAGACCCTGTTAACTATAACTCTCATCAGATATAATCAGCTATGTTCTTCCATTTTCTTTGGAAACAGCTCCATGGTCTGTGGCAATCTTAAGGTGACAGGTAAAGATGTTCACTCTTCAACTTACTTGTGTGGCATTAAGCAATATGTTTCATTTTGAGCCTCAGTTTCTCATTTATAAAATAAGTGATTTAAACAACACAATCTCTAATGCTCTATAATTTTATAATACTACAAAATGAACATATGCAATGTCCCTATAAATGTTAATGCACACACAAAAAAATGCTATGATAGTTCAAAGAGTTCTGGGTCTGGAATAAGAAGATTTGGATTTGAATCATGACTGATACTTCTTAGTTATCATACTATGGATAAGTCACTGAACCTTGTTTTTCCCAGTTGTAAAATAGAGATAATATCTGCACTCATTTTTTGTTATTTTTGTTGTTGTTGTTGCAAAACAAATTGTACTTTTAAAACTTTCCAGTGCTTGATAAATGTGTCCTGTTGCTTGGAACTGAACCACTCAGCCTTTTAGAGTAACCCTCTTATCTTAGCAAAGTTAAGAGTTGACTGAAAACTAACTCTGACCTTGCAATGTGTCCTTCTGCTGTCTCACTTTCCTGGATTAGTGGCTTCCTGCCTACCCTACCCATCTGCCTCACAAAGGGACGAGGATTCATAATCATAGCAGGGTATGCTTAGATTAGTATCAATGTAAATGAAAATATTTCAGTCCATTCAGCCACTAATTTCTAATTAGATTCCCTCTGACACTCCGAATCAAGAGGGTAGTTGTTTTGCTCTTGTGCTGTCCGGGCTAATTAATGAACAGAGTCTTTCATAAGTAGATTAATGGAACTTGTCCCATTACCCAAAGTTATTTCTGTCAGGGTTACATTGCACCTCATTAAGGAAGCATGAATTGAGGCAGCTATCAATTAGAAAACAAAGCTAATATAAAGTGTGGGTTCTTGATTTCAGAGCTGCTTATTTGTTTTTCTTAAACTTTAAGAAGGGTTGTTGGGTTTTGATGCACTGATTAAATTCCCACGTGAAACAGCTTTTCATGAATGTTACTACTGCAAAAAATAAGGACCAATTTCTACAATATTAAGGAGATCCTTGAAGAGATATTTTGTGGTAGGTTATGGAAATGATCAGTTGTTAGAGACAGTATACATAATGCCTAGAGAGCTAGATTTGGAATTAGGAAAATTCATGTGTATGCTTTATACTGGCTTATTTTCTCAGAAAACCAGCTGAACATCATTTGAAGATCAATTGTTAAAGAAGTGTGGTTTATCAGCATTTGCAGAGGGAGTTTCCCTATTGGTAGTTCCTTATAAAATTGAAATCCTGGGTCCAGTCCAATTTTTTTTAATTCCACCCCAAGTTATATTGCCATCAAATGATTTGTTTTGTTCATAGAAAGGAGATCATTCTAGAAACTCTGCAATAGCAACTGCTGGTCAAGTTTGTCCTTGTATAGCTTATATTCTTTTTCAGATAAGAAAACTATTTGACAATGAAAGAGAAAAATTTCTGTTTGCATTTTTATTGTTATACAGACATTTCTGTAATAATTTTATTCTTCATAGATTCAAAGCAGAATTAGTATATAGTATATATTTAAATGAAGCAACTGTAAAGCATAAATCTTTTGTATTTTAAAATAATGCATATATTCCTATTTATTTAACAGAGGTGTTTGATCCATATAGGTACCCCCTCCAGAGAAATAGAAAACATCCTTATTTACTTCATTCAAAGGTTTCATGAAATGATTTGTCTAAAGGTTTCCAATCCATTATTGTCAGTAATCTGGGGATGAGCTTCTTAGAGCAGTTGCAATTAAAATTATTTTGAGAGATTGATTTGGGGGTAAGAATATAAGTTTATCATTATATCATTTATTTTTTAGAGCAGCATTATCTGATGAAGTGATATAGGTCTCCAGGGTTCTCTTGGGATAGAAATGACCTGAGCTAGGTCAGGCAGCTTGATAAGTACATTTTTAGGAGATCATATTTCAGCCCTCACTTGAACATCCAAATATATCATTAATTGATGATATCTAATTAAAAGATGGTCCATCAATCTATCCACCCCTTCCTATCCCCACAATTGGAAAAGTAATGTATACCAGAAAAATCCTTCTCCACTTCATTTATTAACCAATTTCTGCTAAAAAGGAAGATATTCCTTGGAATTCATAAGACAAAAAAAAGATGCAAAAAGAAGCAGAAGAGATGGCATTTCTGACCCAGATCTTAGACTAAGAATACACAGTAATTCTCTCTAATATATAGGAATTAATATAGCAAATGAAAAATAAATTCTCACAGATCTCTGGCAATATACATATAGTCCTTTAGAGGTAGCTGCTGATGTAGTGGCTAGATCTTTGAGTCTAGAGATCTGGAATAGGTGAGTGCAAATCTAGCCTCAGATACTTATTAGCTTGAGCAATTCATTTAACATTGGTTTGCTTCAATTTCCTCAGCAAATAATATTTCCCTCACAGAGTTGTGAAAATCCAATGAGATGGTATTTGTAAAAGCACACAGTACTTGGGAAATGGTAGGTGATATATAAATAGCTTATTCCCTTCCCTTCCCATTATAGGAATAATAATAACAGCCTTTGACCCATATTATTTGTATGATCCTGGGCAAGCAACTTTCTCTATCAGCGGCCTGGGTCAATCTCGAAGATGCCAAATTTCAGATCCATTAAAGATCTTCATTAGATGGAGAATATATAGTAGGTGGAGTTTCCTCATTTGGAAGTCATTCATAGGTTCAGACAACTCACAGCAACAGTCAACAATATTGTTTTGAACTACTCCTTGATAACATGGTTCAATGGGGATATGATTGGGGATGTAGACTCTAAACAATCACCTTAGTGCAAATATCAATAATATGGAAATAGGTCTTGATCAATGACACATGTAAAACCCAGTGGAATTGCTCATTGACTCTGGGAGGGAGGTGGGAGGAGGGGAGGGAAAGAACATGATTCATGTAACCATGGAAAATATTCAAAATTAATTAATTAAATAAATAAACTTAAAAGTTAAAATATTGTTTTGAAATCTCCCAGCTTGTAACTAGCTATCATGTTTTGTGGTACACTGGTATAGACTTCAGGTACCTGAACCTATCTCCATGTCCCTGGTCCTGGAATGACACTTAAGCAGATGATACCTATTTTTATATGAATAAAATATATTCAAGTAATTTCTTAATAGCTTTTACCAGCAATAAAATTCATTTTTAAGAAGTTTAATGGGTCATCCTCCTGTGTCCAGTCTACTGACTTTAACTTCTTCATTCTTAGCTCTGACCAAAAATCTCAGGCAGTCACTAGGATTACATAAAAAATATTTCCAGAATGGTAGAACCTATCAAAGCTATATGCATCACTGGAATAGCCACTGAGAAATGAGGGTCAGCTTCTAAATATGATGAGGTATTAGAGTAAAGATCTTATGGACTATTCAGAAACAAGGACAAATAAACCAACTTCTAGAGAGTTATCATAAGGCTATAGCTCCATGAATGCTCCATAACTATGCAGAGAATGTTAGTGTTAGAAAAGACCAGAGAAACAATATATTTTTTTTATTTTATTTTTTATTTTTTAGGTGTAGAAACTGAGGCCTGCAGAGATAAGATGAACTACTTCAAGGACAAACAGCTAGTAAATAGCATATCTAGGACTCAAACTTAAGTGTTCTGAGTCAAAGTACTGGCCACTTTCCTTTGTGTTGTGCAACATTCATGATGATTAAGTGAGGATTGTTTGTTTGTTTTTTTCTCTTTAAATCAGGAACCAGTGTTTCTATACTTTGTGTACTCTGGACAGGAGAACAAAGGAATAGAAATGAATTTGCTCTGCCTAACTCATTTAATTTGAGCATTTCAAGGTCATTTCTGAACAAATTAATTCATAAGCAATAATTAAGTTAGGAAACCCTTGTGGGTCAAAAAATCAGCATAAAATTCCTTACTTGGCATAAGTTGAGCACTTTGAATGAATGAACAAAAACAAAACAAAACAAAAAAAACAAAAACCTGAAAATTCCAGCAGGTGTGATTATGTGTAACTAGCAAAGTATCTTAGAAAATACTTAGGCCATTAAGATGCCGGCTCATTGCTTTACTCAATTTTCACATAATCATGAAGACTTTCTACACTGAGACCAATTCATTCATAATACTAAGGTGAACTTAGTTTTTGCGGCTACTCTGAGCTACATGTGCTCTGGTTCAAAAGGGAATGAGCAGTTCGGGTGATTTTGCAGAACTGTATTGGGCTATCATCAGTAGAGATCACCTTGGGTTCATAGAAAATGGTCCAGCCACTTTCAATGGCTGTTAGAAATCTTTCTGTTTATTCTAAAGTACATTTTGAACCTCAGTGCAGTTTTTCTACTGCAATCTCATCTTATCGGGTTAAGCCATTCTATAGATTGTGCTCACTTTCAACAATCAGGCTTCATCAGCCAGAGAATGAGCTATTTCAGGCTGTAGGACATCCAAATCCAGGTGCTAATGAAAACTAAAAATTGTCTTCAGAGTCTTCTTCTTTACCTGCTGTCTGCTTTTATTGATATAGTCACATCATTCTATTTCAATCTTCTAAAACTCAATCAGAGATAGAAGATACCCAAGTCTGGGAGGTCACATTTTTTAGGGTGATAGGTTACTTTAAGAAAGGTCTGATGAATTTGAGTAATGTCAAAAGAACAGTAATTCCTGCTTGGTAGTGCTGAGCTGGGGAATGCCTAATGACCTGAATATTCTCTATAACTCTGCCAGCAGCAGGCTCAATTACGCACTCTGACTGATCCTAGAATTATTGTTTGGACATAGGTGCATGGAGAATATATTCTTTGCCCTGAGATTGGGGAGCAGGGCTGGGCAGGTGAATAAACATATGATAAAATTCAAAATTCTAATCCTTTGCATGCTTATGTTCTTCATTTGTTTAATAAATGTTTATACAACAGAATCTATAATAATAGATAAATATACATACATATATTTACAACTTATAACAAATAAACATTTGTGTAACATAATCTGTTTGCATAATGTAATCTTCTGTGGGCTTCTAGTATATAATGTTATGCAAAGAAATTCCATCCCAAGAAAATGACGATAAAGTCCATTTGGTTTGGACTATGAATCTCAGATTGAGGTGGCATAATTATAACCCCTTTGGTATCTCCTGTTGCTTCATACATAGAGGATGCTCATTGGATATTGGGAAATTATTCTTCAATATTGATACCTGTCCCTTCATCTCCACAATGATGGGTGCTCAGGGGCTATGAACTCATTCAAGGTCTGTTCGATTTGTTCACTATTATCTAAGAATATCCAGAAATTTTAGGGAACATGTTCATTCATATAGGTGAAAGATGAATAAGACCTCCTAATAAATGTGTCCATTTTTCATTGCTCTACCAAACTTTGTCTTCAGGGGGGGAAATGTAATAGGTATAAACATAATCATTACGTAATAAACTTTTGAAAAAAAATTCATCATTATTTCATCACTATGTAATAATGTGCTCTCAAACTTGATAATATACTTCCTTTTCAATTCAATATAATCAATTTGACAATTTGTGAATGCCTAGCATTCTCCTATTTTTGAAAATAAGTTTCATTATCAGCTTTTTTTTCCTCTTCTTACAACACCTTTGTTTGAATCCTGGTTCTCAGAACAATGCCTCATACATAGTAAGTGCCTAATAAAAGCTTGCTAACTGATAAAACACTTATTACTGTAACTATATAGTTACAGTAGGCTCTAGGCAAGTGACAACTTCTCTGAATCTCAATTCCTCCACTATTGATGTTATTGTTATAGTGGTCATAGCTCTTATAGTCATGGTTATGATGGATTTCATTATAACAAAGAAATATCAAATATTAGAATGACATTGACTAGAGAGCCAGATCTAGAGATGGGAAGTCCTGGATTGAAATCTGGTCTCAGACACTTCCAACCTATGTGACTGTAGTTGCGTAGAAATTACCACTCTTGTGCTTTGGAACCAATACTTAATATTAATTCTAAAAAAGAAGGTAAAGGATTCTATTTTTTTAAATAACATTATAAATTATTATATCATAAAAACTCGCTATAAGGGGGAATTGGGTGTTAAATGTCATTAGAAACCACACAATTTTCAGACAACAAAACTGAGGTTCATAATAATGGACCCCCAAATCACAATGAAAGTTAGCAGCAAATTCAAGATAAGAACTCCCACCTAAAATCCAATGTTAAATTTGTTAATTTCTAAGTCAGAAGAAAATCTTGAATGTTATCTTAAAGTCATATTTTTTTAATTTGGTGATCATAATAGTCAATAGAAGATTAAATAATAGTCATAATATTGAGTAGAGGTTTAAATGTATGGATTAATTTGTTGTATGCATTTTGTTTTTAACCTAAAATAAATGTGAGAGATCACAAAGTTTTTCAGATATGTATGTTTTTATGCATGCATTTTATATATACTACACATATGTATAGTTAATGAAAATATGTAGTTAATTAAATTACTTTTATTATTATAAGGGAAAAAATGAATAGATAATTCAAAAATTGACTAAATCTCAAAGTCATTTGGCTTAATTTTGTCCTGATTCTTTGATTAAATTTTGAATGAGTTCATAGCCCCTGAGCACCCATCATTATAGAAATGAAGGGACAGGAACAATATAGAAGAATGATTTCCCAATATCCAATGAGCATCCTCTATGTATGAAGCAACAGAAGATACTAAAGAGGTTATAATCATGCCACCTCAATCTGAGATTCATAGTCCAAACCAAATGGACTTTATCCATTTGATAGGAGATACCAAATAGGAGCAACAGGAGATACCAAAGACATGGATTCTATTTGAACATAGCTTATAATTTCATTGGAAAGATTAAACAACATACATGAAGCAATTATAGAATTATTGTTTGTCCGTCCAATTAGGTACTTCAGTGGATAGAGCATTGGGCATGGAGTCAAGACTTATCTTCCTGAGTTCAAATCTTGCATCAGATATTTACGAGCTGCGTGATGTTGGGCAAGTCACTTAACAGTGTTTGCCTCAGTTCCTCATTTGCAAACTGATCTGGAAAAGGAAATGGAAAAAAATACAGTATCTTTGCCAAGAAAACACCAAATGGGATCATGGAAAATCATACATGGTTTAACAACAACAAAAACATCATATGCACATAACAATTGGGGAATATGCATACATGGAAAATGTGGTTGATTGGCATGGATAATCCATGTAATAGTTATTTTAAAAGGGAGAAATCAATGTCAAATGAATTCATTAGGAAATGTATCACAGCTGGTTTTATTGGGTGATGAATTAATGAAAACGGTAAGAGCATTAAAAATGGTTGATGGATTTGATGATATCTAAAATTTGTAGAGTGCTTTTAGGTTTGCAAAATTATTGCATGTATTGACTTATTTGATCCTTACAATAATATTGTAAAGCAAGTGCTATTAATATTGCATCTTTCCAGTTGAATAAACTAAAGGAGACAAAGGTTCTATGACATGCTCAGATCACACATCTGGTATGTATCTGAAACAAGATTCAAATTTTGACATTGGTAACACCAGGTTCATTATTCTAACCACTGTGTGTAGAGGCATGGCAGAAGGAGTGGGAGAAAGACTAATTAGATGTATATTAATGAAATGTTCATGTTGAGGCACAAAGGAAGATTAAGGCCACCTATTTATGCTCATTCCCAAAGTGTAGTAAGCAATCTTAAATGTTGGTGAGCTTTTCTACATTAGAACTCTTTATTAAAAGTTTGGATAATCATTTCCTTGGAATATTGTAGAAGACATTCCAAGTTAGCTATGAAATTAAATAGAAGCTTTCAAGCCCCCTGTAATTCTGAGATGACCTAATTCTATGAGACACAAATCTGGCCTGTGCCTATCTCCCAACCTCACCTGAGCTACTTCTTACTCCCCATGGAAGTACCAAATTGTTCATAGTCTCTCAAAATTAAAGAGAAATTAGTCCATTATAAATAGTGACACAGAGACCTGTAAAATTAATTGAGACTTCAAGTCAAGATGGAGGCTTAGAGGCAGCAAAAGTTCAGACCTCTGAAAACCCTTTCTTACTGATCACAAACTGAATGCTCCTAGGGGATTGAAATTCAAACTTAACAACAGGACAGAGCCAGGGAACCCTCCTTCGGGATTCAGATCAAAAGGTACACCCCCAAAAAGCTGGAATCCTAGAACACTCGGGTCTAAGGGGAAGGCAGAAGGAAGGTCGGAGGACCCCCCCCCCCCCAAACCAGAGAGCTGAGCCCGCAGCAGCAGTGGTAACCTCAGGGCCTGCAAAGGTGTTGTTTTGAAGGGTGTACCTTGAAAGCAACCTGGGCCAGTCTCGGGGTGTCCAAAACAGACAGCAGGGAAGCAGCCTGAGAGAGATGTGGGGAGACTATAGCCCCCTGGCTGGGACCTTCCATAGGACTGTCACCAGAGGTTTTTGCTTTGGGGCACATCCAGACCAACCCGGCTGAACCAGGAGCCCTCAGAGCTCAAGGAGGCCAGGACATCTCTCCCCTTAGAGTACAGGGCCCTCTGAAAGGACAGGAACCTCAGGGCTGGAAAAGGCACTGAGGTACCTTGCAGACAGTGCTGTGCCAGGCTCAGAGTGTGGAAGTAAGGTAGAAGAGAATCAACTAGAGGGAACTGAGAGAAGTAACACCCAAAAGGCCGGCAGGCAGGGGAGGGCAGACCCTGGGCTTCCCTGAGAAGACAGCATAGCTGAAGAGAATGGACAATCTTCCTGGGCCTAAAGCCTCAGACAATCAGACAGATACACTAAGAGCCAATGCCCCTCACTCATATTTCTGAAGGGAAAGGGAAAGAAAAACCATAGAGATGGCAAATGGTACAGAAGTGCAAAAGCCTCCAAACAACAAGAAGAGCAAGAAGAAGGGGTGACTTTGGACACATTTTATGGAGCAAAAATACAAAATACAGAGGAGACAGAAGAGGAAACACAAACAAATGCTCCAAAACCTTCCAAAGGAAATGGTAATTCTCCACAAACTCTTGAAGAATTCAAATTGGAAACTATCAAAAAGATGGAAGCCTTCTGGCAGGAAAAATGGGAAACAATGCAAAAAGGAACTCAGCAATCTGAGAGACCAAAATATGCAAATGCAGCAACAGCTCAAAGCCTCAAAAAACAGGTCAGACCAAACTGAAAAGGAAAACCAGTCTTTAAAGGTCAGAATAAGGCAACTGGAAGACAATTATCTTGCAAAAGAGCAAGAATTAATAAAGCAAAATCAAAAAACTAAAGAAGTAGAAGATAACACAAAATATCTCACTGACAAGGTGACAGACCTGGAAAACAAAGGAAGGAGAAACAATCTGAGAATCATTGGTGTACCATAAAAGCCAGAAATAAACAGTAATCTTGATATCATAATACAAGATATCATCAAAGAAAACTGCCCAGAGATTCTAGAACAAGGGGACAAAATATGCATTGAAAGAGTCCACAGAACACCCTCTACACTAAATTCCCAAAAGACAACTCCCAGGAATGTAATTGCCAAATTCCAAAGCTTCCAAGCAAAAGAAAAAAAAATCTTATAAGAAGCCAGAAAAAGACAATTTAAATATAAAGGAATACCAATCAGGCTCACACAGGACCTAGCAATTTCCACTCTGAATGACGATAAGGTCTGGAACACGATATTCAGAAAAGCAAGAGAGCTGGGTCTTCAACCAAGAATCAGCTATCCATCAAAATTGACCATATACTTCCAGGGGAAAGTATGGGCATTCAACAAAATAGAAAATTTCCAAGTGTTTGTAAAGAAAAGACCAGAGCTCTGTGGAAAGTTTGATATCCAAACGCAAAGAGCAAGAGAAACATGAAAAGTTAAATATAAAGGAAAGGGAAAAGGAGAAAAATGTTATCTTTTTCTTTTATTCAAACACTCTTCTATAAGGACTACATTTATGTCAAATTATATATATATATATTAATATGTGGGGAAAATATAATGTGCACCTCTCAAAAATTGTATGCATCATTAGAGTACCAAGAAGAATCATGCAAAAGGAAAGTTTGGGGCATAAAGATGAAATAAAGAAAGGGGGGGATAGAAAGAAAAAGGGAGGGAGGAATCAGTGATAATACTAAGATATACTTTAAGAAGTATAAAAAACTAAATAGAATAATCTTTCTCACACAAAGATACACATGGGAAGGGGAGGGGAAGAATTCTCCTATATGTAGGAGAAGAAGAGTTTTTACTTATACCTTACTCTCAGTGAAATCAACTCTGAGAGGGAAGAGCATCCAGATCCATTGGGATATTGAATTTTATCTTATCCAATAGGTTAAGGGAGAAGGAAAAACCAAAGGGTGGAGGGAACACAAAAAGGGAGGGAAGGAGAGGGGGATGGGGAAGGGAACAAAAAGGGAGGCATTAGAAAGGGAAACATATCATGGGAGGGGACTAGGGGGACCGATTTAAAGTAAATCACTGGCTTAAAAGGTAATAGCTAAAGACAAAAGGTCAGAATTAGGGAAGGATATCAAAATGCCAGGGAGTCCACAAGTGACAATTATAACTTTGAAAGTGAATGGGATGAACTCACCCATAAAACGTAGACAAATAGCAAAATGGATTAGAATCCAAAACCCAAGTAACACACATGAGGTGGGTAGACACTCACAAGGTCAGAATTAAAGGATGGAGTAAGACCTTCTGGGACTCAACTGATAGAAAGAAGGCAGGAGTTGCAACCATGATATTTGACAAAGCCAAAGCAAAAATAGACCTGATTAAAAGGGATAGGGAAGGTAATTATATTTTATTAAAAGGGACTTTAGATAATGAGAAAGTATCACTAATCAACATGTATGCGCCCAATAGTATAGCACCCAAATTTCTAATGGAGAATCTAGGAGAATTGAAGGAGAAAATAGACAGTAAAACCATATTAGTGGGAGATTTGAACCAACCACTATCAAATTTAGATAAATCAAATCAAAAAATAAATAAGAAAGAGGTAAAAGAAGTGAATGAAATATTATAAAAATTAGAGTTAATAGACCTGTGGAGAAAAATAAATAGGGACAAAAAGGAATACACCTTCTTCTCAGCACCATATGGCTTATTCACAAAAATTGACCATATACTAGGTCACAGAACCATGGAATACAAATGCAGAAAAGCAGAAATAATAAATGCAGCCTTTTCAGATCATAAGGCAATAAAAATAATAATCAGTATGGGTACATGGAGAACCAAATCAAAAATTAATTGGAAATAAAATAATACGATACTCCAAAATCGGTTAGTTAGAGAACAAATCATAGAAACAATTAATGATTTTATCGAGGAAAAAGGCAATGGTGAGACATCCTTTCAAACCTCATGGGATGTAGCCAAAGCATTAATCAGAGGAAAATTCATATCCCTGAGTGTATATATTAACAAACTAGGGAGGGCAGAGATCAATGAATTGTAAATGCAAATAAAAAAAACTTGAAAGCGAACAAATTAAAACCCCCCAGAAGAAAACCAAACTAGAGATCCTAAAAATTAAGGGAGAATAATAAAATCGAAAGTGATAGAACTATGAAACTAATAAATAAGACTAGAAGTTGGTACTTTGAATAAACAAACAAAATAGACAAAGTACTGGTCAATCTAATTAAAAAAAGGAAAGAAGAATCTTGCTGTTTTCCATTTGCTTAATTTTGGTCATTAGGGACTGGTTTTGCTTTTCAGCTTTTCCTGCCCTTCTATTAGCTGCACTCTTTGTGGTGGCCAAAAATTGGAAAATGAGGGGATGCCCTTCAATTGGGGAATGGTTGGACAAATTGTGGTATATGTTGGTGATGGAATACTATTGTGCTAAAAGGAATAATAAAATAGAGGAATTCCATGGAGCCTAGAACGACCTCCAAGAAGTGATGCAGAGCGAAAGGAGCAGAACCAGGAAAACATTATACACAGAGACTGATACACTGTGGTACAATAGAAGGTAATGGACTTCTCCATTAGTGTCAATGCAATGTCCCTGAACAATCTGAAGGGATCTAAAAAACATTATCCACGAGCAGAGGATAAACTGTGAGAGTAAAAACACCAAGGAAAAGCAACTGCTTGACTACAGGGGGAAGGGGATACGACTGAGGAGAGACTCTAAAAGAACACTCTAATGCAAATACCAACAACATGGAAATAGGTTAGAACCAAGAACACATGTGATACCCAGTGGATTCATGTGTCATCTATGGGAAAGGTGGTGGGAAGCGGGGAGGGGGGGGAGAAGGAAAAGGAAATGATCTTTCTTTCCAATGAATAATGTTTGGAAATGACCAAATAAAATAATGTTTAAAGTGAAAAAAAAGAATGTCTTCTTGCTGCCTAGAATCAAACCTAAATTTGCTTTTTTGGAAACTGGTATTCATTGCTCCTGGTTCTACATTCAAGGGCCAAATGGAGCAATTTTGTTCTGAAACAGATTTGTTCTTTATTCGTCTTTTTCTAATCTGTTTTTACCCCATGTATTTTTCTCATCTGTTTCTTTTAAAAATACTTTCTTATTTTGTAACCAGCAAAAAAAAAAGGAAAGATGTTTAAAAACAAAAAAAATGTTTAAAACAAACAAACCATCAAAAAATCTAAATTGAATTTAGAATGGATTCAATAGAAAATAAAGAACACTTTTAAAAAGACAATTAACTGTCCCAATGGCTCTTTCAAGGGTATTTGCAGTCTTAAAATTATAGAATTTTAAATGGACATCTAATATACTCTGCTCATTTTACCACTTTGTCTTGAAACACCAATTGATATATCTGCTGTAAAATATTTTTTTTTCATAAGTGGTGTATACTCAACAAAGGGTTACAGAAAAAAACCCTAAAAATTAAATAGAAACTAAACAACTTTATCCTAAAGATTGAATGGTTCAAAGAATAAGCCATAGAAATAATCAACAAATCCGTCAAAGAGAATGACAAGGAGACAACATACCAATTATTTTTGGTTACAATCAAGGTAGGAATTACAGGAAAGTCCTATCTGTAAATGCTTACATCAATAAAAGAGAAAAAGGACAAATCAATGAATTGGGCATGCAGCCAGAAAAAACTATACAAAGAACAAGTTACAAATCCTCAATTAAACAACAAATCACAAATCCTGAAAATAAAAGACATTAATAAAATGGAAAGTAAGAAAACCATTGAACTGGCATGTGAGACAAGGAGCTGATATTACAGGAAAAAAAAACCCAAAAATTCATTGTCATCATCAAAAGTCATTCATTAATTTGATAAAAAAAAGTCTGAAGAAAAACAAATTAGAATATCTAAAATGAAAAGGACAAATTCATAACCAATGAAGAGGAACGTAAAGCCATTATTAGGAGCTATTTTGCCCAATTATATGTAAATAAATATGACAATCTAAATGAAATAGATGAATATTTTAAAATGTATAAATATCCTAGATGATGAGAATAGAATAATTTAACAAATCTACCTCAGAAAAAGGAATTAAACAAGTTATCTATTAATTCTCTAAAAAAAGTCCCACAGCAGATGGATTCACAAGTGAATTTTTCTTCTTCTTTATACCTAGTTTATTCTTTGATTTAATTGATTAACTTAATGTAGAGTGCAGGTAAGCTTCACCCATACAAAATGAGGAAAGTGGGTCCAGGAAAAAGAAGGTTTTCTTTTTACCCCCAAAGGACACACAGTGACACTCAAGCCTAGAGTTTAGGTCTTTTGGATCTCATTTATTACTATTAGGTTAGGCCATCCAGCAAAAATATTTCTTGGGCCAGGAAAAGATGGATAGTTAGATGTTGCTGTTGATGATGTTGATGTTGTTGTTGATGATGATGATGATGATGATGACTGAATTTGGAGTTGGAGGTTTTCCTTCAATTTGAACCTTTCTGACCCTTCCCACTGTAATGATTAATATGTTCTTGGAGACTATTTGCAACCTCTTTCACCCATCCATTGTATTGGTCTTCTCCCCCTTCCCCCACCCCATGCACTTGTTTATGAAATATAAAATTACTCCATTTTATTTCTTTTCCCATTTATCTTCATATTATCCTCTGTTTTATTCCTAGTTCTATCTATATCTATATATATATATGTGTATTTGACATTTCATTCTATAAAATTTGTCACTATTACCTCTAAGTACATTTTTTCTAGTTACTGTAAGGGGGAGAAATTTAAGGGGTTTTTATAAAATGTTGGACTGTATTATTTAAGAATAGGGTTGCCAGGAATTTTAATTAATCCCAAGAGATTTATTTAACAATGTGTTTACAAAATATTGAAAGCATGAAAATAAGAAAATGAGAGAGAGGATAGGGTAAGATATCTAGCCTAAACACTAAGTATTTGCTCTGACCCCTGACTCAAAAACAGGCAGTAGAGTTTAGCATTTAGCTGGAGAGGCCTTGACCCTTGTAGCCAAGGACCCAGGGAGCCTCTCTCAAGAGGTTAGGTCTCTTCTGAGGTTATTTTCTCCAGAAAAATCCAGGAAAGAAGTCAGCTCTTTCATTCACCACATGTCAGTCCAAAGGGAAAAAGAAATTCAAGGACAGTCTCATCAAGTCTAAAGTCTCAGGTTCAGTCAGCAAATTCTTCATCAGCCTCCAACTCAAACTCAGAACTCCAAAGAATGAGAGCACTCAGAAATCCCAAACATGAAGAATCCTCTCACAGGAAGTTCTAACTCCTTTTAAATACACTTCTTTGAATCACTTCCTGTGATTTCCTCTTCTTTACATGGACAAATCATCGTCTAAAGCTTTGCTTAGGACTGACCAGGGGGCAGTCAGTCAATTCTGATTTATCACCCACTATTGCACACGTGGGTCACAGACCTCCCCCACTCAATTTTGAGTGGAGTGTTTACACTTTTGGTGATTAAATCTAGAAATGAGCAGGGGAGGTAATTTAATCTTCACACTACCATTATGATAATAATTCTTAAGAAATAACAATATCATCTTTTCTTATAGGAATACAAATCATTTGAACTTATTGTGTCACTTAAAAAAAGTTTTTTGTTTGTTTGCTTTTTTCCCTTTCTTAATTAATTTTGGTGATTCTCTTGAGTCCTGTATCTGGGCATCAAATTTTCTGTTTAAGCCAGGTCTTTTCTTCATGAATGCTTGGAAACATTTTATTTTATTAAATAAAAATAACTCCCTTGCAAGAATATAGCCAATTTTTCTGGGTAGTTGATTCTTGGTTATATACCCAGTTCCCATGCTTTCTGGAATATCATATTCCATAACTTCCAGTCCTTCACTGTGGATGCATCCAGGTCTTGTGTTATCCTTACTGTGGTTCCATGATATCTGAATGGTTTCTTTTTAGCAGTTTGTAGTATCTTTTCCTTGGTCTGGTAGTTCTTGGACTTGGCTATAACATTCCTGGGCATTGTCAATTGAGGATTAAATGCAGGAGGTGATCTGTGGATTCTTTCAATCTCCACTTTTCCCTCTTATTAAAAAATGTCAGGGCAATTTTCTTGGATAATTTCCTGTAGAATGATGTCCAGGCTTTTTCTTTTGTCATGATTTTCTGGGAGTCTGATAATTCTTAAACTGTCTCTTCTGGATCTATTTTCCAGGTCTTTAGTTTTATCAATGAGGAGTTTTCATATTTTCCTCAATTTTTTTCATTCTTTTGATTTTGTTTTATAGACCATTGCTGCCTTTTGAAGTCATTTGCTTCTATGGTTGGATTCTAATTTTTAAAAACTTAATTTCATCTCTGGCTTTTTGTCATCCTTCCCCTTCTGGTCTGTTTTTCCTTTGTAAGTCATCTTTCACTTTCTTTGCCTTGTTTTCAAGCTGTTCATTTCTGGCATTCAAAACACTATTTTCTTATTTTAGTTTATGTACCTCTGTTTCCAGTTGACCTATTTTGCTTTTTAAGTTCTTTTCCCAATTGTCTTCAGCCTCTCTTAATGTTTTCTTGAATTGTGTTTTGAGTTCTTCCAAAGCCTGAGTTCAATTATCTGGAGTTACTGCGTTTTTGATTATTATTCCTTGGTCCTTATCTGTTCTATTTGTTCTTTGTTCATTACCTATATAGAATCCATCAATTGTCACTTCATTTTTTTTTCTGTTGTTTACTCATATTTTATTTTCTTTCTTTGATCCTTCTTATTGGCTGTGATCTTGTTCCTCTGACTATTTGCTGAATCTATGGGTTTGGGCTATTCTGTCCAGAAGGGGCTTCTTCTCTGCTCTGCTGACTGACTAGACTAGGCTGATGGAGTATTAATGAACCCTGAGTTCAGATCATCCCTGGCTTGCAGCAGAAGTTCAAAGTATAGGTGAAGGTTTGGAGGCTGAAGGAAGTTGACCTTCCCTTCATTTTATCAAGATATTCTCTCACAAGTGAATTCTACCAAATATAAAAAAAACCCAATTAATTCCAAAACTATGTAAAGAATCTGGAAAACTGAGGAAGGAGACCTACTAAATTTCTTTTATGATGCAAATATGGTATTGATACCTAAGCCAGGATGTGAAAAAAAACAGAAAAATAAACCATAGACTAATCTCCCTATTCAATATTGATGCAAAAAAATTAAATAAAATATTGTAAAGGTGGTTACAGCAATATATCCCAATGCTCATACACCATGACCAGGCAGGTTTTATACCAGGAATGAAGGGATGATTCAACATTAAGAAAACCACCAGCATAATAAACCATATCAATAACAACCAGTAGAAACAATATGATTATCTCAATATATGCAGAAGTTTTTTTTAATATAGCATTCATTCCTACTAAATACACTAGAGACATTTAAATAAATGGAACATTTTTCAAAATGATAAATTACATTTTTCTGAAACTACCAGCATACATAATCTGCAATAGGGATAAACTAGAAATCTTCCCAATCAGATCAGGAGTGAAGCAAGAATGTCAATTATCAACACTTCTTTACAATATTGTACTAGAAATGTTTTAGCAATAAGAAAATAACAAGAAATTTAAAGAATTAAAGGAGGCAATGAAAAAATAAAGCTATTACTCTTTGCAAATGATATAATGTATACTTAGAAAGTCAATACAAAAAACTCAAAACAATAAATTTAGCAAAGGTGCAAGGTATAAAACAAACCCACATTAATCATTAGCATTTACTGTACTGCCAATAATAACTGCCAATAATGTCTAACACCTAGAGATAGAAAGAGAAATGACCAGGGGCAGTATCTCAATGAATAGACTTCTGGAAAGTAATAGAGTTTGCTTTTATTAAGACTTGGATGGTATTTGAAGTCCAGAAATCCCACTTGTCTGACATGCTGACTGTCCCTGTTGGCTCTTGTTGTTTAGCCAAGGTTATATGGCTAATCCAGCCCACCACTCTCTCTTTCTTTGTTTTATGTTTTAAATCTGACTGCGAATTTCTTCAATATAATGCTGTTTAATGGTTCAAATAATAAAATAAGGAGAGAGGTTCATGGAATAGGAGGCCCTTAAGATTGTTTTTGTCCTACTTCAGCTGAGCCAAAATGGCTCAGTCACAGCTTCTCTTTCTCCTTCTTCTCTAATCACTGTCATTATGTTAAAATAAAAAGATATAAAGTGTCCTTCTTGAGAAGATCAACAGATGAAGGGTCTTCAGGGTGACTCTGTGAAGTTCAAGGGATCAGCCCCTTTCAGCAGTAGTTGTTTTTCTTTTGCTTTCTTGTATTGGACATCTAAAGATGTCAGACTTGTTCTCCCTTTAAGGCAAGGGAATTGGAGGCAAGGCTCTGTCACCACAGGTTGGGATCTTGAGCTTGGGTCCTAGATCCTGTCCCATTAGAGTTCTCAGGGCAAAGACGTTTCTTTTATTTCTTTTTTTCTTCTTTTTTTTGGTTACAATACTCACTTTATTTCCCTCCATCCCCTCCATCTACCCTTCCATAGCAGACATGCAATTTCATGGGGAATTACTTGTGTCCTTGATCAGAACCTATTTCCATGTTGTTGTTTGCACTAGGATGTTCATTTAGAGTCCACATCCCCCAAAATGTCCCTTCGAACCATGTATTCAAGCAGTTGTTTTTCTTTGGTGTTTTTACTCCCACAGTTTGTCCACTGAATATGGATAGTGGTTTTTCTCGTAGATTCCTCCAAGTTGTTCAGCGTCATTGCATTGCCATTAATGGAGAAGTCCATTACATTCAATTGTACCACAGGGTATCAGTCTGTGTACAATGTTTTACTGGTTCTGCTCCTCTCACTCTGCATCACTTCCTGGAGGTTGTTCCAGTCCCCATGGGATTCCTCCATTTTATTATTCCTTTTAGCACAATAGTATTCCATCACCAACATATACCACAATTTGTTCAGCTATTCCCCAATTGAAGGGCATACTCTCATTTTCCATTTTTTGGCCACCACAAGAGCACAGCTATAAATATTCTTGTAAAAGTCTTTTTCCTTATTATCTCTTTGGGATACAAACCCAGCAGTGCTATGTCAGGATCAAAGGGCAGACAGTCTTTTAGCACCCTTTGAGCATAGTTCCAAATTACGCTCCAGAATGGTTGGATCAATTCACAACTATACCAGCAATGCATTAATGTCCCAACTTTGCCACATCCCCTCCAGAATTCATTACTTTCCTTTGCTGTCATGTAAGCCAATCTGCTAGGGTGTTAGGTGATACCTCAGAGTTGTTTTGATTTTCATCTCTCTGATTATAAGAGATTTAGAACACTTTTTAACATTCTTATTAATAGTTTTGATATCTTTGTCTGAAAATTGCCTATTCATATCCCTTGCCCATTTATCAACTGAAGAATGGCTTGATGTTTTTGTACAATTAGTTTAGTTCTTTATAAATTTGAGTAATTAGACCTTTATCAGAGGTTTTTGCAATGAAGATTGTTTCCCAATTTGTTGCTTCCCTTCTAATTTTGGTTGCATTAGTTTTGTTTTTACAAAAGCCTTTTAATTTGGTGTAATCAAAATAATTGATTTTACATTTTGCGATTTTTTTCTAGCTCTTGCTTGGTTTTAAAGTCTTTCATTTCCCAAAGATCTGACAAGTATACTATTCTGTGTTCATCTAATATGCTTATAGTTTCCTTCTTTATATTCAGGTCATTCATCAATTCTGAGTTTATCCTGGTGTAGGGTGTGAGATGTTGATCCAAACCTAATTTCTCCCATACTGTCTTCCAATTTTCCCAGCAGTTTTTATCAAATAGTGGGGTTTTTTTAATAAGGGTTTTTTTTTTATTTTAATATATTTTATTTGAACATTTCCAAGCATTATTCGTTAAAGACATAGATCATTTTCTTTTCCTCCCACCCACCCCCCATAGCCGACGCGTAAGTCCACTGGGCATTAGATGTTTTCTTGATTTGAACCCATTGCTTTGTTGATAGTATTTGCATTAGAGTGTTCATTTAGAGTCTCTCCTCTGTCATGTCCCCTCAACCTCTGTATTCAGGCAGTTGCTTTTCCTTGGTGTTTCCACTCCCATAGTTTATCCTTTGCTTATGAATGGTGTTTTTTTTCTCCTGGATCCCTGCAAGTTGTTCAGGGACATTACACTGCCACTAATGGAGAAGTCCATTACGTTCGATTATACCACAGTGTATTAGTCTCTGTGTACAATGTTCTCCTGGTTCTGCTCCTCTCGCTCTGCATCACTTCCTGGAGGTTATTCCAGTCTCCATTGAACTCCTCCACTTTATTATTCCTTTTAGCACAATAGTATTGATCACCAACATATACCACAGTTTGTTCAGCCATTCCCCAATTGATGGGCATCCCCTCGTTTTCCAGTTTTTGGCCACCACAAAGAGCGCAGCTATGAATATTTTTGTACAAGTCTTTTTGCCCATTATCTCTTTGGGGTACAGACCCAGCAGTGCTATGGCTGGGTCAAAGGGTAGATATTCTTTTGTCGCCCTTTGGGCATAGTTCCAAATTGCCCTCCAGAATGGTTGGATCAGTTCACAACTCCACCAGCAATGCATTAATGTCCCTACTTTGCCACATCCCCTCCAGCATTCATTACTTTCCTTTGCTGTTATGTTAGCCAATCTGCTAGGTGTGAGGTGATACCTCAGAGTTGTTTTGATTTGCATCTCTCTGATTATAAGAGATGTAGAGCACTTCTTCATGTGCTTGTTAATAGTTTTGATTTCTTTATCTGAGAACTGCCTATCCATTTCCCTTGCCCATTTATCAATTGGAGAATGGCTTGATTTTTTGTATAATTGATTTCGCTCATTATAAATATGAGTAATTAAACCTTTGTCAGAGGTTTCTATGAAGATTTTTTCCCAATTTGTTGTTTCCCTTCTGATTTTAGTTACATTGGTTTTGTTTCTACAAAAGCTTTTTAGTTTGATGTAGTCAAAATTATTTATTTTACATTTTGTGATTCTTTCTATATCTTGCTTGGTTTTAAAGCCTTTCCCCTCCCAAAGGTCTGACATGTATACTATTCTGTGTTTACCCAATTTACTTATGGTTTCCTTCTTTATGTTTAAGTCACTCACCCATTTTGAATTTATCTTGGTGTAGGGTGTGAGGTGTTGATCTATTCCTAGTCTCTCCCACACTGTCTTCCAATTTTCCCTACAGTTTTTATCGAATAGTGGATTTTTGTCCCAAAAGCTGGGATCTTTGGGTTTATCGTATACTGTCTTGCTGAGGTCGCTTTCCCCCAGTCTATTCCACTGATCCTCCTTTCTGTTTCTTAGCCAGTACCAAATTGTTTTGATGACTGCTGCTTTGTAATATAGTTTTAGTTCAGGGACTGTAAGGCCCCCATCATATGTGTTTTTTTTTTTCATTATTTCCCTGGATATCCTTGATCTTTTGTTCTTCCAAATGAACTTTGTTATGGTTTTTTCTAAATCAGTGAAGAAGTATTTTGGTAGTTCAATGGGTATGGCACTAAATAGATAAATAAGTTTGGGTAGGATGGTCATTTTTATTATATTTGCTCGTCCTATCCATGAGCAGTTAATGTTTTTCCATTTGCTCAAGTCTAGTTTTAGTTTTGTGTCGAGTGTTTTGTAGTTGTGTTCATATAGTTCCTGTGTTTGTCTCCTGAGATAGATTCCTAGGTATTTTATTTTGTCTAAGGTGATTTTGAATGGGATTTCACTTTCTAGTTCTTGCTGCTGAGCTGTGTTGGAAATATATAGAAATGCAGATGACTTATGTGGGTTTATTTTGTATCCTGCAACTTTGCTAAAGTTGTTGATTATTTCAATTAGCTTTTTGGTTGAATCTCTAGGATTCTTTAAGTAGACCATCATGTCATCCGCAAAGAGTGATAACTTGGTCTCCTCCTTGCCTATTTTGATGCCTTCAATTCCTTTATCTTCTCTAATTGCTACTGCTAGTGTTTCTAGTACAATGTCAAATAGTAGAGGTGATAATGGGCATCCTTGTTTCACTCCTGATCTTATTGGGAATGCATCTAGTTTATCCCCATTGCAGATGATATTAGCTGATGGTTTTAGATATATACTGTTTATTATTTTTAGGAATGACCCTTCTATTCCTATGCTTTCTAGTGTTTTTAATAGGAATGGGTGTTGTATTTTATCAAAGGCTTTTTCTGCATCTATTGAGATAATCATGTGGTTCTTGCTAGTTTGCTTGTTGATGTGGTCAATTATGTGGATGGTTTTCCTAATGTTGAACCAGCCCTGCATCCCTGGTATGTATCCTACTTGATCATGGTGAATGATCCTTCTGATCACTTGCTGGAGTCTTTTTGCTAGTATCCTATTTAAGATTTTTGCATCTATATTCATTAGGGAGATTGGCCTATAGTTTTCTTTCTCTGTTTTTGACCTGCCTGGTTTTGGAATCAGTACCATGTTTGTGTCGTAAAAGGAGTTTGGTAGAACTCCCTCTTTGCTTATTATGTCAAATAGTTTGTATAGTATTGGGATTAACTGTTCTCTGAATGTTTGATAGAATTCACAGGTGAATCCATCAGGCCCTGGGGACTTTTTCTTAGGAAGTTCGTTGATGGCTTGTTGGATTTCAATTTCTGATATGGGATTATTTAAGAATTCTATTTCCTCTTCTGTTAGTCTAGGCAGTTTGTATTTTTGTATATATTCATCCATTTCTCCTAAATTAGTGTATTTATTGCCATATAATTGGTCAAAGTAATTTCTAATGATTGCCTTAATTTCATCTTCATCGGAGGTGCTGGCCCCCTTTTCATCTTTAATGCTGTGAATTTGCTTTTCTTCCTTCCTTTTTTTTAATTAGATTGACCAGTACTTTGTCTATTTTGTTTGTCTTTTCAAAGTACCAGCTTCTTGTCTTATTTATTAAATCAATAGTTCTATCACTTTCAATTTTATCAATTTCTCCCTTAATTTTTAGGATTTCTAGTTTGGTTTTTTGCTGGGGGGTTTTAATTTGATAGCTTTCGAGTTTTTTCATTTGCATTTCCAATTGATTGATCTCTGTTCTCCCTTGTTTGTTAATATAAGCATTCAGGGATATGAATTTACCTCTGATTACCGCTTTGGCTGCATCCCAAAAGGTTTGAAAGGATGTTTCGCCATTGTCATTTTCCTCGATGAAATTATTAATTGTTTCTATGATTTCTTCTTTAACTAAACGGTTTTGGAGTATCATATTGTTTAATTTCCAATTGGTTTTAGATTTGGTTTTCCATGTACCATTACTAATCATTATTTTTATTGCCTTGTGATCTGAGAAGGCTGCATTCATTATTTCTACTTTTTTGCATTTGTGTGCTATGTTTCTGTGACCTAATGTATGGTCAATTTTTGTGAATGTGCCATGTGGTGCTGAGAAGAAGGTGTATTCCTTTTTATCCCTATTTATTTTTCTCCATATGTCTACTAATTCTAATTTTTCTAAGATTTCATTCACTTCTTTTACCTCTTTCTTATTTATTTTTTGATTTGATTTATCTAAATTTGATAATGGTTGGTTTAAGTCTCCCACTATTATGGTTTTATTGTCTATTTCTTCCTTCAATTCTCCTAGTTTCTCCATTAGAAATTTGGGTGCTATATTATTTGGTGCATACATGTTGATTAATGATATTTCCTCATTGTCTAGGGTCCCTTTTAACAAAATATAATTACCTTCCCTATCCCTTTTGATCAGGTCTATTTTTGCATTGGCTTTATCAGATATCATGATTACCACTCCTGCCTTCTTTCTATCAGTTGAAGCCCAGAAGGTCTTACTCCATCCTTTAATTCTGACCTTGTGGGTGTCAACCCGCCTCATGTGTGTTTCTTGAAGACAACATATGGTAGGGTTTTGGATTCTAATCCATTCTGCTATTCGTCTACGTTTTATGGGTGAGTTCATCCCATTCACGTTCAAAGTTATGATTGTCATTTGTGGACTCCCTGGCATTTTGATTGCCTTCCCTAATTCTAACCTTTTCTTCTTCGGCTCTACCTTTTAGTCCAGTGATTTACTTTGAAACAGTCCCCCTTGTCCCCTCCCTTGATGTTTCCCTTTTTAGTCCCTCCCTTTTTGTTCCCTCCCCCTCCCCCCTCTCTTTCCCTCCCTTTTTGTTCTCCCTCTCCCCCTCCCCCCCTTGGTTTTCCCTTCTCCTTACCCTTGTTGGGTAAGATAGAATTCAAGATCCCAATGGATCTGGATGTTTTTCCCTCTGAGAGCTGATTTCCCTGAGATTGAGGTTTAAGTACCCCCCGCCTCTCTTCCTCTCCTTCTTATAGGAGTTTTCTTCCCCTCCCCTTCCCATGTGAATCTTTGTGTGAGAACGATTATTCTATTTGGTCTTTCTTTACCCCCTATTTATACATTACATTTTCCCCACATGTTGGTATACATAGATTGATATAAATGTAGTCCTTATAGAAGAGAGTTTGAGTAAAAGAAGAAGATAACATTTTTCCCCTTTCCTTAATATTTACCTTTTCAGGTATTCCTTGCTCTTTGATTTTCGGTATCAAACTTTCCACAGAGCTCTGGTCTTTTCTTTGCAAAAAGTTGGAAATCTTCTATTTTGTTGAATGCCCATACTTTCCCTTGGAAGTATATAGTCAGTTTTGCTGGGTAGTTGATTCTTGGTTGGAGACCCAGCTCTCTTGCCTTTCTGAAGATCATGTTCCATGCCTTACGATCATTCAGAGTAGAACTTGCAAGGTCTTGTGTGACCCTGATTGGCATTCCTTTATATCTAAATTGTCTTTTTCTGGCTTCCTGTAGGATTTTTTCTTTTGTTTGATAGCTTTGGAATTTGGCAATTACATTCTTGGGAGTTGTCTTTTGGGGGTTTAGTGTAGAAGGTGTTCTGTGAGCTCTGTCAGTGGCTGTATTGCCCCTTTGTTCTAGAATCTCTGGGCAATTTTCTTTGATTATATGTTGTATCACCATGTCCAGTTTGGTGTTTATTTCTGGCTTTTCTGGGAGTCCAATTATTCTTAAATTATCCCTTCTCCCTCTATTTTCCAGATCTATCACCTTGTTGGTGAGATATTTTATGTTCTCTTCTAATTTCTTGGTGTTTTGGCTTTGCTTTATTAGTTCTTGCTTTAAAGCCTGGTTTTCTTTTACAGTTTGGTCAAACTGGTTTTGTAGATGCGTGAATTTCTTTTGCATTATTTCCCACTTTTCCTCCCAGAGGGCTTCCATCTTTTTGGTCATTTCTGATTCAAATTCTTCATGGGTTTGTGGAGAGTTTCCATTTCCTTTGGAAGATTTTGGATAATTTTCTTGTATATCTTCTTCTATCTGCTCTGTATTTTGTATTTTGGCTCCATAGAATGTGTCCAAAGTCGCCCCTTTCTTCTTATTTTTCTTGGTATTTTGGGGCTTCTGTGCTTCTGTGGAGTTTGCCATCTCTGAATGTGGAGGATTAGCTTTTCTTATCTCTGTCTGTTGTTCAGAGGCTTTAGTCCTGGGCAGATTGTCGGTTCTATGAGGTTTCCCTGGGTTAAATTGAGTATGCCTTACTGGATCTGGAGTGGAAGGGTTGGACCAGGATGCCACACTCTCTCCCGGCTCTCTGGGTCGGGCTGCTTTCCGGAAGTTGCCTTCAGAATAGCTGGCCGTGAGGCTGTTTCGTCGGCCTGTGGGGGGATGGGCTTCGGCTTCCCAGAGCTCTGAGGGCAGTGACTTTCACTGAGACTCGGATAGCAGGATTCAGCCCGTGAGGCTCTCTTGCCCGCCCTGAGGGTTGCTGTTGTTTCAGACAAGCCTGCTCTCTGCAGCGGGGAGCTCCGAGGGCAGTGACTTACACTGGGACTGGGATAGAAGGCCCTGAGGGTTGCTGTTGTTTTGACCCTGCTCTCTGCCGGGGGAGCTCGAGGGCAGTGACTTTCACTGGGACTCAGATAGAAGGCCCTGAGGGTTGTTGTTCAGACGACCCTGCTCTCTGAGCCCGGCGGGGCTGCGGCTTCCTGGAGCCTTGGACTCTGCGCTCCTACCCCTTAGGTCCGAGTGATCTCGGGTTCTGGCTTTTGAGGGGGGCCGTACCTTTTGATCCGGGTCCAGGTCCAGGAGGGTTCCCAGGGTCTATGCTGTTGATCGTTTTGAATTTCGGCGCCTTAGGAGTTTATAGTTTGAGATCGGTCGGGAAGGGTTTTCCGGAGATCTGAACTTTAGCTTTCTCTAAGCCGCCATCTTAACCGGAAGTCCAAATAGTGGGTTTTAGTCCCTAAAACCGGGATCTTTTGGCTTATCCTAGACTGTCTTGCTGAAATCATTTACCCCTAGTCTATTCCACTGGTCCTCCATTCTGTCTCTTAGCCAATACCAAATTGTTTTGATGCCCACTGCTTTATAGTATAGTTTGAGATCTGGGACTGCAAGTCCTTCTTCCTTTGCATTTTTTTTCCATGATTTCCCTGGTATCTTTGATCTTTTGTTCTTCCAAATGAACTTTGTTATGTTTTTTTTTTTTCTAATTCAGTAAAAAAGTTTTTTGGTAGTTCAATGGGTATGGCACTAAATAAGTAGATTAATTTGGGCAGGATTGTCAATTTTATTATGTTAGCTCATCCTACCCATGAGCAATCAATGTTTTTCCAATTGTTTAGATCGAGTTTTAATTGTGTAGAGAGTGTTTTCTGGTTGTGTTCATATTCCTATGTTTGTCTGGGCAGATAGATTCCTAAGTATTTTATATTGTCTAGGGTGATTTTAAAGGGAATTTCTCTTTCTTATTCTTGCTGCTGAGATGGATTAGAGATATATAGAAATGCTGATGACTTATGCGGGTTTATTTTGTATCCTGTAACTTTGCTAAAGTTGTTGATTATTTCCACTAGCTTTTTGATTGATTCTCTAGGATTCTATAAGTAGACCATCACATCATCTTCAAAGAGTGATAGCTTGGTCTCCTCATTGTCAATTTTAATACCTTCTATTTCTTTTTCTTCTCTAATTACTACTGCTAGTGTTTCTATTATAATGTTAAATAATAGATGTGATAATGGGCATCCTTGTTTCACTCCTGACCTCTTTGGGAAGGCTTCTAGTTTATCCCCATTGCAGATGATATTTGCTGATGATTTTAGATATATACTGTTTATTATTTTTAGGAAAGGCCCTTTTTTTCCTATACTTTCTAATGTTTTCAATAGGAATGGGTGTTGTATTTTATCTAAGGTTTTTTCTGCCTCTATTGAGATACTGATTTTTGTCTGTTTGCTTATTAATATGGTCAATTATGTTGATAGTTTTCTGAATATTGAACCATCCTTGCATTCCTGGTATGAGTCCTACCTTGTAATATTGAATAACCCTTGTGATGACTTGTTGGAGTCTTTTTCTTAGTATCCTATTTAAGATTTTTTGCATCTATATGCATTAGGGAGATTGGTCTATAGTTTTCTTTCTCTGTTTTTGACCTGCCTGGCTTTGGAATTAGTACCATATTTGTGTCGTAAAAGTAATTTGATAGAACTCCTTCTTTGCTTATTCTGTCAAATAGTTTATATAATATTGGGATTACTTGTTCTTTGAATGTTTGATAGAATTAATTTGTGAATCCATCTGGACAAAGACCTTTCTTTTCAGCTTTTTCTCCTACAAGCCTCTTCTCCTGCTCCAACTGCCACTCCCCCATCCCAGCACATTCCAAATGATGGTTTCTCAATCTCAGTTTTCATTTCCACACCATTTAATAATTTTTCAGAAAAAACTAGGTTATGAAAAAGAAAATGATAAATTTTAGAGGAGGTTAGGAAAAATTTGGACACTAATACACTGTCCATGGACATGGGAATTGATGCAACTATATATGCCCAAAGGACCACAAAGCTGTGCATCCCCTTTGACCTAGCAAAACTACTACCAGGTCTATATCCCAAAGAGATCAAAGATAGGTGAAAGGATCTACTTGTACAAAAATATTTATAACATCTTTTTTTTGTGGTGACGAAAAAAACTGGGAACTGAAGGATTTTCCAACAATTGGGGAATGAGTGAACAAGTTGTGGTATGTGACTATAATGGAATTCTATTACACCTTAAAAAGTGAAAAAGATGATCACCAAAAAAAAAAAACAAAACAACTAGAAAGACTTATTTCAAATGATGCAAAGTGAAGTGAACAGAACCAGAAGAATTTTCTAAACAGTAGCAGCAATTAATTGCAATTATCAACTGTGAATGGCTTAACTTTTATCAGCGATGCAAGGATACTGGACAATGCCAAAGGACTCATGACAAAAAAGGTTATCCACTGCAACTGAAGGAACTGACAAAGTCTAAATACATATTAAAACAATATTTTCACTTTATTTTCTCCATGAATTTTTCTCTAGTGTAAGCACTATATTTCATAATATGGTGAACATAGCAGTATCTATTGTATTATAACATGAATAACCTATATCATCTTACCTGCTCTCTTGGGGAAGTTGAAAGAGTAGGAGAGAGAGAGTGTGTGTGGATTGCAAAATGTAAAAAAAAAACAATTATTAACAATTTTATTGATATCTAATCTTGGAAAAATTAATTAAATAAAGGAAACATAATGCACCTTGGAGCTTCCCATTGGACTTCTGCTATTAACATTGTCATCCTGTTTTCATATCTCATTGGATTATGCATTTAGAACTAAAAATAGCCCTGTAGTCTCATTTTTTATATGAGAAACCAAAGAGCAGAGGGTTTATTTGAGTTGACAGTCATGCATAAGACTAGTGACAGTGTGGGGTTTGAAACAAGGTCCTCTGTCTTCCAATTCAGTGACCTATCCATTACAGCATGCAAGTATTTAGGTTAAAAAGAAATTCAGTTTTACACTCAGTAGAGAAATATATTATTATTATCAACATTATCATTGGTGAGTAATATTAATAAACAAAATAAAGATCCTATATTGTATTTAAATTCACATTTGAACAAGGAATCTCTTCTTTGAGCTTGTGCTAACTTCAAAAAGACATGTAAAATATTCTTAGTAAAGTCATTTTCAAAAGTTTTTTCACTGACATCTCTTGGAGTTACATTATTCAGGAGAGATTTGTAATTGCCAACACCTTTTACATTAAAATTTTCCTAACTATTTACAAATGAAGAAGTCTAATTACTTCACAATTTCTGCTTGTGATGTTCAGCAAAAATGTAAAATTCATCCTTTGCCAATCTCTCAGCAGTCTTTTAGTCCTTATAATGACTGCCGACTATTGACTTTTGTTTTTTTGCAGTTGGGTAGACTCATTATGCAGAGAGCTTCCAGAAATATTAATCTCATTTTAATGTATTTTCTGGGTAACTTTGGGGTTCATTTTTATTTCACTATAGGTCAGATGCAGTGGTCTACTAATGGCTTCATAGAAAACAGTAGGCAAAATTTTAATCACTTTGGGTATATTACTTATCTGAAAGAGGTAAACAATACCCTGGTGTTAGGGTAATTATATGCTAATGAAAGACAATTAACCATAGAAAATCTACAATCTTTTATCATTAAAAATCATATCCATTACAAAGTATAGAATCTAAGGAAGATATAATGTGAAAAGATGTTCTGGATGATATACTGAAGAGTGATTATAAAAACCCAAACTATTTTATAGCACATATAAAATTATAAACAGGTATCAGTTCTCTGCTATGCCAGTCTTTGGCTATTGTCACAAGTCTATAGGATTTTCTATATATTCACATGAAAGTAGAAATAGGCTTAATAAAATCAGAACTTTGGATTTCAGATAAGAGGTTAACTTACACTGAGGCTAGAGGAGGAAGAAGAAGACATGTAGGGTATTGATCAAACTTGACATAGTAAATAGAGTTTACTTCAGAGCTGGGAAAGACCCTGGCTAAAGTCCCATCTTTGACACATGTAGGTTGTAAAATTCTAGAAAAGATATTTAGCCACTCAGTGCCCTTAAGCTTCTTTAGAAATACATTTCAGAGTTCTGTCTTTCAACGGGAGAGCAATTTTGTTATTAGGAAATTCCTCTTCCAGTGAAATCTGGATTCAGTGTCCTAACTTTAATAGGAAAAAGAGTAGTAAGAAAGAGATTAGAGGAAGAGAAGCTGGAAGAGGAAATGTTGAGAATGATTTGTAAAACAAACAAACAAACAAAAAGTATATCTTTGTCTTTTACCGCATATTGTTTCTAATCCAATAGAAGAAATGATTTTCTTAAAGTGTAGTATGTCAAAGAAATGAAATATCATTTTGTAAGAAATAGTAAACATAATGTGTTCAGAGAAACCTGAGTGAATTTATAAGAATTGATGAGTGAAATGAGGAGAACCAAGAGAACAATTTATAAAATGAGTTTATAATAATTTAGAATAGTTTATAACAAAGTTATAAAAATAGGATTGTAAAGATATACCACTTTAACAGATACAACCCTTCATTGCATTGCCCAATCAGAATTCCAGAGGACTCTCTTAGAGGGTTTGGTTTGGGTGTTATGGTGGAAGAGAGAAAGAATGGAGTCTCCTTCCCAAAAAAATTTAGGATAAAGAGTTGATGTTATATGCCTCTAAGTCTATTGTCAAGCACCAGTGTATTGACTGCTTTCTTATGCATAATGATGCTAGCTCCAATCTTAATATAATTCAATGCCTGTACCACTGCCATAAAAGCCACATATATTTGAGGGAGAGTGTGCCAGAGAAAGGACATATCAAAGGGTATTTGGGTCCAAGAAATTGCCATATTCACCACAGTGCCTGTAGTGTTTTCTATCATCCCTGCTATTGTGTTGTATATAATACAATATCCCCAGTAGATCATTATAACCCCCATCAGAGTTCCCCAGAACAAACTGTAACATTTTGTTCCTATAATCTCCTACGTTGTCACCAATTGTAGTACCTCACTTAGTTATCAAGATGTTTGATACCAAGTGCTTATTATCTTAGAGTTGATTCTTCTTTTTTTTTTTAGTTTTTAAAACATTATTTTATTTGGTCATTTTCATACATTGTTCATTGGAAACAGATTATTTTCTTTTCCTCCCCCCCCAACCCCCACCACCCCTTCCCTAGCCGACACATGGGTATCACATGTGTCCTTGCTCTGAGCCCATTTCCTTCTTATTGGTATTTGCATTAGGGTGCTCATTTAGCGTCTCTCCTCGATCATGTCCCCTCAACTTCTGTAGTCAAGCAGTTGCTTTTCCTCGATGTTTTTACTCCCTGAGTTTGTCCTCTGCTTGAGGATATTATTTTTTCCCTCGTAGATCGCTGCAGATTGTTCAGGGACATTGTAAAGCCAGTACTGGAGAAATCCATTACGTTCTCTTGTACCGCAATGTGTCAGTCTCTGTGTACAAAGTTCTCCTGGTTCTGCTCCTCTCACTCTGCATCACTTCCTCGAGGTTGTTCCAGTCTCCATGGAATTCCTCCACTTTATTATTCCTTTTAGCACAATAGTATTCCATCACCAACACATACCACAATTTGTTCAGCCACTCTCCAATTGAAGGGCATCCCCTCATTTTCCAATTTTTGGCCACCACAAAGAGTGCAGCTATGAATATTCTTGTACAAGGCTTTTTCCTTATTATCTCTTTGGGGTACAAACCCAGCAGTGCTATGGCTGGATCAAAGGGCAGACAGTCTTTTATAGCTCTTTGGGCATAGTTCCAAATTGTGCTCCAGAATGGTTGGATCAATTCACAACTCCACCAGCAATGCATTAATGTCCCTACTTTGCCAGGAAGGAAGGAAGGAAGGAAGGAAGGAAGGAAGGAAGGAAGGAAGGAAGGAAGGAAGGAAGGAAGGACGGAAGGAAGGAAGGAAGGAAGGAAGGAGGGAAAGGAAGAAGGAGGGAAAAGAAGGAAGGAAAGAGGGAAGGAAGGAAAGAGGGAAGGAAAGAGGAAAAGAGAAGGGGAAGGAAGGAAGGAGGGAAGGAAGAAATGAAGGAAGGCGGAAAGGAAGGAAGGAGGGAAGGAAAGAAAGGAAAGAAGAAGTTGTTTCTTCCCTCAAAAAAGTTTTATTAACCTAGGGAATATCAAAAGATAATAGAGGATCACAGTGATGGAGTCCTCTCTTACCTCACTCACCTCTCTCAGAGTTCTCTAGAAAACTTTTGTATTTAAAGCAAAGGCTCATGTCTTCCATCCTCCCACTTCCAAGTACTTCCCGCAGTATCTCTCTCTCTAGTGTCTCCCCTCTACTCATCCAATTTGTCATATTACTTCCTTGAACCTAAAGTAAGATTGGATGAGAGCACAAAATTATGTGTATCCTATATCTTTATGTAGATATAGAAACAGAGGTAGAAAGCTATCTTGAAGACCTAACAAAAATAGAAATTTCATCTATTAAAAATAACCACAGCTGCACAAAATCTCCCTGGCAGAAAGTACTACTTGTTCAACAGCAAAATGTCATCACACAAATGTTCTCTTCCACTGTGCAGTGATCAGGGTACTTTCAAGTACAGCTGACCTTATAAGCAGGCAGAGGAGGTAGCTAGCTGCCTGTATGATGCGATGTGAATTATTGTCTTCCCTTCCCATCTTCTCAACCCTTACTCCCCCCCAAAATATCTTTCTCTGGTTCCTGAAATTCACATATTTCTTTTTTTTTTGAATTGTTTTTTTTAAAATATATTTTATTTGATCATTTCCAAGCATTATTCGTTAAAGACATAGATCATTTTCTTTTCCTCCCCCCCACCCCCCATAGCCGACGCGTAAGTCCACTGGGCATTAGATGTTTTCTTGATTTGAACCCATTGCTTTGTTGATAGTATTTGCATTAGAGTGTTCATTTAGAGTCTATCCTCTGTCATGTCCCCTCAACCTCTGTATTCAGGCAGTTGCTTTTTCTCGGTGTTTCCACTCCCATAGTTTATCCTTTGCTTATGAATGGTGTTTTTTTCTCCTGGGTCCCTGCAAGTTGTTCAGGGACATTACACCACCACCAATGGAGAAGTCCATTACGTTCGATGATACCACAGTGTGTTTGTCTCTGTGTACAATGTTCTCCTGGTTCTGCTCCTCTCGCTCTGCATCACTTCCTGGAGGTTGTTCCAGTCTCCATGGAACTTCACTTTATTATTCCTTTTAGCACAATAGTACTCCATCACCAACATATACCACAGTTTGTTCAGCCATTCCCCAATTGATGGGCATCCCCTCGTTTTCCAGTTTTGGGCCACCACAAAGAGCGCGGCTATGAATATTTTTGTACAAGTCTTTGTGTCCATTATCTCTTTGGGGTACAGACCCAGCAGTGCTATGGCTGGGTCAAAGGGTAGATATTCTTTTGTCGCCCTTTGGGCATAGTTCCAAATTGCCCTCCAGAATGGTTGGATCAGTTCACAGCTCCACCAGCAATGAATTAATGTCCCTATTTTGCCACATCCCCTCCAGCATTCATTACTTTCCTTTGCTGTTATGTTAGCCAATCTGCTAGGTGTGAGGTGATACCTCAGAGTTGTTTTGATTTGCATCTCTCTGATTATAAGAGATGTAGAACACTTCTTCATGTGCTTGTTAATAGTTTTGATTTCTTTATCTGAGAACTGCCTATCCATTTCCCTTGCCCATTTATCAATTGGAGAATGGCTTGATTTTTTGTACAATTGATTTAGCTCTTTATAAATATGAGTAATTAAACCTTTGTCAGAGGTTTCTATGAAGATTTTTTCCCAATTTGTTGTTTCCCTTCTGATTTTAGTTATATTGGTTTTGTTTGTACAAAAGCTTTTTAGTTTGATGTAGTCAAAATTATTTATTTTACATTTTGTGATTCTTTCTATATCTTGCTTGGTTTTAAAGCCTTTCCCCTCCCAAAGGTCTGACATGTATACTATTCTGTGTTTACCCAATTTACTTATGGTTTCCTTCTTTATGTTTAAGTCACTCACCCATTTTGAATTTATCTTGGTGTAGGGTGTGAGGTGTTGATCTATTCCTAGTCTCTCCCACACTGTCTTCCAATTTTCCCAGCAGTTTTTATCGAATAGTGGATTTTTGTCCCAAAAGCTGGGATCTTTGGGTTTATCGTATACTGTCTTGCTGAGGTCGCTTTCCCCCAGTCTATTCCACTGATCTTCCTTTCTGTTTCTTAGCCAGTACCAAATTGTTTTGATGACTGCTGCTTTGTAATATAGTTTTAGGTCAGGGACTGCAAGGCCCCCATCATATGTGTTTTTTTTCATTATTTCCCTGGATATCCTTGATCTTTTGTTCTTCCAAATGAACTTTGTTATGGTTTTTTCTAAATCAGTGAAGAAGTATTTTGGTAGTTCAATGGGTATGGCACTAAATAGATAAATAAGTTTGGGTAGGATGGTCATTTTTATTATATTTGCTCGTCCTATCCATGAGCAGTTAATGTTTTTCCATTTGTTCAAGTCTAGTTTTAGTTGTGTGGCGAGTGTTTTGTAGTTGTGTTCATATAGTTCCTGTGTTTGTCTTGGGAGGTAGATTCCTAGGTATTTTATTTTGTCTAAGGTGATTTTGAATGGGATTTCACTTTCTAGTTCTTGCTGCTGAGCTGTGTTGGAGATATATAGAAAAGCTGATGATTTATGTGGGTTTATTTTGTATCCTGCAACTTTGCTAAAGTTGTTGATTATTTCAATTAGCTTTTTGGTTGAATCTCTAGGATTCCTTAAGTAGACCATCATGTCATCCGCAAAGAGTGATAACTTGGTCTCCTCCTTGCCTATTTTGATGCCTTCAATTCCTTTATCTTCTCTAATTGCTACTGCTAGTGTTTCTAGTACAATGTCAAATAGTAGAGGTGATAATGGGCATCCTTGTTTCACTCCTGATCTTATTGGGAATGCATCTAGTTTATCCCCATTGCAGATGATATTAGCTGTTGGTTTTAGATATATACTGTTTATTATTTTTAGGAATGACCCTTCTATTCCTATGCTTTCTAGTGTTTTTAATAGGAATGGGTGTTGTATTTTATCAAAGGCTTTTTCTGCATCTATTGAGATAATTATGTGGTTCTTGCTAGTTTGCTTGTTGATGTGGTCAATTATGTGGATGGTTTTCCTAATGTTGAACCAGCCCTGCATCCCTGGTATGAATCCTACTTGATCATGGTGAATGATCCTTCTGATCACTTGCTGGAGTCTTTTTGCTAGTATCCTATTTAAGATTTTTGCATCTATATTCATTAGGGAGATTGGCCTATAGTTTTCTTTCTCTGTTTTTGACCTGCCTGGTTTTGGAATCAGTACCATGTTTGTGTCGTAAAAGGAGTTTGGTAGAACTCCCTCTTTGCTTATTATGTCAAATAGTTTGTATAGTATTGGGATTAACTGTTCTCTGAATGTTTGATAGAATTCACAGGTGAATCCATCAGGCCCTGGGGACTTTTTCTTAGGAAGTTCTTTGATGGCTTGTTGGATTTCAATTTCTGATATGGGATTATTTAGGAATTCTATTTCCTCTTCTGTTAGTCTAGGCAGTTTGTATTTTTGTATATATTCATCCATTTCTCCTAAATTGGTGTATTTATTGCCATATAATTGGGCAAAGTAATTTCTAATGATTGCCTTAATTTCCTCCTCATTGGAGGTGCTGTCCCCCTTTTCATCTTTAATGCTGTGAATTTGCTTTTCTTCCTTCCTTTTTTTAACTAGATTGACCAGTACCTTGTCTATTTTGTTTGTTTTTTCAAAGTACCAGCTTCTTGTCTCATTTATTAAATCAATAGTTCTATCACTTTCGATTTTATTAATTTCTCCCTTAATTTTTAGGATTTCTAATTTGGTTTTCTGCTGGGGGTTTTTAATTTGATCGCTTTCCAGTTTTTTCATTTGCATTTCCAATTGATTGATCTCTGCTCTCCCTTGTTTGTTAATATAAGCATTCAGGGATATGAATTTACCTCTGATTACCGCTTTGGCTGCATCCCAAAAGGTTTGAAAGGATGTTTCGCCATTGTCATTTTCCTCGATGAAATTATTAATTGTTTCTATGATTTCTTCTTTAACTAAACGGTTTTGGAGTATCATATTGTTTAATTTCCAATTGGTTTTAGATTTGGTTTTCCATGTACCATTACTAATCATTATTTTTATTGCCTTGTGATCTGAGAAGGCTGCATTCATTATTTCTGCTTTTCTGCATTTGTGTGCTATGTTTCTGTGACCTAATGTATGGTCAATTTTTGTGAATGTGCCATGTGGTGCTGAGAAGAAGGTGTATTCCTTTTTATCCCTATTTATTTTTCTCCATATGTCTATTAATTCTAATTTTTCTAAGATTTCATTCACTTCTTTTACCTCTTTCTTATTTATTTTTTGATTTGATTTATCTAAATTTGATAATGGTTGGTTTAAGTCTCCCACTAATATGGTCTTACTGTCTATTTCTTCCTTCAATTCTCCTAGTTTCTCCATTAGAAATTTGGGTGCTATATTATTTGGTGCATACATGTTGATTAATGATATTTCCTCATTGTCTAGGGTCCCTTTTAACAAAATATAATTACCTTCCCTATCCCTTTTGATCAGGTCTATTTTTGCATTGGCTTTATCAGATATCATGATTACCACTCCTGCCTTCTTTCTATCAGTTGAAGCCCAGAAGGTCTTACTCCATCCTTTAATTCTGACCTTGTGGGTGTCAACCCGCCTCATGTGTGTTTCTTGAAGACAACATATGGTAGGGTTTTGGATTCTAATCCATTCTGCTATTCGTCTACGTTTTATGGGTGAGTTCATCCCATTCACGTTCAAAGTTATGATTGTCATTTGTGGACTCCCTGGCATTTTGATTGCCTTCCCTAATTCTAACCTTTTCTTCTTCGGCTCTACCTTTTAGTCCAGTGATTTACTTTGAAACAGTCCCCCTTGTCCCCTCCCTTGATGTTTCCCTTTTTAGTCCCTCCCTTTTTGTTCCCTCCCCCTCCCCCCTCTCTTTCCCTCCCTTTTTGTTCTCCCTCTCCCCCTCCCCCCCCTTGGTTTTCCCTTCTCCTTACCCTTGTTGGGTAAGATAGAATTCAAGATCCCAATGGATCTGGATGTTTTTCCCTCTCAGAGCTGATTTCCCTGAGATTGAGGTTTAAGTACCCCCCGCCTCTCTTCCTCTCCTTCTTATAGGAGTTTTCTTCCCCTCCCCTTCCCATGTGAATCTTTGTGTGAGAATGATTATTCTATTTGGTCTTTCTTTACCCCCTATTTATACATTACATTTTCCCCACATGTTAGTATACATAGGTTGATATAAATGTAGTCCTTATAGAAGAGAGTTTGAGTAAAAGAAGAAGATAACATTTTCCCCTTTCCTTAATATTTACCTTTTCAGGTATTCCTTGCTCTTTGATTTTCGGTATCAAACTTTCCACAGAGCTCTGGTCTTTTCTTTGCAAAAAGTTGGAAGTCTTCTATTTTGTTGAATGCCCATACTTTCCCTTGGAAGTATATAGTCAGTTTTGCTGGGTAGCTGATTCTTGGTTGGAGACCCAGCTCTCTTGCCTTTCTGAAGATCATGTTCCATGCCTTACGATCATTCAGAGTAGAACTTGCAAGGTCTTGGGTGACCCTGATTGGCATTCCTTTATATCTAAATTGTCTTTTTCTGGCTTCCTGTAGGATTTTTTCTTTTGTTTGATAGCTTTGGAATTTGGCAATTACATTCCTGGGAGTTGTCTTTTGGGGGTTTAGTGTAGAAGGTGTTCTGTGAGCTCTGTCAGTGGCTGTATTGCCCCCTTGTTCTAGAATCTCTGGGCAATTTTCTTTGATTATATCTTGTATCACCATGTCCAGTTTGGTGTTTATTTCTGGCTTTTCTGGGAGTCCAATTATTCTTAAATTATCCCTTCTCCCCCTATTTTCCAGATCTATCACCTTGTCGGTGAGATATTTTATGTTCTCTTCTAATTTCTTGGTATTTTGGCTTTGCTTTATTGATTCTTGCTCTTTTACACGATCGTTGTCTTCCAGCTGCCTGATTCTGGCCTTTAAAGCCTGGTTTTCTTTTACAGTTTGGTCAAACTGGTTTTGTAGATGCGTGAATTTCTTTTGCATTATTTCCAACTTTTCCTCCCAGAAGGCTTCCATCTTTTTGGTCATTTCTGATTCAAATTCTTCATAGGTTTGTGGAGAGTTTCCATTTCCTTTGGAAGGTTTTGGAGCATTTTCTTTTATATTATCTTCTGTCTGCTCTGTATTTTGTATTTTGGCTCCATAGAATGTGTCCAAAGTCGCCCCTTTCTTCTCATTTTTCTTGGTATTTTGGGGCTTCTGTGGTTCTGTGGAGTTTGCCATTTCTGAATGTGGAGGATTAGCTTTTCTTATCTCTGGTGATCCGAGGCTTTAGTCCTGGGCAGATGTTGGTTCTATGAGCTTTCCCTGGGTTAAACTGAATATGCCTCACTGGAGCTGGAATGGAAGGGTCGGACCACGAGGCCACACTCTCCCCCCAGCTCGCTTTCAGGAAGTTGCCTTCAGAATAGCTGGCCGTGAGGCTGTTTCGTCGGCCTGCGGGGGGATGGGCTGCAGCTTTCCCAAGCTCTAGGGCAAGGACTTTCACTGCGACTTGGATAGCAGGATCCAGCCTGTGAGGCTGTCTTGCCCGCCCTGAGGGTTGCTGTTGTTTCGACCAGCTCTCTGCAGCAGAAGCCCCAGGCAGTAACTTTCACCGGGACTGTAGAAGGCCCTGAGGGTTCTGCTCTCTGAGCCCGGCAGGGCTGCGGCTTCCGGGAGCCTTGGACTCTGCGCTCCTACCCCTGAGGTCCTACCCCTGAGGTCCGAGTGATCTCGGGTTCTGGCTTTTAAGGGGAGCCGTACCTTTTGAACCGGGTCCAGGTCCAGGAGGAGGGTTCCCAGGGTCTGTGCTGTTGATCGTTTTGAATTTCGGCGCCTTAGGAGCTTATCGTTTGAGATGGGTCGGGAAGGGTTTTCAGGAGATCTGAGCTTTAGCTTTCTCTAAGCCGCCATCTTAACCGGAAGTTTCCTGAATTCAATTCACATATTTCTTAAACCTTTGATTTGAGGCATGCATGGTCCTTTTAATATACTTGTTTGCTTCTGAGGGATAAAATAGTGGGTCACTATGACTCACCAACTTCATTTCAAATCAGTTTCTTATGATGCTTCCTAATAACCCAGGAGAGTCCAGAAGAAATGGAGAACATGTCAGATAACTTTTTGATTGGGAGAGTTTGGTTTCCTGACTAATATGAGGAGACCTGGCAAGGGGCTGATGAGAATGACATAAAAAACCAAGTTTTGGCTGATCTCATGATTTTGCCCAAGGTTTACCTGGTATGAATTTATGCATTTTTCAATAGCTTCATTTTAACATAATATTTAACCAGCCACCATAACATAGATTTGTAAATGCACTCTCTAGAAGATTATGGTCCATAATGTAATTAATGATTCTCAATAATCTACTGCTGTTTTCTTTAACTGAGGCATGTAGTAGAGCTAATTATATTTCATAAACAAGGCAGCTGATTAGAATTGAGTAGTTTACATTATAAATATATTCATTTTCTTTAACCACTGGAATTTTGAAACCTGGATTCTTCTCATAAAATGATTGTAGAATTTGTGGGCTGCAAAAAGGATAGTTTTACAAGTCAGGCATGCAACAGGAGTGCAAATTAGTTTTCCATAAGCTCAGTTTTTATCATGTCATTCCCCTGCTCAAAAACCTTAGTGGCTCCCTATCCCCTACTCGCATAAATATGATTTATTCTGCTATGTCTAATAAAGGCCCTCCAAAGATCTGGTCTTATCTTTTATTATTATTCAACTACGTCCAGTGCATTGTGAACTCATTTAGGATTTGCTTGGCAAAAATACAGAAGTAGTTTGTCATTTCCTTCTTCACCTCAATTTACAGATATGGAAACATAGGCAAACAGGGATAAGTGACTTGAGCAGGGCCACACAGCTAGTAAATGTCTGAGGCTAGATATGAACTCAGGAATCTGGATATGAACTCAGTCTTCTTGACTCCAAACCAGCACTCTCTCCACTATGCCACCTTAGCTGCCTTATCTACCCAACTTTATTTCTCATGATTTCTCTAACATCTCCTCTCCACCCTCATCCAGTCATCATGTGAAATTGAAATTCATGCATATTCATTGAGCACCTACTGAATAAAAGGTAGTGTAGTAAGCACATAAAAGCAAAACACAAAGATGAGCAAACAGTATTTGCCTTTAATGAACTTACAATGCAGGAGGTAGGAAGATAAATACAGCTCCAAGAATAAAAGTACAAGGCAGACAATAGCCCATCCTCTGAACTTCTAATGATATTTCTAGTCCCCATAATAATATTGAGCCATTGTCAATTAACTTATTGATTTACTCATCTTATTTAGCAAACTGATTATTTGAAACCAAGTTCTTAACAAAAAGGGAAAAATAATAGAACTCATAGATATGTCTATAAAATTACTCTGAGAGCATCAAGTGTAGATGTTTTCAGGAAGTCAAAAAGCAAAGGTAAAAGACTTGAAGAAACAAAAAAGCTAACTAGCAGACCCAACATTTCTGCATGGCTGGAACCTTATTAAAATGTCATTGGGAAATATTTAATGAAAATGTTAAAATAACAAAAATAATGTTAATATATGGTTTTCTAAGTTAATTTATACCAACAAGGATCCATGTGTGCAGTTTAGTGGCCCCTTTTCTATTTGAATTGAACACTACATTCCTAAGTTTCTTGGTTTTTGGATAAGGCACCAAAAAATTCAACCTACATTTGGTAAAAGAGCTTTCATATTAGGGTAATAATAATTCACAATAATCGTGCTTTTAACTAACATTTAAATGACTATTCAAGGTTTTCAGTTTATGTGCTGCCAAAATAAGCATTCTTCAAGGTTTTCAAACTATTTTATACCTATTATCTTATTTCAATAAATATCGATTGCACATTTATTATGAGCTATATTGGGGATATAACAAAAGAGAAAAAGAGGGCCCCTGCTTTCAAGAAGCTAATAATCTATTGCAAGAGATGAAATACAAACACATCTATACAAAGCTAGCTATATACAGATTAGACAAGAAACAATTCCAGAAGACATTAGAATTAAGAGAGGTTAGGAAAAACTTTCCATAAAATAAGTGCTTTAAGTTGGAACTGAAAAGAATTTTGTAGTCAGAATTGATGAGGGAGAGAGTTCCAAGTACAGGCAAAGAAAATGCCCTGAGCCAAGAAATAAGAGAGTCTTGTTTGTGGAGCATCCAGGAAACTAATGGCCAATGACATTGGATTGAAGAGTATATGTTTGGGAGCAACACACAAGAAGATGGAAAGGTAGTGTGGACTAATTTATGAAGGACTTTGTCTGCCAAACAGAATTTTTTTTTATTTGATTATAGAGGTGATAGAGAGTTACTAGAGTCTATTGAGTAGGGAAGTGGCACATTTGAATCTGTGTTTAGAGAAATCACTGTGGTCATTGAGTAAGAGATGGATTTGGAGTATAGAGAGACTTGGAAGAGACATAACCATTAGAAGATCATGCATTAAAGTGGTGGTGGAAATCTTAGATGAGAGAAGGGGACATATTTGAGAGATGCTACAAAAGTAAAATCAACACATGTTCCTGACAACACAAGGAATAAGAGATACAAAGTAGTTGAGGATGACTCCTAGTTTGGCAGCCAAGAACTTTTAGGGGTAAAGATAATGAGTTCTTTTTTGTATATTTTTTAGTGTAAGATATTTGACATCTGAAAGGCAATTGGATTTTCAAGATTGGGGATTAACAGAGCTGAGGCAAAATAGGCAGGTATGAGTATCATCAGGCTAGTTGGCAATTGGATCCACAGCAACTGATGAAATCACCAAATGAAGTAATATAAAGGGAGAAGAAAAGAGAGACCAGAACAGAACCCTGAGGAACACCTACAGTTAGAAGGTATGATCTAAATGAGGAGCCAAATGAGACTGAGAAATAGCAATTATGGAGGTAAAGGGGAAACCAGGAGAGTCATGTCCCACCAAACCCCCCAAAAACTGGAGAGAAGAGATTATGAAGAAAGAGAAAGAAGAGAAAGTGATCAAACAACTTGAGTAAAGGGGGAAAGACTGACTCAAAGATTGTCATTCAATTTGACAACTAAAAGATCATTGGTAATTATTAAGAGGGAAGTTTTGGTGGAATGATAAGGTCAGGAGTTAGTTTGTAAAGAGATAAGAAGGTGACAAAACAGAAAGCAAAGGTACTTGTTTTAAATAGCCTTCTCAAAGCATTTAACTACAAGGAGCAGAAGACAAGATAATGGGCATGGTAGGATCTTGGGAGAGTATTTTTCAGGAGGGGAGGAATTTAGACATTTATAGGTGGTATAGAATGAGTCAGGATAAAGGGTAGATTTAAAAATATTGATACGGTAATGATGAAAGAGGTGGCAATAGGTTGGAGAGGATGAGAAGGAATGGGATCCCTTAAACAGGTAGAGGTGTGAGCCTTGGTAAGGAGTAAGGTCACTTCATCAGGTGAGACAAAAGTGAAAAAGGAAATATTGGGAGAAGGTATCTGAATGATAGCAAATGAGGAAGATGAATCAAGAGGGAATTCATAACAAATTACCTCAATGTTTTTCTGTAAAATATGAAGTAAGAATATCAGCTGAGACATTGGAGATTTGAAAAGAGATGAAAAGATTCAGAGGTGCTGGGTAGAATGATATAGTGAATTGATAAGGGAGGTATATATGGTAGCATTGACTAGTAGCAGTGAAGGTCCAGTTGAAGTGGCACAAAATAAATTTGCATGGGGCCCAGGCAGAAGATTTGTATTATTTTCTTTCTTTTGTTGATGCATACATTCTTGAAGAGGGGAAAGGAAAGAAGCATTTATTAAATATCTAGTATGTGCTAGGCACTGAGCTAAGTTCTTTACAAATAATTCTCTCATTTGATCCCACATCAACCCTGGGAGGTATGTGCCAATGTTTATCCCTACTTTACAATTGAAGAAACTGAGGCAGAGATTAAATGAGTTGCCCATGGTAACACAGCTAGCAAGTCTCTGGGGTGGGGTTGGGGGTTGAATTCAGGTCTTCCTGATTTCAAGACACTGTGCTCCATCCAAATCAGCACCTAGATGCTTAGTATATATGAATGTTTCACCTCATTTTTTTCCTAGAACTAAACTCAATCTAGAATATATCATTTGAGTCTTTATGTAAAAGACATTAAGTGGCATTATAGATGTCTTTACCTATGGTTCTTTTAAAGAAAATCTACAGAATTGAAGTTCAGTGGTCAATTTTCTCAAATACTGAACAATGGATGAATCTATCATTCAACAAATGAACTTTTACTATGCATTGTGTTCTGTGCTCAGTGTGGAGAGACAAAGGTAGAAATGAAATAGTCCCTTCTTTAAAAAACTTTTGACTCCATTGTGAGAAGTAAATGTACACGTATAAATACATAGAAAATAGAGTCAATAAATACAAGCTAGTTGAAGAAAGGCACTAGCCACTGGGAGAGACAGGAAGCACTTCCCATAAGAGATGGCATATAAACTGTGTTTTGAAAGAAATAATGGATTCTAAGAGGCAAGCTTATAGAGATAATACATTTCAGTCTCAGGGGACATACATTCACAGAGGTGGCGGTTAGAATAGCTTTTGTGAGAAAAAATAATAAAACCATTCTAAGTGGACCATAGGGTGTGAGGAGAGGAATATGTAATGAAGCTGGAGTCCAGTTGTGAACAGATGGAAATGCCAAATAGAGGTTGATCCTAGAAACAATAGGGAGTCACCAGAGTTTACTGAGTAGGAAGATCCCATTAGGAGATATATGGAAGTTAGATAGAAGTCATAGCACTAAATAGGATTTTCTTGAGCGATGTCTATAAGGGGTTCAGATAATATGGTCTGGAACAGGTTAGCCTTGGAAAGGAGTAAGGCCATTTTATCATGCAAGACAAAAGTGAAGGAGGAAATACTGGAAGAAGGCATTTGAGTGATAGGAGTTAGGGAAGAGGAGTGAAAGAGTTCACAGAGGATCCAGAAAAGGAGATTGTACTTTGCTTTGTAAAGTTTTTAAATGAATGATCACTGAATATAGATGTTAAGACTTTATTCATTCAAGATCACATGCCTTAGGCAGGTTTTGGAAAGGTTCTCTCTCTTTCACTTCATGATCAAACTTGCTAACAGAGATATATAGTTTAGGTATTTCTACTGTTGATTAAAGGGATAGAAAGCAAGGACATATTAGAGCAAGATCGAACTGAAAAGCTATTTTTTTACATTTTCAAAGGAAGCAATCATATATAAGGATTCAGCAAATCCACTATGAAAAAGGACTTGAATTCTTGTTCTGTCAATAAGAAAATAATAGAGAAAATGTTAATCATGCAGATTAAACTTAAAAATATGTCATGCATTTTCAGAGGGCTGGTTGTTAAATATTTACTGGCATATCTCTGACTGTAAACTTTACCTGAGTAACTCAAAGGAGGCAGTTTTCACATTCTATTGTGGAGATTTAAGGGCTGGACTTAAATCTTTGCCCAGGAAGGAACTGTCACTTAATGTTGGGTTGGGCATGAAATGCAGAAATGCCTATCGTGATTCCCTTTCCTCCCACTCCCAATTATTAGATCATGGTGAAATGACTGGAGACCATGACATTTAAGGATTAGCTAAGAGAATTAGAAACAGTTCACCTGAGAAAAAGAATATCTACAGGGGAAGAAACATTTATTGAAGGCACATGTTATTTTCCCAATATAAAATGTAAACTTCTTAAGGACAGGAATTGTTTCATTTTTGTCTTTCAATCCTGAGCAGTTTTTTAATTGATTTTTCCTTTGATGAAAGCTACTTGAAAAATATGACTAACTTAAACTTTTCCTTTTTCAATTATGGACTACTTTACGGATATAATTAATAGGTATTGAAAATGCGTCATGAAAAAGGTTGTTATTTCAGATTTCTCTGGGAACCATAGCTTTTGCTATTTTGGGGGTAGGAAAATTATTAATGAAACATTAAGTCAAAAATTTGCATTCAAAATCCTTGGTAGTTTATTTTTAAAGGAGAAAGTGGGAAGAACAGAGACTGTACATAGCTATCCACCTCTGCAGAAAAGAGCAGCATGAAACAACAACTACATGACTATCAAGATACTGTTTTTAAAACTCGACAGTTAGAGGGAAAATTATATAACTCAGAATGTCCATGGAAACCTCATACTGTGTGAATAAGACCTTCTCCTTATATTCTTTTTATTTTACATGTTGTATTAAAAAAATAACTTCCTCCCTTAAAGTCATTTGAGAAAGTTTGGAAGGTAGTAAAAATTCTGACTGAAATTTACTTGAGAACTCCACCCATTCATGTGTCTGTATTTGTGTACAAATTTCTGTTACAGATTCCCATGTGGTAGATAATAGTAGCTTGTTGTTACTTTTTTGTGTGGGGAGAGAGAATTTACAGAGAACAAATTTAATATTGCACAGCAAAAACAATAAACATAAAATGCAATAGATTGAATTTTATTGGTTGGATTGGTTGCCACATGACTAATAATATTGTCCATAAGGTCATAGATTAAGAGCTGGAAGGGTCATTGAGGTCATTCAGATCAAACTCATCATTTTACAATTAAGAAAATTGATGCCCAAGGAGATTACATTTCTTGCCCAAGATCACATAGGTAGTAAATGGCAAAGTCAGAGTAACTCAGGTCCACTGGCTCCAAATCTAAGACTCTTTTCATTGTGTCACAGTCTCTCTTTAAGACTGAAAGGGGCTTTACTTACAGCATTTGGTTTTGTCTTCACATTTCCCTTGCAGGATAGATGCTACTAATTCTCCATGTTACAAAAAAATATGAGTCTCAGGTAAAATTATTAGCCTAGGGTCGCACAACTTGTAAGTGTTTAATGTGGGATTTGAAAGAGGGTCTTTGGAGTAATACTGCACCATAAGAAGTGATGAGCAGGCTGATTAAAAAAGAACTACATAAGATAATGAACAGTGAAATGAATCAAAGAGGAGGATATTACACTCAACTATAGAATTAATGTTGGAATAATAAACTGTGAATGTTACTTCCAGAAAATGAACTGAAAGGTGAAATATGAAAGACAATTTATATGAATATATTGGTCTCCCCAATTATTTCTTTGGTGATGTGAGGAGGGTAGATAGAGGGGCTAGAGAAACTTATGGATAGGATTTACTATGTAGACATGAAGAAAAATAAGCTAAACATATAAAAGATTTGTGATTTAATTTATATACAATTTTGTATCGGAACATGTTTGTTTTATTTGGCATTGTCAAATTTTAAATAAAAACAAGAAACTGAATCTTCTTTGCTTCCAAGTTCAGCACTCTGTTAGAGTGCAACCTCTACTGGGAGGGAGGTAGTGTCAGAAAATCGTATAACTTACAGCAAAACTCTCCTGTTTCTTCATTATTTTATGTCTAAAGCCCTGGGGCTGATGCAAATATTATGTAAAGCTTTTTCATTTTTACCCGTAGGTTCAAAACTGGGTGACTGATAAAGCAAGATAATAAACAGCAAATGTTGTAAATGTCAAACAAACATAGTGTTAAGGATCAGTTGTATAGTTGTCTGATTTTAAAGGAGAGAAAGGATTGTTCTTTTTCACTGTACAAAATAATAGAGCTGAGCTGTTTTTTTTTTTTTTTAGTATTAGGTTTTGATCCCCCCTCTAACTTCCATGTCTTCATTTCCCCCATTTCCTTTAAGATTAAGCTCAAATCCCATCTTCTGTTAGAGGATGCCCCTTGTCTCCAAAGCTATTGACATGTTCCTCTCTGCCATTACCTCCCATCTACTCTGCATATATCTTGTGTGTATGTCATCTCTGCCATTAAGAGTGTGAACTCCTTGTGATCAAGACCTGTCTCTAACTTTCCTTGTATCCACCATGCTTAGAATAGGTACTTAATAATTTTTTCTATTAACTTAATTTGTAAGGCTAAGTTATAAATTATTGTGTTATAATTGAAATAGAATAGAATAGAAAGAGTAGTAGGGAGTCAGGAAAGCTAGGACTCAGCTCTGCCACTGCCTTTAAGCTTTCTCATGTATACAATTAAGAGTTGTACTAGAACAGTGGTTCTCAAAAGTATTTTTCCCAGAAACTAGTAATATTTTCTATGAGGAATATTAGCAGACCACCAGACAATAGGGGAACTCAAAAATGTGACTGAAAATTTCCACATGGTTCAAGGGGAACCTCAACATGTATAGTCAATTGCAAGGGTAAGTTCCACAAAGTTGGTGGCACATTGGGCAGGCACTCTCTGAATTGACGACCTCTGGACTAAATCATCTTCTACTTTCTACTGATTCTAAAGAGTTTATGATGTCATTCAAAGGAAAAGACTTTTAAATTATTATTTTATTTTCTCAACTATATGAAAACATAATTTTAACCTTATTTTTTTTCTGAGCCAAATTCTTCCTTTCTCTCCCTGCTCTCTCCACAATGGTAAGCAATCTGATATAGATTTTTACATTTCTAATAGTGTAAAATATCCTTCCATATTATTTCTTTTGTGAAAGAGAACAAAACAAACAAACAAACAAACAAACAAAAGAAAAAATGAAGAAATAAAGTGAAATAAAATGCCTCATTTTTTTCACTGAAGGCAGATGGTATCATTCATCATGAGTCCATGGGGATTTTTCTTGGATCAATTTATTGATAGAAATAACTAAGGCATTCATAAACGTTTTTCATATAATATTATTAGTACCATGTGCAATGCTCTACTGGATCTGCTCACTTCATTTTGTATCAGTTCATGTATGCCTTTCCAGGCTTTCCTCAAATATTTCTTACAATTTCTTACAGCATGATATTCCAGTACAATTATATACCACAACTTGTTCAGCCATTCCCCAATTGATGGACACTCCATCAATTTTCAATCTTTGCCACCTCAAAGGAAATAACTCTCAAAGGGAAAATGCTTCTCATAAACACCCAAATGGAAATGTGGAAAAAGAGTTAGGGTTAATATGGCACTTTGGGAACATTCTTTGATCTTGTATTCAAGGGGTTGTTTATTTGTATTAGAGGGGTTAAGACTTTCAGTATTGAGAGGGAGAAAGAGAGGAGAACATCCCTTCTCAAAGCAGTATTCAGAGGAGACAGCTGATGCTTAATGTTGGCTCAGAGAGAGAAGAGGGGTGTTTGAAGATTTTCCCTTTTCTGCCTTCCCTCCTTAGCCAAGGCTGCTCCCCCAGATTCACTCTTGTCCCTCTTGTTCCCCCTCCACTACTCCAGACCAATGGTCTCCCCTTGATCTGTTCACTCACACACAGCTTGGGGAAAAGATAGCTATTTTAATGTTAACTCAATCAAGGTAATACAAAGGAAACTAGCAGGGAAAGAATGGGAGAGGAAAGTGGGGAAAAGGGGGTTCCTGTCTATATCTAAAACCCTTTTCCCTCCTTCCTCAAATTTGGGGGAACTCAGTCCTTGGCAGATTGAGCCCCCTGAAAGTCAGGTTAACTCACCCTGGGTTTGGCCCCTTGGCCACATTCAGATTCAGGGCAACAGGAGCTGAAGTAAAGTTGGACAGAGATTTAAAATGTCTTTCTCAGGTTTCCTCTTCAATAGTCTTTTCAATTGGGAAATGTTGGGGGGAAAGTTTTCCAGTTACCAGCAGGAAAAGTGGGTAAACCTCAGGAGAAAGTCTTATTCAACCTTCTCTCTTCAGCTTCTCTAGCCTGAGGGAGCAACTCCTCTATCAGCCAGAGTCTTCTCCTCCTCCAGATTCCAATTCCTGGGGCCCCTCCACTCTTGAGGTGATCAGTTCCACACACTCTTCAGCCTGGCACTTTTTTTATGTGCCAGCCTCTGTCACAATCTAGAGATGTCAAGGCCTGAGATGGAAGTGCACCACTCCCCAGATTGTCAAGTTTATATGTGCTATAGGCAGAGTTACAAAGTATTTGATTATTTAAGGTGTCCAAGAGATGCCTGTTTAAGGCCAAAAGTATATTATCTTCATATAATTGTATAATAACACGTCTTTCAGTAGTCATAAAAGGTTTCTGTCCCTTCCATAAACTTTGTCTTTTGGAAGGGGGGTGGGAAGATGGATAAATATTTACTTAGTGGCTACTATGTGTCAGATATTGTACTAAGCACAATATTGAAATTATTCAACATATTTCTCATACAGGACACAGTCTAGCCACAGTCACCATATGTATAAGAAGTTAGTTTTACAACCATACTTGTGAGATCATTCTTCTGGCCATATGTTAGTCTTTTGAGTTGAATATATTTTTGCTATATAGTCTGTTTGTTTATGTATGTCTTTGAAAATAGAGTACAATAGTATGTGTGCATATTTGCATGTTTGTACATACCTGCATAAGTATTAATAAGTGTATTGACCAAGAATGAAAAATGGACCCGATGGACTTATAGTTGGCAGCCAGAGACATTAAAGTTGTTCATAGCCATATTTAGTTACAGAAATCTCCCAAGGTGAACAAAATACTTCAATGTGTCATTCCCCCTATAAATGACATCAAAATCTACATTTCTTTCAAATACCTTCTTTTTCCCCCTCCTCTAACCACTTATGTTTTAATATCAGGAGCTAGCTCTCCATACTATCCATTCGACAATTGAATTAATTATTAAATATTTTTGTTCTTATTTTTATTTATTTCTATAGTTTATATATATACATATATATATATATATATATATATAATTTATACTTCTGCTCTCTCAACACTTGAAATTTCATCTGTTTAGGCACTTCCTCCATTTTTGCAGACTGTAGTTCATGAAAATTCCATCATTCAATGATCAAATTGTTGATAGACCTATTTGAACACAGCCAAGCTGGTCCTCAGAAAAGAGACTATTACTGAGGCCACAATTGGAATGTTTACCACTTAGTATGACATTCCAGGGCTTCATCTCTGCTATGATTATCTTTGAGGTCATTTTTTTTCTCTGGAGCTCATCCATAAGAACTCAATGGTATAATCTGAGTTTGTGCAGGGGAGAAGGTCCACACTGCCTTCTTCAATGTTCAAGGCTATTTATTGGCAAGGAAAAATAGGAACATGTGCACCCCAGCTGGTACTCACTCCTACCTGTCTAAACAAGCAAATACTGGAATAAATCATAGCATATTATCTGCTTCTGACAAGAGGTAGCTGAGAAAATAGTGGAATGCTTAGGTAGATAGCTTACTGACACTGTTACAATTCTTGGTAAATTAGAGCTCTCAGTGGTGTACAATGTGGTCTTAGTCCTGCTACTATCAAGGAATCTTCTCTGGCTTGGCAAAACTTTGCAACTATTAACTAAGGTGAAAAGTGTTGATCATGCAGATTACTATTATTTTCCAGTAGCATGACTCAGTACAACTCATAGTTTAGCCTTTAGCATGAGAGGATCATCCAGCCAGGCAAACATTGCATAGATTTTTCAATGTATTCTACCAAATGAAAATGTTCTGAAATTATATTGTAGATAAACTCCTAACATAAAACTTAGCAATCAGTCAGAATAAACAATTTTGAGCCAGTCAGGTTACATCATTTATAGCTAATGATGTACATGGCAGAGTTTGAACCTCGATCTTTTAAGTACATACCTAGCATTCTTTCTACTATCCTAAGCTCCTCTCTCTTGTTTGTGGAATGTAGACAAAGGGAGAGAACAACTGATTTATCCTCATTTAGCTATAGCTGTACTTATCTTTTACTAAAAAGAGTACATATATACAGTAGTCTCTCGGTAACTGAGAATGACTATTGTTTTTGTGCAGTTTCATCTACGGTGTACCCTCATGTGGCTTTGGAGTCCAAAGGCTGAGGCGCACAGTTTGTGGCACACGGGGCATGGGACTCCAGTTGTTACGGGAGGTGCGGTTGTGGCCTGGTGTCGGCGTTCACGCGCAGCGGCAAGATGTCGATGTTGCTCATCTTCAAAGGTGGTGGCGGCAGGTTAATGTGGGTTCGCCAGCTGCTTCTGTCAGAGGCAGCGAGTTCTACTTGCTTTGGTGTCATGCCAGCCCACTTCAAGTTTGACTTTAGTTGATCCTTGAATCTTTTCTTGGGTCGGCCTTGTTTCCTGAGTCCAGCTGACAGTTCACCATAGAATACCTGTCTTGGTATTCGCTGTGGGTCCATGCGGATGACGTGTCCAGACCATCGTAGCTGGGTTCTGAGGACCAGGACTTCGATGCTGGTGGAGTTGGCTCTGTCGAGGACTTCCTGGTTGGTGATTCGGTCCTGCCATCGGATCCTCATGATTGACTGGAGAGAGTGTTGGTGGAATTGCTCCAGCTGCTTCATGTGCTTCCGGTACAGTGTCCGTGTCTCACAACCATACAGGAGCGAGCTGAGGACCACTGCATTGTACACTTTGAGCTTCGTCGCAGTGCTTACACCGCTGTGTTGGAGGACTTTGCCGCGCAGCTGCCCGAGTGCCTGGCCTTTTGGATCCTGGCATTGATCTCATGGTCTAGGGACCCGTCGTTGGCGATGGTGCTGCCCAGGTACTTGAAAGTATTGACGTTAGAAAGCTGCGTGCCGTCAATTGTAATGCACGGCTGGTTTGTTGGCCTCCCTGGTGCAGGTTGGAACAGCACCTCTGTTTTGCTGAGGCTGATAGTCAGGCCAAACAGTTTTGTTGCAGTGGAGAACCTGTCCACAATGGTTTGGAGATGATTTTCTTGGTGGGCCATGAGAGCACAGTCATCTGCAAAGAGAGCTTCCAGGATGAGTCTCTCTGTTGTCTTTGTTTTTGCAGTAAGGTGGTGAAGGTCAAATAGTGAGCCATCCAGTCAGTATTTGATGTAGATGCCCAGGTCTAGATCCATCACAGCATGTCGTAATACTTGGGTGAAAAATAGGTTGAATAGTACTGGAGCGAGGACACAGCCTTGTTTCATGCCATTGGAGGTGTTGAAGCGATCAGAAGTCTCTCCACCAGATAGGACTTCCCCTGTCATGTCGACATGAAAGAGCTGGATCAGTTTGACAAATTTTGCTGGGCAACCGAGCTTGCTGAGGATCACCCACAATGCGTCCCTCTTCACTGTGTCCAAAGCCTTTGTCAGGTCTATGAAGACAATGTAGAGACTCAGGTTCTGCTCAAGGCATTTTTCCTGCATTTGCCTCACTGTGAAGACCATGTCGATGGTGCTGAGATCTGGTCGGAAGCCACATTGTGATTCAGGCAGGTTCTGCTCTGAAATGGATGACAGGAGTCTGTTGAGTATAACACGGGCGAGGATCTTTCAGGCAGTGTAGAGTAGTGAAATGCCTCTGTAGTTGGCACAGGCTGCTCGTGAGCCTTTATTCTTGTATAGGGCTATGATGAAGGCATCTCTGAGTTCTGGGGGCATGTCTTCCTCTTCCCATACGCTGATTAGCACTATGTGGAATGCCTGGAGCGCCTTTCCATTTAAGGCCTTGTACACCTCGGTTGGGATCCCGTCTTTACCAGGTGCCTTGCCTGCACTCATTTGTTTGATGGCTTTTTGGACTTCCTCTATTGAAGGAGGGACATCAAGTTGTTCAATGGAGAGGTTTTGGGGGATCTGGGCAAGGGCACTTTGGTCGACTGAAGAGGGTCGGTTGAGAAGCTGACTGAAGTGTTCTTTCCACCTGTTGCTGATGCCTTTTTTATCTTTTATGAGAGTGTCACCGTCAGAGGATAGCAAGGGAGTGGTGGGGGGTTTTAATGGCCCATAGACAGTCTTGAGGGCACTGAAAAATTGTTTGTAGTTTTTTCATATCAGCAAACTGCTGGATTTCTTCTGCCTTTTTTTCCCACCATCGGTCTTGCATCTTCCTGATCTCATGCTGAGCCATGGCTTGGAGAGACTTGAATCTGTCCATTTTAGGAGCAGAGTTTGGGTTATTTTGCCACTCCATAAAGGCTTTGTTCTTCTTGCTCAATAGGTCTTCAATAGCAGTGTTGTTCTCGTCGAACCAGTCCTGGTGGTTGTGTTGTTTGGGGCCTAGGACTGCCTTTGATGTTTCCTTCACTGCGTCTCTGAACTGGTTCCATTTCTCGGTTGAGCTTCCAGTGAGTGGTCCCTTGGCAGACAGCTTGTCATCCAGGCAGGACTGGAATGTTTGCAAATCAGATGGATCTCTAAGACGACTCATGTTGTAAAATGCGTGAACTGTCTGGGAGTGTTTTGGATGGCGAGGCGCAATGTGCATTTGAAGAGTCGTTCTAACCAATCGGTGGTCTGTCCAGCATTCAGCTCCTCTCATGGCTCTGGTGATCTTTACATCCTGGATGTCTCGCCGGCTTACAATGATGTAGTCAATGAGATGCCACTGTTTTGATCTTGGGTGCATCCACATTGTTTTATATTTGTTCGCCATTCTGAACACAGTGTTCATGATTGTGAGTTCAAACTCTGAGCATTTGCTGAGTAGCAGTAGGCTGATGTTGTTCATTTTGCCCATGCCGTGTTTGCCGAGCACTCCTTTCCATCTTTCATGGTCCTGGCCAATGCGGGCTTTGAAGTCTCCCAGTAGTATCAGCTTGTCATTTGTGGGCACTGAGTGCAGGACAGCACTCAGGTCAGAGTAGAACTGCTCGATGGTCTCCTCTGTGCTGGTCAGTGTTGGGGCATATGCGCTGATGATTGTGGCATACTGGTCTTTGCTGAGAGGCAAAGGGATCTTCATGAGCCCCTCACTGATGCCCACAGGAAAGTCTGGCAGCTGTTTGAGCAAACCGGTCTTGATGGCCAGGCCAACACTGTGGATTCTGTCTTCATTTATGGTTCTACCTTTCCAGAAGAAGGTGTATCCAGTGGTGGGTTCGCTGAGTGATCCCTCTTCTGGTAAGCATGTTTCGCTTAAGGCTGCAATGTTGATGTTATATCACACCAGTTCTTTACCGATTAGAGCTGTTCTTCTCTCTGGTCTTGGGGTATTCTCTCTATCAAGTAATGTCCTGATGTTCCATGCTCCTAGTAGGAGTTTCTTTGTATTTTTTCTTTTATTTCGACCGCTTAAAGGGGATGACCTGCCAGCTGCGGTGTGCTGACCGGGTGTTTGTAGGGCAGGAAATGTTTGGGACACCTTTTCTAGTCCCCTCCCTTGATTAGGGTGACCAGTGCTGTCCTAGAGAGGGCTGCTCAGTCGCCCAGGATGCTGCCGGATGTCCCTGCTGCCCACAGGGCCAAGTGACCACTGGTCCACGGGCCGCCTACGTGCAGGATCGTGACTACAACTGCCAGTGGTCACCTCCACCTGTTGGGTCGCCACTCCCCCATCGCCGCCGGTCTTGAAGAGGGTGGACGGGGTTAAGATAGATGAGTGTGCACAAAGATACTTGTGCGTGAAAGAGATTTAAATGGAAAAGCCGATGCACAGAGACAGTCCCACTCTCTCAGCGTTGGAAGCCTGGGTCCAGTGGCACAAAAAGTCGTTACACCTGGAGACTTCCTCAGCTGCATTGGATGGCCGTGTTGTCCTTTGTGCTCCAACACGCCCTAAGCACTCCACAGTGCTTCGCTGCGTCGCCCTCTTAGCCGTTGAACCTTCTTATTGGTTTCTTCCATCTGTTTGGCCGAAGCAGTCTTCACATGCTGGGTGAGCAAAGCCCTGGTCCACCATGGGTTGACGACCCGATGGCTACCCTCCCAAGGTTTAGCTGGTCTGTTGAAGCTGTTGCCCAGGGTGTGGCCGCTGCCACATGCTAGCAGCTACTGAGAGCCACAAGTGAGAGCTGGGTGTCAGGTGGGGGTCAGAGGCTGGAGAGCTGCCCTAAGAGGGCACGACAAGCCCTCCATACCAGAGATACTACCCCTCCCTGAGCACCCCATACACCCCAAAAAGAGTACATATGTACATTTATATACATACATATGCTTATATTTACAAAAGTTCATTGGATATCATAATATGATCATAAATAAACTATGCTGGTTTGTTGGTTATCATTATTATTGGTAGAAATATAAAGAAAATTGGCAATATATATGTAAATTGTGTGTATGTGTACATATATTTACATAAGTACACATACATACTTTTAGTATATATGGTATATGGCAAAACTGAATAGAAGTCCAGTATGAGGGAGATTCTAAGAATGTCACCCTTTCTGCTTGGAAGTTTCTTCTGAACTAGAGATAAAAATGCTTTGCTTTCCCCAAAAAATATCCAACCCAAGAACAAGACAAAGAATTCACCCGGAGAATCTCAAAGAATAATCTAACAAAAACATTTCCAAACAAGAGACAGATGATATACATTTTCTAACCTGCAGAAGAGATTTATGACTTGCTTCTAAGTTATCTCAAATGCAAAGAAAATACTCAATGCAAGTAATAAAATTTCATTTTGTATGACACAAAAACCCTACACTTCCCCTGATCCCTAGTTCTACATATGTAATTGGAGCAATGAATCTCTTGCCTCTGTCTCCCTTTGTGTATGCCTGTCTGTCTGTCTTTCTCATCACCCCAATCAACAACACGTAAGCATTATTATTAAGTACCCATGTGCCAGAGTCTCTGATAGTCAATCTTCCCTCAAGAAACTTTAACTCTGGGTTGGGGATGGGATGAGGAGTCAGCATGTGCTTATAAAGCTCATCTTCCCAAGTTCAAATCTCAGATATTTGTTAGCTGTATGACCCTAGACAAGGCACAACCCTGTTTGCCTCAGTTTCCTTCTCTGTAAATTTCTTTTTTATTTCTTTTTTAAATTGTGTTTAGTCATTTTAGAATATCATTCCTTGGTTACAAGAATCATATTCTATTCCTTCCTTCCCGACCCCCGCCCTTCCCATAGCCCATGCGCAACCACTGAGTATTACATGTATCCTTGATCAAGAATCTATTTCCATGTTGTTGATGTTTGCACGAGGATGTTCATTTAGAGTTTACATCCCCAATCATATCCCCTTGGCCCATGTATTCAAGCAGTTGTTTTTCTGCGTTTCTACTCCCACAGTTTTTCCTCTGAATGTGGATAGTGTTCTTTCTCGTAGATCCCTCCAAGTTGTTCAGGTTCATTGCATTGCCACTAATGGAGAAATCTATTATGTTAGATTATACCACAGTGTATTGGTCTCTATGTATAATGTTCTCCTGTTTCTGTTCCTCTCACTCTGCATCAATTCCTGGAGGTTGTTCCAGTCTCCATGGAATGCTGCCACTTTATTATTCATTTGAGCACAATAGTATTCCATCACCAACATGTACCACAATTTGTTCAGCCATTCCCCAATCGAAGGGCATCCCCTCATTTTCCAATTTTTGGCCACCACAAAGAGTGCAGCTATGAATATTCTTGAACAAGTCTTTTTCCTTATTATCTCTTCGGGGTACAAACCCAGCAGTGCTATGGCTGGATCAAAGGGCAGACAGTCTTTTATCACCCTTTGGGCATAGTTCTAAATTGCCCTCCAGAATGGTTGGATCAATTCACAACTCCAACAGTAATGCATTAATGTCCCGACTTTGCCACAGCCCCTCTAGCATTCATTACTTTCCTTTGCTGTCATGTTGGCCAATCTGCTAGGTGTGAGGTGATACCTCAGAATTGTTTTTATTTGCATTTCTCTGATTATAAGAGATTTAGAACACTTTTTCATGTGCTTATTAATAGTTTTGATTTCTTTAACTGAAACTGCCTATTCATGTCCCTTGCCCATTTATCAATTGGAGAATGGCTTGATTTTTTGTACAATTGATTTAGCTCTTTATAAATTTGAGTATTAGACCTCATCTGTAAATTTAAACTGGAGAAAGAAGTGATATACCAGTCCAGGCTCTTTGTCAAAGAAACCCCAAATGTGGTCACAAAAATCAGATACAACTAAAACAACTGAGCAACAAAAGTCCCTTTGATTTCTATATCTATGGCACTGTGACTCACAGCTAGTTGGGTATATGGGGTGAGTGAAAGGAATGGTTGGTTCTCTGCCAATAAAGAAGTTCCATTTCTGAACTGAAGATGTTCTACCCTCTCTGATTAAGTATTTGCGTTAACTTTGTCCACTGAGTTGTGCCCTCATTCTGTCTGAAACTAGAATTCCCTCCGTCCCGTGGGAAGACAGCACAGACAAGGAAACATAATTGCACCCTCCACCCCATGTAATTGCTTCTGTGAGGAGTAATTTGCCACTTTTGTACACAGGTGCATATTATTCTTTTTGGAGACAGTCCCCAAAGGCTGCCAACAGACCCAGGAATATCTCAGGAAAAACCAGAGTATTTCCCTTCCACAGGGCCAAGGAAAGTTGAAGCTTGCAGCCCCTTTTCCCCCTTTCCTTCACCTGACATTTTACTGGAGACCTGAAGAGACATTCCTCCTCCCAAATCTAATTTTCACAACTGCAAAAATAAAAAAAGAACCAAGATCATTGAAGATAAGGGATAAAAGTCTTCACTTTGGGATAAATTGTCATGTGACTTGGAGGAAATTTATATCAACTGAAGGAGCAATTGACTCACCTTAATTCATTAATATTAAGATATTAGATATAATAGATTAAATGAAATTCTTCTTGAAATTTTAATAATATAAGTTATGGAATAGAAAAGAAAGGATGAGATTTAAAGAGATCTTGATTTCAATCATAGCTCTTCTAAGAATGAGCTTTTGACTCTTAGGAATTTTTTGACTAAGGACACTTAACACATCTGGACCTCAGTTTCCTCATCATCAATATATAAGGGAACTGGCCTTTATAATGGCATTTAAGTATTGCACTTCCAACAACCCTTTGAGGTAAAGAGTAGAAATGTGTTAACCACAATTCTTTTTCTGTCTATTTACTTTTATCTTTAAAAACATATTTAGTTTTTTTGTTATTCCCATGTTTTTTTACAGAGAAAGAACCTGAGACTCAGAGAGATAAAAGACATATTCAAAATAGTCAGATATAGTCATGAAACCAGATCTTTTGACCCTAAGCCTGCTACTATGTTATCCTTAGTTTCCCTTAAATTTCCCAGTGGCAGTAGGTAAAACAGAGGATAAAACTACTGGACCAGAAGTCTGAAAAGATCTTCGGAGATTTACTGTCTGTGTGATTCTGGGCAAGTCACTTAACCTCAATTTCAGTTTTCTTAACTGAAAATGAGTCTCGCATAGTGGTGTGAGGAACAAATTTGTAAAGCTCTTAGCACCCTGCTTGGCCCATAAGTACTTAATAAATGTTTTTTTCTTCCTTCTCTTAGCTCTTTTCAGAGAAATGGGACTGAGAAAAAAGTTCAGTTTAAATTTTCAAACACTGATTTTAGTCCAGATAAGGTTTCATTGGTACAAACAGTACCATGTCTCTACAATATACAGTGTGTATGTGGTACCATGCAGTATTTCTGTATTTGATGCAATGTATCTTTCAGAACTGCAGGATTCAAATAAGAATCCCATTTCATAAACAAAACAAAACAAAACAAAACAAAAAAACAACTATGTAAAATGATTCCCTAAAGTAGTTAAGAAAAAAGCAGGTAAAGGCTAACAACAAGGTATTTAAAAGCAATGGGCAAGGAACTTTAAGAGACCTTTGCCAAAGTCCTAGACCTTTTTTTATATCCTCCTTGCTAAAAAGGCCCCCAGCTGCATTTCAGATAAATCTGCCTGTAAAGTTTCAGAGTAATAAATAGTTTAAGCTATTATAAAGTGATGGAAATACTGAATTAGGAAATCACGCACTGCACCAGGCCTGCTCCTTTTAGTCTTTGCTCACAACAACCCCACCAGGTACTTAGGAATGTGGGAAATAACTCAAACTTCCTCAGTTCCTGTAGTATTCAGCAGTATCTTGGCCCATATCACTATGTAACTAAGTTTTAGTTGGAAGTTTGATATCATGTTGAAATAGTTTTATTATTTATTCTTTAAAAGCCTTTAATCAACTATAAATGTGTTCAGGCTATGTCTCCTTGACCCCAAGAAAACACTTTAGAAACAGCCATTCTTTCCATTTTGTGGATTCCAAAAGATTGTTTACAAAAGACAAGTTGGTGCCCTAGGAAGTGATAGGTTTGTATTTGAAGTTGATGGTGTGATATTGAAACTAATCTCCAGAAGATCTCATGTAGGACCTTCTCAAATATTCAAATACACAAATGCATCCTTATTTTCACTGATTTAGAAGTTCTCTCCAGTAATGCAGATCAGATATGTTCCATGAGTGCCTACATGTGTAACTCTTATCTGTGTGACTATGAGTTCACTACACAATGTTCTAGAATCTTCCTACTTTCTCTTAATATTGAGTATATTTCTTAGTGGAGTGCCCTGGCATTCTACTTTTTGTTTTTCACTCTTGTAACATGACCAGTCAATCTTTTCTTTCAGATAAAATCTTTTACTTGTGTTCTTTCAAGTTCCTCATTAGTGAAGTGTTGTCCTTTGTTCATGCTATGAATTCTAAATGCTCTTTATTGAAAAATTGGCTCTTTATTGAAAAATTGGCTCTTTATTGAAAAATGGCATCACCAGTTCAAGGTTTTTCCTTAATAGAGTCAAAGAAGTTATCTTCTGTCATTCCGTGAACGTCATTAGTACTTGAAAGTAAGCATATCTCAAACTGAACCTAATATCATTCTGTACACCTATTCCTTTCAAGTTCTCTCTTTATTGTCTCATCCATCCTCAAAGTCTTATAATTCATCTGAATTTCAGTCATTGAAGTCTTTCTTCTCCATTGTTTTCCTTTCACACCTGTCTCTCATCATCTCTATCATTCTCTTTGACTCTGTCAGTTCCTGATTCCAAATGTTTGTATCTCTGACTCCCTCTCTCTGTCTCTATCTCTATTTCTGTCTCTCATTCTCTGCCTCTTTTCATCTCTCTCTTTCTCTTTTTCTGTCTCTTTCACTTCCAACTCTACTCAGCCAGTTTCTAGGTTCAATTAACTTTACATCCATAACATTACTCCCTTTCTTTCCACTCACATGACCACTATGGTAATATTAACTAATATCTCTCCTTTCAATATTTCTCTTTTCCAATCAAGCCTTCACACAGCCACAAAATAATCTTTTTAGTTCAGAGATCTGACATTGCAATTGTTATATCAAACCATTTCAGTGCCTTCCAAGATCTTAGAAGATAAAATTAACTTAAAAGAACCTTTAGACTGAAATGTAGTCTTCCTCAGTCTCCCACCTACTTTTCTAGTTTGATTTCATCATTACTCTCCTTTTTCATTATATATTACAATCAAACTGAACGAATAACTTTCTTGACTTAGACATGATACCTCTTATCTTTTAATATTCACATGGACCACATTAGGTCCATTCATATCTCCCATGTCAAAAAGGCACTCTTTCTAATTTCCACATTTCAGAATTCTTATTTTCTTTCAAGGTCTTCCTTTGTTCAGTTTTCCATGATCATCTAAATATGTTCTCTCCCTCCTCAAATTTTTCTGAGCCATTTCTTCTGCATCTCCCTTCTGTCCCCATCACTCCCTAATTTATATTATACTTAACTGTAGATATGTCATATGTTCCTTAATAGAATGAAAGCTTCCTGAGGCCAAAGACTATGTTATACTTAATTTTAGTGTATACAAATTCTGGCACAGTCCTTTGTAAAAAAAGTAGCACTTGTTAAATATTTTTGTTAGGAAAATGATAAAAGTCAAATCATTATCATATTTCAATTTGAAGAAAAGTTAAATATAAGGTTGAGATTTAAACCAATATACCTGCTTCTTATTATTTTAATGGGTCTAACAGCTTATATAAGCCTTAGTAATCATTAACTATTCTAAAGCCTAACATCAAGAACATTAAGAAAGATTGAGGAAGAAAATGATTTTTATAGTTCTCTGATAGCTTCATCTACATATATATAGTAAATCTATGTTTCCATAGCTACAGTCTATCCATGTATCCTGAAGACTTACTGAGGAAATCAGAAGACAGAGGCAAAGAAATGTGCTTAATTATTCATTTTTTAAAAATCTCTACAAGCAATTGGACAGTAGAGTAAGGTGACTGAGAAGCAATATATTTCAGAACCACATGACACAGAAATAAATGATTAGGTACTAATTCTAATGATAACAATGGTAGCTGAAAATAAAATTCTGAATTATGAGTAGCTGGGAGCCCAGTTGAAAAACTGAAAACTTTTTTTAATTGTTAATTGGTTCTTTTCAATTCTAGCATCAGGTTTGAGTTGGTGCTCTTTTTTGGTCACATTCTGTTGGAGAGTCTTTAAGTATTTCAAAGTTGATTCTGGAATTCTAATGACTTGAAGTGTTTCAAAGCTGGTCCTGGAGATGAAATGACCAGAAGCACAAAGAACATTCCACTCAGAAATGGACATGTTACATTTTAGGAACTTAAAAAAATTCTGATTCAAGGATTCCTATCAATCTGTTCACAAAATTATATCAGAAAGACTGTTGTTACCACTAAAATAAAACCAAGCAAAAAGTTAATGAAAAATCAAAGTTTTTTTTTCCCTAAGTGTTTCATCAGAAGCAATAGATCTTACTCTTAATTGCAGCTTTTACTCCCTCATTTTCATTCTAAGATGCCATACCAATCAACATCCTAACCTGGTGTGCAATCACTGAAAGGCTTTAGGGAGTCAGTCTTGGCATCACAGGAGGAAAGGGACGACTGTATTTATCAACACATCTGATCTATTCTCTGAAAATGAAGAAGGTAAAAATGTCTTACCATCCCTGTGCCCTTGTAACCAGTTTAACAAATGGTCTTGTGCAGTCTTTTTTAAGCCAGAATGAAGTTTTGCTCCAAGAAAGAGAGCTTATTGACATTACCATTTGGAGAAAAAGGCTGCCCTGGTATAGTCATTATGTATGCATTGGTTTCAAAATGGTGAATACTTTAAGCTGTTTTGGAGTGATACAAGGATTAAAGTAGGAAATAAAACTTGATATCCAAACTGTGACTTCAAAAAAGTTATATAACCAATCTGTATATATACCTGCATATATATATATATATATATATATATATATGTATGTTGTATATATGAACTGTAAAACAAACAAACAAAAAGTCTGCTATACTAAATTTGACCCATTGACCAGGCTCCATTTTTAATTTAATCTATCATTGTAATCAAAAGACATTTTATAGAAATCCATTAGTAAGACAAGTCAGGGTGACTGGAAATGCACTGGGATGCAGTGGGGTGACTTTGGTGCCTTCGACACCTGACCAGATTGTTAGTGCTTCACACTGCCTAATTCAACCACCTTCATAGCCATCGTAAAAAATTGCTTTCATCTGCCCATCCCAAGGGGGAAAGTCTTTGCATGTTTGGGGTAGACATCCCCCTAACTCAGAATAACATAGCTACTCACATATTTTGTCTTTCCATACAGAACAGTCTCAGATTTAAAAATCTGTCCTGGCCAACACATTTTCTACTTTTCTTAATCATTTTAGTTTACCTTCTATTTAATTCAATAAATTCCATTAACCTTTAAACATTTATTGAGTTTAAGCCTTTGCATGTGCAAAAATTCCATGGACTTTGCCCCACTAAACTTCTAGAAAGTATCAATGATTGTTCCTTCCTAAATCTACAGGTAAGAAAAGTATAACTAAAAAAAGTCTTTCTTATGTAGTTTGGTGTCCAGAAATGTTCATGGCATTTCAGGTTTAGTTTTCTACCTGATGTTCACTAAGACTTGTGAAAGAGCCTTGTTAGGGTGCACTGGAATTGTTGGATGCTTCCATTTTTACATCATGCAAACCATATCCTGTATGGCATGCTATTATGTAAATATCTCAGACAGAAAACAAAAAAAAGACTAGTTTCCAAGAGGGCCAGTCAGTCCATTAATAGCTTTGCCACGTGGCATACCAATAAACAGCTTGAGAACTGGCAACACAGCTGTCTGTAGTACATGCCAAGCAAACAGATGGTACTAATGCTAGAAGAATGCTTTCCATCACTTGGCATCAGGATCTTGTGCTTGCTTGCCAAAGAGAAGAAAGAATAGATGGGCATGAAGATACATAGGTCATAACAGAATTTTTTGTCATCCTGAGTATTTTAAATATATAGTGATGGAGAATCATTTGTGGTTTGCTTTTCTTCTCAGCATGTCAGAAGATCTAACTAAAAAGTAATGGTCGAGATGGAAAAATTGAGGCATGGGAAGATCAAGTGACTTGTCCTTATGTGTGTGAGAATTTGAATTTCCAGAGCCAATGTTCACAGTTTGTTGCTGGTTGGAATTAAGTAGGCTCCAAACAAAGACTTTAACATATTACTTCACTTGTATTAATACTTTTTTTCTAAAAGAAGCCAATCAAATAGCAAGAAGTAGAGAAGAATGTTTTTGAAATGCATAAAATAAAATACATGAAATCACAGAGGAAGTCAATTATATTTAATTAACTATATATATATATATATATACATATATATGTATATATATATATATATAAGAAGTCCATGGACCCAGTTTAAGAATTGGTTATTGATTGAAATTAGATGGAACCCTAAAGAATATCTAGTTAGTCCTCATTTTTTTTTGGATAAAAAAATTTAGTAGAGAGGAGAAAATGACTTTTCCAACATCACACATCTGAAAGAGGAAGCAAATTCTTTCTCCACATCTAGTGATGATTTTTCCACTGCATCACACTACTTTCAATGATAGTTTTATATCTCAGATTTATAACATGTCTATGAGGCAATTAGAAGTTGTGAAGCTAGGCTGTGAAGTCAGGAGCTTAATAGGATGCTTGAAATTTGACTCTCAGAGTATCTTTTATCCAGAGACATCTAACTAAAGACAAGCCTCCTGCCATCACATGAAATCTAAGAGGGCTCATGGCTTTTTGCATAGTGGATCCTTCTAAATCTCCTGTAGATGCTTATTTCTGTTACTGAAAGTGGTAGATGATGGATTTATCATTAGAATCATTAGCCACCCGGAAATTCAATTAATTCAAGAAAAATTTATTAGGCATGTTCCTTGTATTAAGCCATACATACACATTCACTGCAGCCTCCCATCTTGAATTTTGAGGAGGAAACTTATTTGCTTTCCCCTTATTATCCCTGATCACCTTCTGCTGGCCAAATTAACTATTTAATTAATCAAATATTCTTTTAGTCACTATGGTGTTCAGAGTACTGTGCTAATCCGGGGATGATGCAATTTAGATAAGACACAGACCTAGACCTCTGGAGCAAATAGAAAGATGACCACAATAAAGAGAGCTGCAAAAGTAACAAATTATTCATGCTTCATGGCATGTGATGTGAGTATTTTATCTGTTATGTTAAAATTAACAAATTTTATTTATCTATTTTATCTGTCTACCTTCAAGGAGGAAGGCCATCATTGAACAGGAAATCAAAGATAGCTTCCTGGAAGAAAAAGCATTTGAGTTAACCTAATTTGGCTGCCACTGTGAACTTCAGGAATTTTGGTCATTCAAAGAAATTTTTACTTACCGTAATTTCCTCTGAATTGCATATGCCAAACTCTACTAATGTTTACCCACTTGTATTATCTAGAAAGTTGTTATTTATTATTCTGGCTGTTTGAAACTTGGAGGACTTTGCTAATAGCACTGGGATATTTTCTCAATAGTCAACATGTTGGCCAAAATTCTTGGCATGGTTTGAATTTATGGCCAATGGCAATTTTTCTATAATTTATTTATTTAGACTATTTTTCCATGGTTGAATGATTCATGATTTTTCCCTCCCCTGTTCACTCCCTCCTCCCAGAGCTGACAAGCAATTTCACTTGGGTTATGTACATGTATCATTGTTCAAAACCTATTTCCATGTTATTTATATTTGCAATAGAGTGATCCTTTAACATCAAAACCCTAATTATATCCCCATCAAGCCACATGATCAATCATACATTTTTCTTCTGTGTTTCTCCTCCCACGGTTTTTCCTCTGGATGTGGATAGCATTCTTTCTTATAAGTTCCTCAGAATTTTCCTGGATCATTGTATTGCTGCTAGTAGAAAAGTCTATTACACCAATGACAATTTTAAAGCATTTAAGTTCTTTTTTCATTTTGTATGTGTTTATCTATCTGCACATGTGTGGACATGTGCATATATGTTTTAGAACATATTCAGTCAACAAATATTTGAGTTGTGTTTTATATAAATAACACTG